>NC_138911.1:42783750-42803750 GCF_965231255.1 Vanellus vanellus
CTTCAAAGCTTTATTATGGAGCAAAATTCCAGTAAAAATTATGCAATCAATATACTCTTCATTATTACCCTCATTGTAGTGTGGGCTGTGGATGTGATTCACGATCTAAGTAAATCAAAAAATGACATCTGCTAGCATCAGTGAGAAGTGGATCAGGCCCTTTAAGATCTAAACAAAACAGAGCTGTTGCCAAAGAGATTTAATAACCTGAAGCATTAAAAGATAATGAGTTAGGGAAAAAAAGGGCTTGCCTTAAGCAGCAGAAACGCACACTTTTTTTTCACTTTGTCAATTTTGACGTTTTAGTTTTCCTTTGCAACATGGGCTAGAAACGTTCTCCATCTTTAGAGGAAAGCTGAAATTCTGTTTTGTTTGTGTGATTCCAGAGGCGAGGACTTTAAGACAAAGTTACTGCAAGTCTTGCAGTTAAGTTGTACAAGTTGTCAGCCCTGCAAAGGCTAGTAGTTCCCACAACTATGAATGCGTCTGTAAATAATAACGAGCATTCAAAAATTAAATCTGCAAAAGGAAAATGTAAATAAACTCTTCTCAGAATTCCCAGGTTTTACGAGAATCGAGAAATAGGACTTTAAGCACAGTTGTTCAATTTTTCGTGCTCTCTGTACCCAATTTTATTTTCTTCCCTTACTCTTCATGCCTTACTTTATGTTACTTGTTATTTGGCCAAACTATTTGTTCTACAGTTAGTGTTTCCAAAGGACTTAGGCCTGATTTGTCTTGCCTTTTTGAAATTATATATCTGTATTTTCCCGTCCCTAAATTGAACTGCACAACTGAAACTATCTGCTGGGTATCTTTAGTTACACAGGGCTTTAAAATCCTCTGAGTAATTCTCAAAGGTATGTGGACACCAAACTTACACTAGTCTTTTGAATGTTTTTATTGTTTTTTCAAATTCCCTTCTATTTAATCATATATTTGGGGATTTGTGATACACAGAGCAGTAAATGTTGGAATGCTTTTATCACAGGATCTCTCAGCTACAGCTGTGTAATATAAAACCTGTCGATTGACACCATGAGATTTCTTCTTTTCCCTCTGTACATTACATCATCAACTCTCATTTCATGTGCTGTCTATTATAGTCTGAAGGTCTTCATGAGATCCTGTTCAATATATATGGGAAATAAATTATTAGACTTCTTTTTTTGTTTACCTTCTCCAGTTGGTTTCTCCAGGAAAGGATGTTCAATGGCGAGGTCCTTGGAAGCTTGAATTTCATGTTCTGCTCCAACTTTCTTTTGTGATCTGGGGAAAGCCAGGGATAAGTTTCTGACTATTTTACATGTACAACAAAACACCCTAATGACTGTCTCCACTTTTGCCAAATAAAACAGGTGAGAGCATAACAGGAACCGTGTTCAGTTGGACTGCTTTAGCAAAGGGCCTTAACCTCTCAGTTTGGGTGGCAGGGCATCTCTTTAAATTGCTCAAGCAGGTCAGCCAAAACAGCAGGTCAGAGATGCCTCTGGCTAGATGCGTGTGTTCCTCACTGGCTGCTGAGTACAGGGAGAGTTCGTCTAGAAAAGAGCAAAGTTCTTGGAGAGTGGGATGTGGCCTGAACTTAGAGCAGGTAACCGCAGAGAACGGTGAGCATGAAACCGTTTCACTATAATCTTTAAGTGTTCCCCCTGACAATTATGTCATGCTCTCTACCTTCCTTTTCCTGTTTTAGTGGCTTACAACTTGTTACCAGGTTGAGCAAATATTACTAATTTTCCCTTAAAGGTGATCTGTGCTTTCAGACTGAAACTAAGGCAATTTCCAGGTTTTCATTAAATAGACTGTATCTTAAATTGTGGCGTTTGAACATTCTTGTAATCCTGAAGTGTATCCCGCTTTTCTGTTGTTGCTCTATTTGTGCATACTGTGGAACTCCCTGGCTGCTTGGAAGACCGTACGCTCTGTGGCTTGTGTGTGATAGATTCAGTATTTTCTCCCAGTGTTTTGAGGGGAATTACAACAGTCCTCATCCTTTGTGTAGTTTACATTTCTGTGCAGCAGTAACTCAATTTACAGCATGTTCACAGGCATACCGAAGTCTCAATGACGTTCTCAGTTGTCAAATAGCAAATTAACTAATATCCTAAGATATATTTTACATTAACTGATTTGCTGGATTGTTGCTTTTATTTCAAAAACTTCAACTAATATAATGATGCTTACAAAAAGAGGTAATATGAGTAAGCTTAAATTAAGAAATATAAAAGTCCTATTGCAGTGCTTTGAAACGGAAAGTCTCACGCATACATTTCACATCGTATAAAGCTGCGCCCTACGTTACACTGTTCAGCAGTCGTAAACTGTCCTTTCATCTGTCAAGGTTAATTTACAGAAAATGACCAATTTATTTATTCTGAAGTAGAGAAAAATTGTGAAGTATTTCTTTCCTAAGAGACTCATGTGCTATAAGCAAAATATTTGTTTCTAAACAGCAAGCTTTTTTCCCATCTCTGATAAAACAAGAAAATAGCACCTCTTCACCTTTCAGATTGGCTCCTTCGTATTATTCATGCTGGTCTTTTCTCGCTAATTTTATGATTATAATGAGGCAATGGTGTGCTAGTTAGCACAGAATGACCTTCTAATTGAAAAGCTGTAAATTCAGTCTCAGTGGCCAGCACTGGCGGAAATTTAAATAAATAGGTCTGCAAAGTCCTTCCGATGGGCTGGCCTCTTGACCAGGGTCCTACCAAAGTCCTAGTCACCTGTCGTCTGGCGGTGCTTTGTAACTTCTTGGTGCTAACTGTCTGTCCTGTTACAAGTTAGGTTAGCATGAGAAGAACAAAGAGCAAGGAGTATTTTATTGGTTAAACAGAGGATTTTGCATTTGAATATCTTCACTATCTGATCTAACACTATACTCTGTAAAGCAGCCTCTCAGTCGCATAAGGCTTACCGTTTAATTTCCAGAACATGATAAAAAGCTGGCCAGACTGATGCATCAATAATTCCTGTCTCTTTATACAGTTTTTCTTGATCATGGTTTTAATGTTTGTGCATTTATTATTATTTGAAAGCGCTAATAACATTGGTTTAATGAGATTTTCTTTCTGACAAGCACTTAAGATTGGTGCTCAGATACTACAGTGATAAGGTCTTTTCAAGTGTTAGGGAAGATGGATGGATAGTTGTGAGCAACTCTGAGAAATTGCGCAGCGTTCAGGGTGTCTGAGAGATAGACAGTTTATGAAATGGTCACAGCACATTATCCTACCCGCACATAAATAAATACCTCTCAGGATCTTGATGTTGGTGCTTGGCACTGTCTCACTAATGTTCATCACACTAGCTAACACTATATTAGTGATAACTAATAAGAGTTGATAGTCTTGTGTAACATAGAGCAGCTTTATGCTGTCAGTGTCGTGCGTCTTTATCAGGAATACATCATACAGACAATGGACATTTTCCATATCCTTTAAAGTTTTGCATTCTGTATATTTGGTTGTTAGACAAATAGAGCAAGCTTTGCTGACTTCATTTTCATTCTTGGCAGCATGTTTTTATCATAAGGCAGATAGTCATTAATTTACAGAATCAACGCTGGGAACAGCTTTTGTGATCTCATATTAAATTTTCCCCTGAATCCGCCCCTTGGCAAAAATTACTCACATCGTTAAAAAATATTTAATTAGGCTGTAGTTTATACCCAGCTCACTGGGGAAATGTTGGAATTAATATGATTTGCATGAATTCTGTTTCTCTTTTTCTGTTAGAGATTAGTTTTGAATTCAGTTCAGAGGGTCGCTGACACTGCCAAGGACTCACAATCGTGAAGGTCAAACAGGTAGCAAATACTTCCCCTGGGTAGCTTCCCTGAAAAGACAGCTCAAAATTGCTTTTAATTATGGGTTACCTAAAAGGCCACTTGCTGTTTTTATTTTTCCACAGATCTCTGAAACGTTATGTGGCTGGAAGTTCTAGGTAGACCACATCAGTTCAAATCTAAAACAACCTAAGTCATGTTTTCACTTCTTTTCCTTTTCTTAAAAATGAATAGCATACAAACCCCAAACAGATATTCGTGTATGCACGAGAACAGGCGTACATATGTATACGCATATGTTTAAACCAAGAAATTTTTAGTGGCTGTTCCTCTGTTGCAGAGGGGGGAAACCAAAAAGCTCTGTCTGTTTCCTGAGATTTGTAGAAAAAAAAAAATGAAAAAGAATATTTTGGAAGGAGAAATATTTTCCTTCATAGCAGCGCAACCACTGGCTTAATTATTCTTCACAAGATAAGATACAATGTTTAGTTATGCATTCTCTTGTTTATGATTTCAAGGGTTAGAAAAAACCCTGGGGATCCACAATCCTGTGCTTTTTAAAAAGAGAATTTAATGGAAACTTTAATTAATAATCTAATCAATCAATTAATCTCTGTTACATAAGTGTTGAAATCTAATTCTCCTTCACAGCTCTATCTATACATAGAGAAACGAAATGGCTGCCCACTTATCAGGATGACAGGGAAGTGTTGCAGACACAAAGAAAAAGTGAAACTGTAATAGTTTTGTGAAGCTGGCACAGATAACATAATGCTAACAAAGTACTCTTGGATTTGGGATAGATCACTACAGCAGTGTGGTGAGCTGTTGTGCAGTTCATTTCAGAAGTTCATTTTTTCTTTAGATGAGTATAAGAATGTAAGAAGAGTCCCCCAAATAGTTAGAAGTTGGCCCATTTGTTTTGTGGAAAATCTGACGATTATGGCATATCGGTAGTCAAAAAATCCTGTTAAATAGTGAGCGTCACATAGTGTTGACTTTTGCCTTGAGTTCAGAAAATGTAAACCATCTGCTTTATGAAATATGTGCAGACCACACCATGCTGTTGACTAGCCAACTGTTGATAAATAAATATTTATATACCGAGTGATTTATATAGGGCTTCTATCAGTACTGCAAAGGTTAGAATCGATTTGACCCTTATTTCTAGGTCTGCGAGTCAATCCAACCTCTTTGGCACCTGGAACCCTGCCAGAGGTGCCTGCAGTACTGATGGCAGCTTAATTGATAACAATGCAGATGAAGATTTTTTCGTGCGCAAACTCATCTCCAAAACAGACTCTGTGTATGTGTCTCTGTGTGCTTCCAAATACTCCAAAAAATCCATTAGAAGAGCCTTATGTGTAGGATAGGGAATTAAATCACAGATAGGGCAGCACATGTGTTGTACAGCTTCTATCACCAAGCTTCTACTTTCTTTTGAAAAGTGAGTTCTTGTAAGTTCAATGTGTAAAAATACTTAAGGCAGAGTTTTACAATTTAGTGAAGAGCCTTTTGCAAGAAATATAAAGATATAAACCAACTTTGGAAAAGGAATTTGATGCTTTGTGTATCCTTAGCAATGTATTTCATATGTTGGGCTACAGACCATGTGCTACAGTCAATTCAGTCTCTACATCTAAACCTCTATAAAGTCTGAAATGTAAGAATTGCATTACACTTTGAGTAGAGACTCTACACATAGGAAAATATGGTTTATGGGCAATTTTTGGACTGCAGAAGGCTAATTAGATATTTACACCGAGATCTCATTTAGCGTCCTTTTGTTCTTTCCTACAGTAATAGAAAAATCAAGGAACAAAATGTCATACTGAACTATCATCGAACCTAATTCCCTGTCTCTTAAATTTAATGATTTACCATTTCTTTAAAGCAGTGTATTTTTCCTTTTATCTCTGTCATATACATTTTCCATCCTTTCCTAAGATGCATGTCCTGATGGCTCAATATTACAGTCTTGGCAAGGAAAGGCTACAGCTTTATTTGCAACACAAATTTGTCGAAATACACTAGTATTAATTGTGCACACTAGATACAAAAATAATAGTTTACCTTGCCAGCAGGCAGACTTTCCAGTCAGTGATTATAATACTCTTTTCCAACTGAAGAGTTTTGAATTTTCTTGCTTGTCAGTGAAAAACTGACCATTCCAACCCACAAACATATATTGCTCTAAAGACGGCAAACCAGAATTTCTCACCCTAATTTGTAGTGACCGAAAAAATCAGTTATACTCATTTGCCTCCATCCTCATGCTGTCCTTCTGCTCTGTTTTCTCCTTCTGTTCCTCAACTAGGGCATCACTGTCCCTTGTAGGATCCAGGGACCATTAGTCCACAAGTACACCATTCTGGCTGCACCTGATATAAAATGCACATATTAGATACTCAGTATGATTTACAACAACTTACAATAAAATGCTAACATTTTGCTGAATAGAGGCTTAGGAAGTGGTGGTCAAGCATGCAAGTTACCATGTTAGTAAGTTGTGATACACCACCTGGAATCCAGCAGCAAGGCAACACCATAGAATTTTCCAAGCGGACATTGAAAGCATCGCTACAGAACATCTGAGATTTAAGAAGTCATCGTACCCAAAGTATGGCAGAGACCATTTGTAATGCCATTCTGTTCTTGTTTCTGCCATTTGGACCAGAGGCAGCTCTATGGATAGCTCTGTGGGCACTGACCATGCAGAGAGCGCTACTAACATGTTCAACTAGAGCAGTAGTTACAACTCAGGAGAAAGATCTTGGAGCCACTATGGATAGTTCTCTGAAATCATCAACTGAATGTGCAGAAGCAGCCAAAACTCTAAGCATGATGAGAATGGATATTGAGGCCAAGACAGACGGCGTCATTCTGTCATTTCACAAAACCTTGGTGTTCTTGTGCCTTGAGCAGCTCTGCTCGCTGCATCCAAGCGGGAATATTGTGGAGTTACAGTACAGAGAAGGGTAACAATGATCAAGGGGATCAATCAGCTGCATTCCGATGAGACGAGAAAAAGGCTGGGACTTTTCAATTTGGAAAGCAGAAGGCTAATGGATCATTATGATCAAAGTTTACAAAATGAAAAGGATAGTGGTTTGAGGCAGGCCTTTTATTCACAAAATCCTGCAGTACTAGAATTAGGAAGCACTAATTGAATCTATGACTAGCTCAGTTAAAAATAGGTAAAATAAAGTATTTTTCTGGGATTGGTAGGTGTCCACTTGTGCAAAAGTGTATTAGATGGGTTCATAGACAAGAGACCCACAAACAAACACTAAAGGGAGTAGGCAGGAATGTACTCTGTACCATGCCTGATGCAACAGCTGTCAATATTGGGGAACCAGCACCGAACACGGCCACTCTCACATATTTTGCATAATAGCAACTCCTAATGCCTAAGTAAAATCAAAACAAAGGTGCTATTTCATATACAAAAATATAAACAAATATAATGAATAAGAGAAATTGAAAAGCCTAAAAAAAAAGATGCTTACTTGTTACAAATGCTTGAGGTAGGGACTGTGTTTTATACATTTTAATCTACAGTGGAGTCCCAACAGCGACTGGGTCGTGGATGTTTTACTCATACAAAAATCTTGAGTTGGATGTAATTAGAGGACAAACTTACGTTTTCAAAACTAAGGTCAGTTGTCATATACCTCACAAGATAAAGATTGCTCAGAGTCTAAAAACTTATATAGCTTTCTTTTATTCCCATTCTACTATTTTTTAGTTAGTAGGTATTGTGAGTAATGCTGGAGGGAGAACTGAACTTCATGTGTTGGCCTTCCTATCTTGTTGCCGTTCACTGTAGCTCCACTCCTTAGAAGCATCATCAAAAAGGCAAGGAACTCTATTGTTCTAAACAGTGGATTTCATTTCTAAATTAATTAAATGAGAGAAAAATTATAGGAGTAAATGTTCACAGTCACTTAAAGCCATTAAAAAGGATGGAGTGGCTAGCTGTAAATTTAGCTAAGAAATGTGCTCATCACTTGCAATAGACATAGGCACTCAGGAAGCAGCAAAGTAAGGTTAAGCAGATAAAATAAATACAACCCTTTATAATGTTCCGTTAGTTAGTTCAGACCCGTACAATCAGATTGTATTTGATTTTGATTACCTCCAGAAGGACAGTGGTACAAGGATCCTGGATTAACACGTATAAATTTATGCAATTATTAGTAGTGGGAAGAATTCCACAGTGTGAAAAACTGGAATTATTTTCCTGAGGTAGGAAGGATATTTATTTTCATTAAGTATTGACTGAGTTTCATAGCCAAGGTATAGATGGCAAGTTGATTAACGGACACCTATATCTTTTGCTATTCTTGTTTTATTGGATTTATTGTCTGCATTACATTTATCATTCTCTCCCAGAAGCTCCACTTCCTTCCTTGTTTTTTGCAGTTCTGTTTCTCAGTGGTCATATCCCTGATTGCTCCCTCTTTATCTCCTTTATTATTTCCTTTAGTGTTTCCCTCTGTTCTGCTGATGTTTCTCTGAGTGCAGCTCCGTTTTCACCATTTCCCTCTCATCTCTTCCCAAGATTTCCATGGGCCTCTAATAATATTGAGTCTCGGATTTTTCCCCCCTGCTTCTCTGAGTATTTCCCTTCTCACGGAGCCTTGCAGTTCAGTTGTATTTCAATCACCTCTTTCTGCATTTCTTGCCCATATCTCAGTCTAAGCAGAAGTGAACTTTTGGCCTACTATTTCCTAATATGTATTAGGTGATGTAACATGCAGACGCTTAAGAAATTTCAGATACAAAAAATATTACAAAGCTCTAAAGGTGTCTTTGTCTTCAGAACTGGGGACTCCCTGCAGTCAGTATGCGTCTCTGAGCCTGCAAAGTTTCTCCCTCCTGTCTGCTCTTCAGTAGTGCTGAATACTGCAAAAGTACATATACAAAGTACTTTTTAGCCGTTCTTCTTTCTCTCTCACAACTTAAAATTTACCGTCATCCCATTATCTAGATTCACTATCGTGGTTTCATCTCCACACCTTCCATAGTACCTGCTAGTAGTACAAGTGGGTCTCCCTAATAGACGACATTGTCCTCTAACAGTACAAGTCGGCTCTCCCTAAATCCAATTGCGTTTTAGATCTGAAACCATCAAAAATCTGTCCTTTCATCTGTATCCATTTCTCAATCATTTGGTTATCTATCACCTTCGTTACTTTAATCTCCCTCTCCTGATCCAACCTCAGTCTCACTTTTTTCTTCAGTCTGAGAAAAATGTGACTGTTATGTTCTTTTCTTACCAACCTGTAAGGATCTCAACATTTTTATTTTTCTGACAGCTCTGCTTTACTTCCTTTAGTTGCCCACAGTAATCACTCAGATTGCCTCCATTTCCATTCCCGCTTTTGGCGTTCTGGTGCTTCTCATGCTGCCTCCAGTTCTTGTCAGAAGCCTGTACGTATCACTTGTTAGCTCCAGCTCTTCTACTCGCTTCTCTCCTACTTTAATATACAAATGTTACCTATACTCTTTCGCTCCAAAAATTCTTTCTTTTTCCAGAATTCCTTTCTTCTTACCTGGATTCAGTTGTATCTTCAACACCAAAACTCCTTAATTTTGTTGTCTCATTTATAATATGCGCATTGTTGCATAAATTATTAATAAAGAAATCTAAAATTTTAAAAGGAAAGATTTAAAGAAAAACTAGGCATGAAAATAATTTGGGAATTTACTTCGCCTTTCTGCATTGTCATCCTACAAATTCTATATATCTTTTATTTTCCTTGTTAAAGAAGAGAAAACCTACATAGATGAGCTAAATACCTATGTGCTGAGCTAAATACCTGTGTGCTGGTTTTGGGAATACAGCTTTATCAAATCCATAGATAACGTTTGAGTTTAGATGGGAAGGTTTAGAAAACTGTGACAGGATAGTAACCTTCTATTGCTTTTTTTTTAAGCAAAAGAAATAGATTGGGTTTTCCATGAATATGAATGTTTAATAAACAATGAAATGCTGAATGAAGTTAGAATATAAATCCTTTTAAAATTGATATGTTTATTTCAGTAAAATTTGACACAATCTCTCTTATTTCACGGGCAGTGCGAGCAATAGCTACTTGAACAAATTTCATGTAGCGTGCAGGTGTATCGTGGGTTAATCCTAAAGAATGTGCATCTTCAAAGGTCTTCACAATGTTTCAAGCATTTGTTCTTTTTTTTCTCTTAACATGCCTGAAATGGAAATTCATCTGTGAACGGTGGTTTTTATTCGTGTTTTCACAGAGACACATTTGCATGCCCTAGAAAAGAATCAATATTATGAATGAGAGCTCTCCCCAAAAGTCTTTAATTATACGTCTGTGTATCAATATGTAATATTTTATGTTTCTTTAGATTTTTTCTTCTTTTAGCTGACACGGGCAGACTTTGAAAGGAGTAAAATCAGCAATGTAACAATGAAATGCATGCAAACTTGTTAAATGTGATGGCAAAATAAAAAGCTTCAGTCAGTATGATCAGTTAAAAAAAAAAAAAAGATAGCCAGCAAACTGTCTATCATGTGATGAAATTTGACAGTAGGGATTATGGCTTTGATGGACCAGAACAGCTAATAGAAGAAGCTGACATTTTTGAAACCCTGCTAATTAAGGGTTCCTTCCTTAATATTAAAATAAAGTCTTTGTCTGGGTTTTATGGTTGGAGAATCAGGTGTTTTCATTAATATATGCCAGTCAGTCTTAATAAGCTTGGAGGGCAGAGGAAGTTATTATTGAGTGACCTTCTACAAAATAAGCATGTTGCTAAGGGCTCTAACCCTGCCCTGTTCAGACTGATGAATCTCATTTCCAATGCAAAAGCTTCACAAGAAATCCAAGTATTCTCTGTGCAATCACAGAAAATAATCCTTGTGTCTCTTGTAATGTCCAGAATTGCCACTTACTATACTACTACTGTACAATGAATATTACAATACATATTATTTTTCTAGCACAATTGTCTACATTTCTGAATTGCCAAGAATAGAAAAACTTATTGTCAAGACACTTGTATTGAAAAGTCAGCTCATTTTAATACTTCTCAAATAGTCATCTGCCCTGTTCATGAATTATAATGCACAGAATACATCTGACAATACTAGCTTAGAAAAAGAGATATGTCTGTATTATTACATATTCATTTTCAACTAGATTTCGAACAGATTTTAAACCATTCATTGAAATTCATTGAAATGATAAATTCACAGTTGGATTTTGATTGACTCTTAATCTAATTTTACTTTTGATAAGTTTTCATCTTTTTTTTAGTAGTAATTTTGATTTTCTGTAGATTTTTCAAGCTAAGTGAAAGGGTGTGGTAAGCTACTAAGACTCATCATATATTTGCCGATAGAGATTAGAAAATGAGCTAGTGAACCAGATTAAATAAGTGCAGCGTTGTAACTACCAGTGAGGTGTCTCACATCGACTCTGTGCAGACTGGGCAATTTCCAACACCCCAAGACTTTCTGCAGACATTTACTAATGCTTTGTTGCTCTTTGCTTTCCTTTCTCTTCTCTCACTAGGTCAAGTCAGTACTCTAAATGGTTCTGAGAGATGCTGCACTCATAATAAAAACAGTGGATAATGGTGGAATTCAAAGCAACACATCCAGTTTGCTGACACTATGCTTATAAAATAACGTGGCTGCCAAGTGAAAATATCAAAGTCGGGAGAATGTACACTCTCCCAGGTCATTGAGTGAATATCTAAAAGTTGAGTATTTGATAGGAAGCAATCAACTGCATCACATTTGCAGATCTCCTTCCTTTAATTGATGGCACAGCAGATGGATCTACTTTTTTCTTATCAACCCGAACCGATCTATCACAATCTGTAGAGTATTTGTTAAAACTTATTCCAAACAGGTTTGTTTGTTTCTTTATTTACGCTGGTATCAGGCTAAATTGGCTTCAGAACTCAAACACTGCAACAGAAGTAGATATACATAGTCTTGGATAGTTCTTACCCTATATCGTTATATACATAAATACATTGTAAGCCAGTGAGACAGTTCAGACCAGTGCCAATGTTAGAAAAGACAGAATTGAGGCCCATGTATTTCATTTTTTTTCGAGGCATTTTGTTCCCAGAGTGTTTTGAGAGCATTGCGTAATCAAATAAAATAACAAAATAAAATAAAATAAAATAAAATAATGTCCTGGGAAGCATATCCCACCTTAAGAAAGATCCACTGTCCAAGGCAATAGTTGAGTTCTTTCTGAATGCCTAACAGATGCCACATTTGAATACAATAGCACTATTTAGTCCAGTTAGTCTACAAAGAGCTTTGAATATGAAAGGCTCTCCGTATTCTGTTCGATTAAAGTCAAAGCCATCTATGCACCCTGGACTTTTTGTATTTCTACTTGATTTAGGTATCTGCAGTTTGGGGGTTTTGGCTACTTTATCCCTTGAGCATTTCTTCCCCCAAATAACAGTAACTTGATATAGCTCTATAACTAACCTTGTTCTTATTCAATTTGGACTACTCCGTAGGAAAGGGAAAAGTCATTAAGTGCAACATTTTTCTTAGAATGTGTAAAACTGATCAAATTAAAATCCCGGCAGTTCTTTCTTGCTCCTTTGGGTTTGAGGGAGATGTGCGGGTGTGGCTGTGGCTGGTGGAGGTCAGGGAGCTAGCATAGGTGTGATCGGTGATTTCCACGCTGGTTTTAGTGGACAGATATGAACAATACAGGGAAAACAGCCCAGATAGTACTTATTAGCATCTCGTTGGCAGCTGCAAACCATAGGAGTGAAACAGTAGATCTACTCTAGGAATTTTTCTCTCAGGTATAACATTGGACACCTAACACACCGCTGCTCTGTAGCTATTTCTGTTCTTTTAGTATTTTAGTATTTAAAGAAATGCAAAGTAAAACATGTGAAGCACCTGAAAGTGGTTGAAAAGAAAGGAGTAAGAGTCACAACACTTGCACGTCAAAAAGTTTTGGAGAATTTTTTTTTTCACCGCTTACAGTGAGTTTAGAACTCCAAAGCTTACTGTTAAAAAGTCTGATTGAAAGCCTCCTGATTTCTGATGATAAAACTCCTGAAGACATCAATGTGTGTAAGAACCAACCCTTGGAGAGAAATACTCCATTCTCATCCTTGTTGGCATTGTGTTGCTAAATAGTATGACAAGGCCTTTCTTAGACCCTCAGCAGTATTTTATGCAGCGCCTGCTGTGGCTCATCTAAGAGCCAATAAAGTAACAGTACCAAAAAAGTAACAGTAAAGCAGAAATGCTGTCTTTATGCAGAAATCGATATTCATAAATAAAACAACCCAAGTCACTTTACTCAAATACTGTAAATGCTATATTTTTTACTGTAAATGCTATATTTTTTACTGTAAATGTAATTGAAACAAGGTCATTCATTTTGCTGCTGGAAAACAAATGGAGTACTAAGCTAGATTTACTCCTTCTTCAAGAATAAAGGATTTTTGTGAAGGAGGAAGGAAATTTATTCTACAGCAGAAGCCAAAAGGTGATTTCCGCTTCCAAACATTGTGAGTGTAGCTCAGGACAAGAGTTATGATGAGCAAAGAATGCTCCAGGATGTTTGGAAAGGACTCCCTGATTGCTGACAATGGGGTAATGCTATAGTAAGTGCGGAAACAAGTTTGAAAACTCCTATAACATCAGCATGCCTCGATAAAGTGAAGTGCCAAGGCCAGGGTCAGTAAATCATAATGTAGATTCTCGTGATTTAACATTAATCCTGTGATTCGAGGGAGTGGCATATGAAATGCGAGAATTGCGCTAAATGTGGCAGGATACAGGGTACCCAGAGGACACACCAATGTGCTGAATCATCTGTCTGTGTGCCCATTAGTCACATAGATGTACAAGTACTCACAGAAGGGGATGTTTCAGAGCCAAGACCAATGTAAACCAATTGAAAGGATTAAAAAGACACAACCCAGCATATTAATGCACGATGTTTAGGGTCTAGAGCTGTGGGTAGACGGCTAATTTAGCACAGAAAGAAGAGCACAAATGTAGCTGTAACGACAGCCAGAACAGTCAGCATGTCCCGCTCTTCCAACACTTTTTTGTATCCTGTAATAATCTGACTGTGGAAAGTATTACTCTAATACCTAAGTGATCAATACGGCTAATCACTTTTTAGAGGAAGGCATTCATTTGCAGACAATATCTAGCTGTTTGCATCATGTCTAACTCCTGCCTTTCTCTGCAGCTTTGCTCTTCTAGTTGCTCTTTTTTTCCTGTCTTCCTCATCTTTCATGAAACTGAAGCTAAACATCTTGGCAGTTATCTTTTGCTCTCGCCTTTCAGCTGTTACATTTGAATGTAGTAACATTTTTCTGTTCCTGCATCCACTTAAGTCTTTTGTGGCTTTCAAACTTGGAGTGACCTCCAATCCTGGAAAAAAAAAAAAAGGATGGAATTTTCCAGAGGGACAGAAAAGGAGACTGAAGGAAAGAGAGAGAATTCAAGATGGGAAGTAGAGAAGACATGTGAATGACTTGAGAAAGAGAATGAGCGGGCTTGAAGTGCAACAAGAATAATCATTTAAACAAAAAAGCTGACAGGAGTTCTGGGAATATTTTCCACAGTGATTAAGGAAAAGTGAATGAGAAATCTCTCCTCTTTCCCAAAGGAACAGCAGAATCTTTTCTTCTGTTACTCAGTTTTGTAAAATGCAAATGTGTTTTAGAAAGTAGTTTGAGAAAGCTGTGAAATTTGAGCTTTTAGACAGTACCCCAATCTCCTTCTGTGTACCTGATCAAATCTATCCTGATACACTCTTAAAGGCAGAAACTATGAGAGCATCTAACTTAATTTAGAGGCCTCTTCCTACAACTCCATAGTCTTACTCGGGTTTGGGGCTGCAAGATCCTTAGGACATTGGAAGGGTTCCCCTTCCAGCCTGGCACAGTGTCCCAGAGGCTTGTAGAAAGAACTTCAATTCCTTCATTCTCAGGTTATATAGGGTTGCAAAGAACTGCCATGGGCACTCTCTGTACAGGACAAAGAGAAAATAAAAACAAAGGTATGAGAGAAAATGGGAACTGAGCTGAGCAAAAGCAGATGTCCACAGATGTCTGTTTAATGCCCAATGCTAGTGTTAGCTGCCTTGCATATACTTGCTCCTGATAGACTAGGTGCAACTTCATGTCAGCTGAAGAAGGCTACAAGTCCCCACCCCATCCCAATAGGAAGAATCTCTAGTTGATAGATGCCTAACGTAAAGGTATTAAGGATTTTATATCCATGGCAAAATTTTCAAAAGAGCTGTCGTGGGCTGAGCATCCAGAATCAAAAGCTGCGTTTGAAAAGTTGACCCTGGCATTTGGGGAGACGCTGCAAAGACTTTTTTTACAATGTTTCCTGAGATGTAAATTTGAATCTCATTCTGTATTCCCACATTGGACTAAATTGAAAGTGTCTCCACCAATGTCAACAGTTTAATGAAAATTGCTGTAATTTCATGGATTTTTGGGTAACATATGCTAAATGAGTTACATGCTGCTCTATATATGTGTATGTGTACAGTAAGTAATCGAAAGACTTTTCATTCTATCCTGTTCACTGTTGAAAAGTTTTTATTTCTCCTCTCTTTACTAGTATATACAAAACTTTATTCAGAAGGGTTTTCAATTTCTTTGAGATACATGAACTAAAATTTAAAATAAGACGGATAGGGACAGAACATAGCATTTCTGCCAAAGCAGTTTAATATTCAGCAGAATCCTGTGATGTGTAAAAGCTATGAAGAGGGAGCTATTAGTCCAGAGCAAAATCTATTCTAATTGTGATACCATATCACATTGTATTTCACTCTCGTAGTGGTGTATTATTTTCTAAATTGTAGCACAGTGTGGCAATTGTCATAGTGCATCCCATACTTTATCTCTAATCTTCCTTGTTGAGTTACGTGGAACTTAGTATCTAGAGAAACACGATATAACCAGAAAATGGATAATATAAATGCTTATTCAACTATCAACAATGTGGTGTATTAATCCTTATACACAAAAATTCAATATGGCAGAGGTATATTACTGCTTTTTTCTGTTGCTGAGCTATTTGCCACTATATTTCACCTTAAAAAGTATTTAATTAATCCTTAATCATTAAGGACTTTACAGTGCACTGTCCATTTCCACAACCTCAAACTACTGTTTATTGGTTTAATCAAAAGAGATTTACTGTAGCACTAACTGTTGTTGTTGCAGTAATACCACAGTTAGACAGTATTGCTCAGTACAGGGACAATAGCAAAGGCTATTGATGTGCCTGTTTGAAAAGGCAAGTTAATCCTTGTTTCCATTTCTTCAGCAGGATGTGGTGGTTCTGATTTAGAAAAGTCACCTGAACTTCAAAATAGTTACATTATTCACCAAAGTGCAGTTACCAAATATGAAATGCTAATATCTCGGATATTTTTATAACTTCGACGATTTTATGGCAGAATAGGGACTTCTTTAAAATATTAGGTCCTCTGAGATTTTTGGAAATCGCATGAAAAAAAGCAGTATTGTCTAATATGCTGTAAAAGAAAATAAGAAATTGCTAACCAGTTTTTCTGCTAAAGAATCTGCGGTTTCCTGTTGCTGTAAGCAGATACAAAGGTCCACAGTCCACAGTCACTCCATTAGTAACAATGTGCAGCAATTCTTTTGAAGTCAGTACGGTTAACCAGCTGTAAAACTAAAGTTACTGAAATAAAATCCAGACCTACCATGGCCATGCTTTCCACCATGCGCCACACTCAACTCTCACGCTTCTTTCAGATTCTCACTATTGTTAGTAGTAAAAGAATAGTTTCTCACATACTACAGAGTGGTGACCACTGGTAAATTTACGTTCTTTGTAGTGGTGACCACTGTGACTGAAGAGTAGCAAATGCAGTCAGCATGCATGACTTGTCTTGCTCAGAGCCACGCAAGGCAGGAGTATAGCTAGAGACCTTTTGACAGCTAGCACAGTACTCATTCCTCTAGAGCATATTGCATGCATCCTATACATATTCAGTTCGGTTAGAAAAAAAGTTTTTCCTACCAATCAGGGCAGTGTATGAAAATAATTCCGTCTCTCCGTGCTGCGTGCATCATGATTATGGATGTGCTGAAGCACCAATAATCAATCTCAGTTACTGGCAAACGTGTTGTCACTTGCTGCTTTTAGTCATGCAAAGTGTTGTACAAAGAAGCAGAAGTAATACAGGTTGATTTTCATGGAGGTATTATTGTACCTGAAGTACTGAGAGGTTATACATTATGATAGGAACACAAGCTGCGCAGTGCTGTTCATTTGGTTGTATTTTCATAAATGATTATTGAAGTAAAATATAAGCTGTACGGCTACACTGTCAGCTGGAGTACTTTGGGCTTTTCTCCCACTTTCTTCTTCCCATCCAAGCAACTCGCAGAGGTGGCGTTATCAGACATTTTTTCCTCCTCCCAATGAACTGTTTCTTTCTGCAGAGATTAGTTAAAAATGATCCAATCCATATCCTATAAAATTGACATCTCTTTGTAAGTTGTAAGTGGCAGCTGGCAACAGAATAGTTCAGAGGTGCAGAGATCATCCGTATTAAGCAAAACAACCAAACATTCATTTGCATCCCATTTACCTTAAGGAAACTTCAGCACAGGTTAAGCACGTGTTTAGTGTTTTGTTGAGTTGTAAAACCCTGAAAAGGCTGCTCTCTCAGCAGCAAAAGAACCCTAAAACTCAGCAAGTGCTACTGAATTGACTTCCAATGAGTACAAAATAAATGAATTTGAATGGTGAAAATAGTCTCTTAAGTCTGCACCTCGTGCCAAAGATTTTGTTACACCCAGAGCTGTAAATCTGAGGAAGAGTAAATTGGCTAATGACAAGTCCCAACCTGTGCAATTATATAGGGTCTTCTTAAAGTCTGATATTTCTTTTTAGAGTCTGTATTTTTTAGGCTACAGGCTGAAATGAAGCACACTATTAAACTGCCACTTCTGGGTATTAGGTTGTTCATGGCTTCTCTCTATTTTTGTTACCCAAGGTTGCAATGGTTTTCTCAGGGATTTCTATTGTTATTGCCATACTAGTCCATAGCATAGCTAGGTCATAGCATCATTTTGAATGATATTGAGTTCAGCTCAAAATTGATGGTAAGAACAAATTAGTTCATAGCTTTTCTTATAACGCCATATGCAGAAAAGGAAAATAAAGTTGCATTTTCGTTTCATCTTTCATGCTTACAGCACTGGTGTCGTTAACCCATCCCTACCATGAGGACATACAGGTTTATTTGCAACATCTTCTAACAAGAATGAATGACTGACTGAATGAATAACAATAACATTATTATTTTTAAAAAATTCTCTTGGTTTTGGTTTGTTTAAAATACCTTAATAGAATGTATGCAAAATTCCGACTTGAGCAACTAGAATTCTCTTTCCATGGGCTCAGCAACAGTGATCATGAACCTTGCCATTGCTCCTTATAAAGAACTTGTCATAGATAGTGTGCTGGAATTTCCCTTACTTTATTTCACCATTAGCTCCTCAGATCGGTGTCTCTTTCTTGTTTCCTGAAGACAAGTAAAGATAGCCAAGGTCTGTGTCTGGAAAGTAAAGTCCATACGTTTCGGTATTTCTGCTGTTGGAGCAGTTTATTCCTGGGCGTGTGCTTTCTCATTTCACTCCTGCCCAGGTTGCCCGCGAACCACGGCTGTTTTCTGGGGAGGTGGGAGCAGGCGGGTGTGGAGTGGAGAGGAATGAAGCAAAGCTCCGGTTGTCGCAGTGCCTTTCCCGCCTCAAACATTTAGGGTTAATAATTTTATATATAGCGTGTTCTGAGGTAGTTTTTCTTGTTGCCATTCACTATGGGACGTGTGAGCACTTGTATTTGAAATGGGTACTTGGACTTCCTAGTTTAATGTAGTTAATAATACAACCGTGGAATGAAAGATATGCTGAAATATTTCAAAAGAGGAATTGCGATTGAAATGCAGTAGTGAAAGGCTGACAGATAGAGTTTATCAAAGTGCTGCGGTTTACCTTCATACAGAAGGAGAGCGGCTGTTTTCATATGCACTAATCCCCAAATAACCATCAAGAAATATTAAAATACACATTTTATTAGTTTCATTTAATTTCTTAATTGCTCAAATTCAGTTTACCAATTTATTGCTGTGTGAAATGCTCAGAGGCGATGCGTACATTAAAGGGATTATTTACATGTAATCCCTCCCTCCCAAAGGATACAAACTGATCATTTATGAATCCTGATTTACACTCTGTAACAATACCAGATGAATGAAATAGTTACTGTGGAATGATGTAGCTCCTGGAAGTGCAATACTGTGTGGAGTACGATTTAGTACTAAAACTGAACTGTCTCGTTTTCACTGACGATTTTAGTAAAGGTGCGTGAACTTCACTTTTAGAATTTAGATTAACCAAACTGAAACTGCTTGCTGCAATCGAACCATTTATTTTCTGGGAATATGTGCAATCAAGACATTAAATTTAACCTTGGGGGAAAGTCTATTTTAAAATGTAACCCGTGTTCTATTTGGGGTGTGGATTATTTTCAGCTAGGGTTATGATTTTACAGGAAAGAGATTTATAATTAGTTTTAACATAATTGGCAGGGATTTGCCGTTGAGATGCAGCCTTGCAGCTTGCTCCCTGCCCGTGGATATCACTGTGGGTATCTGTTTGCCAGCCAAAAGGTGTGAAAGCGAGATGTAATAGGAGAAAGGAGAAATCAGAAACCTTAACCACAGTGAACCAAAAGGAATAAAACTTTAAAAAGTCCGTAAGTACATTATGTAGAAGGAAATTTCTTCAACCTGCAGTCTACTCATTGCATACTTTTGCAGAATGATAAAATTCACCTCTGGTTTAAAGGAGGTATTTACTTATCCTGCCAGTGTTATCCCTACCCTTTCTCTTTGGCCAGAGGTAACCTGTTGTGTTAGAAATGCTCGTATTCCGAAAGCACGACCATCTGTGCAAGCGGAAAGTAACATTAGGACTTAAGAGAATCTGCAAAAGAATAGTCTCTAGCTTAAAAATGAAATACCTGAAACCTGAAATACTCTGTCTCCATCGCTTAAGAATTACTCCGCATTTCAGTTTGTTTAGAATTCCCCCTCATTGTTTATTGGGGAATTTCTTGTGCTTTACTCTCAGTTCCCCACAGATTGCGGTCTCCATAGGCTGG
>NC_138911.1:42808750-42813750 GCF_965231255.1 Vanellus vanellus
TACTTTGGGTGGAAGAGATTAGCGACTGAAAGGTCTGCAAGTATATTTGCTTAGGTCTTAGCAGAACATACCTTTAGTAACTGCATTTCCCATGCACGGATTGACATGAGACACAGGGACAGTTGCCCATAGGCTAATGCTGGGTTTGTGTGAGGAAGACTATAACTTCCTTATAGCACATGCTGTGAAGAAATGTCAGAAGACCAAAAAAAAAAAACCAACAACCAAGAAATGTCTCAGGCAGAACTGACAAGTGATTTTTGAATCTCTGTAATATTCTGTTAATTCTAGATTTCTGTCTTTTCATTTTGAAAATCTCTTTTTCCTATTGAAATGACACAGTCATTGTAAGAGCCTGTAAAAAGATTAAGTAAATGGCCAGTAAAGTGATGCTGTTACCAGTCAAATACTACAAGTAAAACGTAGAGGAGAGTCACTCCTTTCCCACGCTGTCCATTTCAGTAAAGTGTGAATTTAAAAAGCCCAGTTGGAAGTATCCAAACGATAGCATGCATAGCAATTTAATTGTTTCTTTGGGTGGTTTCAAAGCCAAGGAAATCAAAAACATAAAATTACATTAACACCTCACTGAACACTGAACTTCCTTGCAGCGCTGCCCTCAAACAGAGCTAGGCTGTGTGGAAATGATATTTCTTACAAAGTTGTAAAGCCCCGTCCACCTTCAGTTAAGGTATGAGAGTTCCAAATTCACACGTTTGGCATTCTTAATGGCCCTCAGCAAAAGTATACAGTCTTTCTTTTAAGTCTTTTCTCATTGTTTATGCAATCCTACTCAAGTCATAAAAGGCGAACGATTCCCTTTGTGGCTAGAATTAATACATTTGCTGGAAGGTTGTGGTTTTTGACTCTTCCTGAATCTTTGTGCGTGCCTACAGGCCAGGTGCTTCCCAAGCTGCCCCACCAGTTGACGTGCCCAAGCCAGTTTCAGATTTGTTGATTTGGGTATTGCCAGCAGTGGTGCTAAAGCAGCATGAATCTCGTCTCTATTGCAAAATTCCCCTCAAGTTTGGGTGCATATTCAGAATAATCAGCTGGAGACAGCTATTACTGCTCAAAGTTGTCCGTGACTAAAAAACGTGCTCTTTTATATGTTGTAATACTCCTTTTAACAGCGAAAGGGTTTATTGTATGGGTGTGTAATAAAACCCCAAGGAGTAGGATAGGGCCCAGAACCTTGACGACATCCACCTCAATTTTTGTTTTACTTTTTTCTTCAATCACACATTCAGACAAGAATGGTTTATTAGGACTATGATTCTGGAGTTTGTTAAAGTCACTTAAGAGGTTACTGCCCCGCTTACCCCTTGTGACCTCTGCCACAGATTAGCGCCACCAAAGGTGACAGAAGAGCACGGACACCTTGTTCGCTTGTCAGTTGTCACATTCACAGGCAGGATATTAATGTAAGCTGAAATCAGTGGTGGTTTCAATAGTGGTCAAGCTGAACTGTGAATTGCAGCTGCTAAGAAGCAGACGCACCACGCTTGGCGACCTCAGGCAGAAAGACGGCGGCGACCTAGCAGGCAGAGACCTTTTAAACCATCTCAGCAATAATCATCAGAGATTTTGGGGTCAGAGTCCCCTATCTGTAAAAGCACCAGGGAAGGCAAACCCCATACTATGCCAAAGGGAAACGAAGCTGCGCCCGTGCTATGCGTTAGTGCTAGTCCCATCACAGGGATGGCTGCCTCCCGTGACAGTAAGGTTTCATCAGAAGTGCTGTCACAAGAGCTTCGCTTCTTGTGAAGGCACAGCGGGTGAGAACACGGTATGTAACCTGGTGTTCCTGTTGCCTTATTTTCTCCTATTAAGCAGAGTTCTTTCCTAAACTCGGTGTCAGAAGCTGCCGTGAGGTTAAAGAGCATTCTGCTGAGCCGCTGTTCTCTCTTCTGGCGACCCCCAGCTAGTGCCACAGGCTTCTGCTTCTTTCATTTGTATTTGCAGCGCTTACAGTTTCCTTCTGTCTGCAGCTTTCAGTTGTACAGATACTGGGAATGTGGTTAGGAGAATCATTTACAGCAAATGCCAACAGGCTACTGGAATTATAGTGCCAGAGAGTCTTAACGCTGACTGAACCTGAGGTAAAAGCACAGCAGCCCACAGCTGCTACATATATTTTCTATTCGTTCTTGTGCACCAGGAACGATAGTCTAAAAGTAGAAGCCACAGTATGTGGCTATGAAATATATGCTAAGGGATTAACCATAGGTAGAAGCTATGCCAGGGTAAACACCTTGCCATTTCCCAGTTAATTTGACCAACAATTATTGTGCAGGGTGATCAAACTATATTATTGCATGGTGCCTACAGTGTACAAGCAATGCCTTAAAAAAACTTACCACAAAAGTTAAAACTACAACCCAAACTGTGTACCGTCTTGTTTTCAACATCATTCACTTGTAAAGCATTCATTTGGAAACACCGTGATGTGTGTTGTGATACCTATTAAATTCTGTAAACGTGATGACAATAAGGAATGTCAAATATTTTTTGAAGACCCTTTGGTACTGTATTTCAAAAACAGCACGAAAGTGATTTTTTCCCCCCACTTTGACAGGTGAATTATTTAGTGCCTAGTGTAGTTTTCTGAATAGCTGAAGTTTTCTATCAATGAGATGAATTTAGAGTCAGGCAAGGGAAGCCATCTCACTAACCCTGCATCCAACCCCATTCCCAAGGCAGTTTGACTGTATCTACAGCACTTTCTGCTGTACTGCAAATGTCAAACAGAAGGTATAATGGATTTAATATTAGTGCTGGCCAAGGTGTTGAGGGAGCTGTTAATAATGTCACTCCAGTTATTGATCTGAAGCCTTTAGAAATCAAAGAAAAGTGAGAGATCCCCAACTGGGGAAAGGCACAACAGTGACTGGTTTTTATTGCCAATATATTTCTACATATATAGTGCTGACTTTCTGGAATTATGTGATCATCATTAATCTTGGAGAGATTTTTGGAATCATTATGTGGTAGGATAATATCAGGGTGACCTGTGTGCATGCTAATGTTAAAACTTGCTTTCATTCCAGCCACGAGTCAGCTTTAAAAGGTACAGTAGTGATGGCAACAACATCAATACATATATTCAGATTAAAGGAAATTTTATTTATTCTGAGACCATTTACTGGTGATGTTGAGATGTCTGGATTTGACTCTTCCTAAGAATATTGTCATTTCATCTGTCTGTTAACCTGGGATGTGTATAACTGCTATTGCAGGAGACTAAATTTTTCCTAATTATAATAGTCATGGCTCAGCTGCCTCTGTTTACCACAGAGCTAAATTTGGCTCTAAGTTTATATTCTTCTAGGTTCCTTTGCCATAGTTAATCCTTCAGGATTAACTTCTAGTGTTTTCTTCTAAAATAGAAATTAGTTCTTAGAATAAGTGCATGTTTTCTTCCTTCAACTTAACTTTTCAATCTTACGGCGGTCTGTACAAGGGGAACCTCTGTCATCTTTAGTCAGTAATTAATAAATGAAAGTAGAATGTAGAATATATGCTGAGTGTGTGTTTAATAAACATGTAGTTCCTTTCCATGTGTATATGAGGTAAATAATGATAAATCCAGTAGATAACTTGCAACAGCTACGTGCTGGATTGAACAGTAAATTTGTCTCTACTACAACTGTGCCATAAGGTAGGTCCATTATAGAGGGATATAGTGCCTAAGAACAGTGTATGCGTATAAGTGTGTGTGTGTGTGTGTAAATATATATGAACATACAAGACATACATGGTAAATTGTGAAAGTAACTATTGTGCGTGTATTATATTAAAAAATTAGGCATTCCAAATCCGTATAGAGAGAAAGCTACTTTTGCTTTTGCTTGATCCCCATGTACTGTGATAAACACATACTTAAAAAGAATTGATTTTTCTTTACAACTTCTATTGACTCTTCCGTGACTACTGGGAGACCATCCAGTAGAATCACTGTTGCATTCTGGACAGACCAGTAGTTAGTGAGGTCCTGTAATTTCTGTGGGAACAGGCAAGAAGAAACTAAAACTGTGGCTGGAGGATTGTAGACTGCGTGGATCTTCTACTGTACTCCTTCCCTCCTTAATAAAGAGAAAGACATAGGTGAAGTAGGCTGGAGAATCTGTACTTGCCTCTATTGATTTCCCCAACTGCTTCCTTGAGATCTATTTGATCTGGGCTCTGAGGTCAAGATTTTTGTTTCATTGATCACAGGTCCGTAGCAGTGCTAATAGAGTGTGTTCCTATGTCAGCTAAAGGGTTGTGAGAAATAAGACTAACTTGTCTTCCTGAATACCCCCAGTCTTACCTGGGGATCTGGAAGTCTGGAATAATCACAATAATTGTGTTTGCAACTTCTCACAGGAGATAATTTCATACAGTTTCTTGTGATATTCAGTCTGCGTGTTTTTCTTCATTTTATTTGCTCATTTAAGTAATTTTACTTGCTAGTGCATTTGGAGTACATTCCATTCATTTTGGTACACAACCATAATGTTCATTACAGCCTTCCCTCACAAATGATGTGTTCTGAAATCTTCCACAGTTTTTATTTTGTGCCCTTCCCTCAACAATTTCAATTTTGTCCCTCAGTTTCAGGTGAAGGCTGCGTTTTCCCAAACAAAAGAATCATTTTAGTCTGTCACCATCTTCACCTATGTAGCCTTAAATCACCTTGACTTTTTTTCTCCATCCTGTTGTTACAAATTCACATCCCATTGACTCTTGCCCCTACCTCTCTTCTTGTATTTCCAATCTCCTTTTATTTCTTCCTCCTAAATTTTGCTGTGCGTCTTTGTATATCTTTCAAAATTAATTACAATTCAGCTATTCATTATATCTATTTTCTCACTGTAGGGAATCTTTCTTTTCATTTGACAAACTTGTTGATGGCCCCTGTAAATGAAATGTAGATCACAAAATTATTTTGTGATCTACCAATTTTGTTTATTCCTCCTTTTAAGATTTGAGTCATAAAACCAGAAATTATTATATTT
>NC_138911.1:46458151-46841858 GCF_965231255.1 Vanellus vanellus
TTCTGATTCTTTTCCCTAAACTCCAAAGTAATGACTGTCCAGTGCAGAAAAGCTGGCTGTTATTTAACAAATGATAGGTTGCCTGTTAATGCCCAGTTCAGCAGAGTATTAAAATATCAGAAATCTTTGTGTATATTTTGGGAGGAATGCCCTCGGGTCAGAGACTCTCTTTGGAACCAAAATCAACCATCTGACTAAGCTGTATCAGAAAGAAGGGGAAAGGTACGAAGAAAGAACAGTACTATCTTTTGTCTTTATTGTCCTATGTTTTGTTCTGTTCTCTCCATTGACTCTCAGGTCTAGATCTTCTAGAGAAATTAGTGCATTTAAAAAAAAAAAATACAACCACCAACCTACTTCTCCAAGTTTTTGTAGGATTCTTGTATTAAATGTGGGTTGGCAGGAATGTTTGCAGCTGAATACATGATTTCTGATGTAAACAGATGCCATTAACCCGAAAGATGAAAATTGGAATGTTTGAATTTCTATGAATACCATCTTGAGATTGGGCAGGTAGCTGCTGTTGTGGTGTTCTTATCCTTGCAATAAAGTATCATAGACCACATCATTCCTTGGTCACACATTGCACCTTTACACCTGTGCTAAATGGGCATTTTCTGAGAAGTGCATTGTTTGCTTAACAGAAGCATAAAAGATGACACATGGTTTGTTACTGTACACCTTATCTTCTCTCTGCTAATCACTGCGGGTAAAGTGATGATTGTGCACTGCCACGTGACTCAAAAACAACTTTGCTGAAAACCACAAATTTCTTTTGGGTAAGCTACATCCCAGCTGTACGTATACTTAAATGTAACTGTGTATTTGTTCCTGGGAAGGACCCAAATGCTTGTCACAAATAACTGGCAACTAGAAGCACCAGAACTGGTGTATTCAGAACGTTCCTACTCTATCATTCTGCAGGTACCTTGAGTGTTTAGGATATGGATGAGTACAACTTCTACTGCTTGTCACTGAACTACTGCTGGTAATTGAAAATTGGAATACAGTGTTCCCTGGAGAGTTTGTCTGTCATGGAGCTCAAGAGGTTAATATGTAGTTATGTGATGATACTATAATTTTATATGCATCTGCAGATACTGGTAATAGACATTAAAGTGGGCATTTACATCCTTATTATGGGTCAGTACTTGATGTCATAATAAAAAAGTCACATCAGAAAAGTACAGGATAAAAATCTGATTATGCACCTTTTGGAGTGTAAATGGCTTTAAAATTCAAATTGTCACCTGATGGGAGGATCAGGAAAGAGTCAGAACAAGGGCAAAGGGGCAAAGCTGTGAGACACAAGGGGCAAGATAAAGGAAGAAAAAGAGACAGGCTGGACTTGGCCTTTGTGTGGGCAGTTTATAACCGTATGAATACTATACCCCATTACTCAGGCACTTCATGTCATCTCATTAAACATAAGCTTGAATGAAAGGTGGACTTTGCGATGGGATGTGAAGGTCAATAGACTCCAGATCTGTCTTTCCACAGAGTTCAAATCTGCTCAGTTCTGGGAGGGCTAAAACTTCATGTGGGTTAATGCAGGGTGTTCATTTGGAAAACAACAAATAACATCAAAGCTAAAAAAGTTTCCAAGGCAAGGCAACAGCTGAAATATTCTCATACGGCTGACCTAAGTAACTATGCAAGTAGCTATGCAACTACTGGCCACAGAGCCTGAGGAGAGGCCATACTGGGGGCACTAAATACTGGGGGCACTGAGACTCGGAATCCTGAAGGGCTATATTGGGTAAAATCAACTGAGAAGTACAGTGAGGACTATAGCAGCACGTAGGATGGGCTGCATGTGCAGCTGGATAGACTGGGACAGTAAGTTCAGCTGCACCCCATTGTCTCCCCATGCCTGGTGTAAGCTCCTGATGCTTACCTTTCACACCTTGGACCCCTCTGAGTCACGTCAACCCCCTTAACTACAAAAAATGAGTTGATTTCTGCTGGTTTAATCAGGTTTTTTTGGCTCAATTGATGTGTGTGATGAGTGCCAGAGGCAGCCCAAGGCATGAGGACAAGACTGGGGCTGGGGAGATGGGTGGGCTGGGAGAAAGTCCTGGGTAATAATGATTTGAATGAGGAAGACTCACCCAACTGGCAGCACCAAGCTTTTAACTTTGGCTCAATTGCTTACAGACCCGTGTCCACCACCCCGTGTTCTCCAGGGATTCATCAGCTTGTAGGAGCTCCACACAATCCAAGGCTGCAAGAGGTGCTTTGTGGGGTTGTAAAGTCATGTGGAATTGCTTCCCCAAGAACTGTGTGCTCCTCGTCACCCAGGTGCTCCTTAGGGGTTTTGACACCATCTTTGGCTGAGGTGAGAAGGGACGTTTCCTGTGACATAACCATATATGCTTCCTAAAAAGGGATTATGTCTGGAGGGGACTTGCCTGCATTAGAGAACCCTAAGTGTCTCATGTGGATCTCTACTGTTTAGGGGGCTGATTTGTTTACCTTTATGGAGTAATGGGTGATGGGGTAAAATGATGGAAAATATTTGGTGTATGTGCACCCCGTTGCATGTGATGAGAACCAGCCTTTCTGGTGAATGAGAATGTTTCTAAAAAAGCCGTCTGTCCTTTGCAACAGCTTTCAATAGAAGTACTGCAATGCTGAGGCCCACAAACATCACTTTCCACAGCCTTGTAGGATGGGATGTAAGACAATTTTCTCAGGAAAGCAAGAGGCACAGAGAGAAGTTAAAACTTTGCAAGGGTTATGAGGGCAAATCTGTGGCAGGCCCAAAAGTCTTTTGAGATTGCCTCCCTAAAGGCCTTATAGTTCTGCGTCCCTGCGCTACTGAGGGACACTGCAAGAGGCTGGCTGTCCATTCAGTGGATCAGTCAGACTCCGAGCAGGCTGGTGGCAGTCAGTCAGATATTGAGCAGGGGGCCATTCAGCGATGAATGGATCCTGGTTTGTGAATGGCCATGTCTCCTGGCTCAGATGGCTTTTGGCTGCTGAGAGAACAGGGATGGAGAACTCCATCCCCCTGTTTGCAATTAGTGTTTGTTATTAAATGCTGACAGTGTGTTCTCTCCTCTCATGTATCTGGTCTTTGTTTGTGCACTGGATGTTGGCACAGGCTTCTGTGCTGTAATGTCTTGCATTAGCTGCTGTTGAAAGGAGTCCAAGGAGCAATGTGCTTTGAGGAGGACAGGAGGGTGACTTGGCACTGAAAGAGCAGGAGCAATTCTGAGGGAAGGATAAAAATGGGTTTAGTTAAGTGGGAGGCTGGCAAGTAGCAGGCAGCAATGAGATCGTGCACATCTCTGCTCTCAACTGTGATGCCAAACAGTTTGATGGGAATAAGGAGCTAGCTAGAAGGTGTAACTGGTGAGATAAAGGTGAGATAGCCTTGGAAATGGGTTAGGTCGAGGGTAATTTTAGCAGATGTGGTATCTTCAGGTGGATAGGCAGTGCTTGAGGTAGGAAGCATGGGACCTAGACGGAGAGACTAAAATCACTGGATATTACCATAGGGGTAGAGGTACACAAAGAAGTGATGACAGTAAAATGCTTGTCATGTATTTTCATGCAGTGGGAATGAACAGGGAAGGGTGTCCTGAGGCCAAGTTTGTCTCCATTGGATGCACTCACTGTGTCAACCTGTGGCCTGACTGGTCACAGATGGTCTTTGCCCATCTGAGCCACATTCCCAGAATACAAGTGGCTTTGTTGATTGCACAAACCAGAGCCTTGATGTTCACCGGTCTCCAGGAGTGAAGTGGGATGAGCAGCATTATCAGATACTATTTATTCATCACTGGGGAATGCTGTGCGTACCTGCCCCTCTGTGTGTTGCCGTTTTGTCCAGTGAATATTTTGCTGGAGTCTCTGCAAACTTCTCTCCAGAGTACATTTGACAGTGCGACTACTGCTAGTTATTCCAGATATTTTGAATACATAACTCTGCTAATCCAGAGCTCATTTGTTGTAGCAAATTGAGGTCCTCATCATCAGAAAAGTACTTTGCTCCAGTCACTGCTCATCTAGCCCAGTTGGAGGGGAGCATCTTTATCTTTTCCCATCTCTTACTTAGTCTTCCCTGGTCTTTCCATCCCTCTGATGCTGCTGTGCCACTGCTCCTCCCCCATAGCCCACATTCAGGTGTGGCTGTTTAAAAGCAATCACTGTCAACATTTGTCATTAATCTGTTTCCATTTTTATTTATAAAAGAAAGAGAGAGAGTGAGAACGGAACAGCAGCAGTAGCAGGGCAATTGCAGATGAATAATGAAAGGATTCATCACAGCCATACCAGGATATATATATTTTTTGCAGCCAAGCGAGACGGCTTCCCATCACAGCTCGGGGACTCGTTCCACACAACCACTCATCTTTCATGCTGGGGGGAAGGGAAAGGTGGAGACAGTATCATTATGGATGTAACAAGGCTCTGAAGTGACTGGTCAAGGTTGCTGCTTCAGGCACAAGGAATCTGCTTACAGGTTTTCTCTCCACCAGGTGTTACTGCCTGGTAAAGTAGCTGCCTGCTATAGCAGGCTGCCACTTGCGAAAGGGAGTCTTAGGGTTTGCTAATGGGAACACTTGCTAAGCAGCTGAATCCCTCGAGAAGGATGAGATGGCCAAGTGAAGATTTCACAGGAGGGACAAACTTGTCTCAGAAGGAATGAGGGCCACACTGGGCAAATGCAGGGGTCATTCCTTCTCACCTTTTTGTCTCTTGACCCCACTGTCAAATTTGCTGTCATATCAACAAACAACTCTCAGCTTGCCCTACCCCATCCCCATCTAGCTTTACAAATCTGCCCTGTTGAGCACAGATGCTTCTTGTCCACTTTTAGTAGGTAAGGTGGATGAAAGGTGGGGAATGCTGAAGGATTCTGGAGCCTTGAAGTTCTCTGTGAAGCCAGAAGAAAAAGAACTGCCATTTAAAAAGGAAAAAAAAAGGGAGGGGGGAGGAAGAAGCCTGAAATAAGCATGATTGATTGAGGTGTGCACTCAAATCCAAAAAGGTCTCTGTCTTCTCCTATCTGCCAGATCCAGGGGAGGCAGGCCACGTGCATCCTGTGAGGGCAGTGCTAATGCTTCAGTACTGTTCAAGTTCTGCATGCCTGCACATGTAGTCGTTATGTTCCTCCACAGCTGAAGAGAGCCTGACTCTCCAGCCCTCTTGCACTATGTGGAGGCAATCCAGGCAATGCTGTTGCCATCCGAGTCAGACGTAGGCGGAGTAATTCTCAGGTGCAGAAGTAGAGTTACTCTGTCTGCTCCTGGAGTTTGGAAGGTCTGGGTTTGAGGAAAGAGCATGACATTTGATGATATTTGAGGAAAGCAGTAAGGCAGGTTGGTTTAAATGGCAGGATGGTCTCATTTTCAGCTGCTGCAATGACCTATGTTGCTGGTTGTCAGTTCCACTTCCAGTTGTGAGAGTGCATCAGCCCATAAAAAGCACAACAGACCTTGTCCCAAAGGACTGAATATTTTTCAGGCCCCTTGGCAACCTGGAGTGCTTCACACACCTCTGGCATGGCATTAGCATCAGGGCATTTCTGTATTAAATCCTTTCTCCTCTCAACTGAAGCACAAGTGACACTGGAGACGATCCCAGTTGGATGGGAGGGTGCAGTACGGTGCCACAGCTGAAGCGATTCTTGAAAGAGTAAGACAAGCAGATATGTTGTTTGTTGGACCCTTAGGGCTGTCACCTTGGCAGAGGGAAAAAGAGCTGTCATCTTTTCTATTCCAGACCCTTCTAGTGCTGTCTTTTTTTGCCTGCCTTGCCAGTAGTAGAGGGATCAGAGAAAAGGGATCTGTTTCTCAAGCTGCCCCTCCATTTCCCTCTTGTACCCAGGGGATGCAATGCAATGCTCAGAAGCTTAGTCTCAGTCTGTTTTTTTACCATTTCCACTCCAACATTATCTATCTCCCTTTGGGAAACCATTTGGTCCATTTCCCTATATCCTGGCACAGGATTATGACAGGTCATTATGAAGTGGATGTTACTCAGTTTGGCTACATGATCCAGCTCTATTTATGCATCCTACTTGGTCTCCATTCCCATCCCTAGATAAGGACCCTTGGTTGCTCAGCGTAAAGACAGGTTTTCTGTTGCATATGGAAACCATCAAGTGCTTGGGAAGTACCATAGGAATAAACTTCTATATAAGGTGCTTGCTTATTCCAAAAAAGAAAAATTGCTTCATCCACGATAGGTCTCATCATTGAACAACCACAGAAGTTGGTTCTTATACAGCCTGTGGTTAATGGCTTCTTACTTTTCTACCAGAGAATTTTTCTTTTATAGAAACCATAGAATCGGGTCCCTGAAGGTGGTTCTACTTCCGTGGAGACAAGACACTGTTAATGCTAATGGTCACCTCCTGACCTTGCTTGGATGTAGCCAAGTGCTTGGACATTGCAGGGAGGGAATCAGCTTACTTGCACCTGTAACGGATGCTTACAAAACTAGGTTGAATGGGTAGGTGAGAATCTTGAGCAGTTCTGAAATTGCTGTGAGCTGCTTTTTTTTTTTTTTTTCCCCCTTTTTTTTCTTGGTGGCATTATGGATTATTACTGGAAAGCTTGCTTTGTCGCAGCCTGGGAGATTGCTTTGCTTCTAACTGGTGCTTTCCAGGTATATGTAAACTTGATGTGTAATAAATGTGTAGCAATGTGTCAGTGGAGGAGAAAGTTCTCTGCTGACTCCAACCAGCAGATGGTTTACGAGATCTCATCCCTCAAGTCAGCTTTGTCCCAGTGATACTTTCACTGAATTCTTTTGTTTCAAGTGATGTATTTAGTGGCACCATGCAGTGACTCATTTAGGGCCTTCATTATTTGGCCTCCATGCCTATTCTGTCTAGCCCCCTTCTCTCCCTCCAAACCCTCCCAATCAAACCAGTATTTTTATATTATTTTACAGATGTGGTGGTTGTCACTCCATTCTGTTGTAGGTGCAGTTTCTAGGCCTTGCTGTGTACCCACCCATCCAGGCAGTAGAACGCCAGCACAAGATTAAATATTAAAGATGATGACCAATTCCCTATCACAGGGAATCACTGAGATATTTTACATGTAAATAACAAAGGTAGATTTTTCTTTAACCTCGAAGAGTCTGTAAAATATTGCAAGCAAGAAAATCATTGCTCTTGCTGAAGGCTTGTAATACAGTCTTTTACTGGAGCTGTCTCCTCCCAGCCATGTAGGTTCTTCTGAATTGGAAATATTTAACACCCTATTAGTTTCTGATGTATTCTTTAATATATCGGTGATCTCAATATTCCCTGAGAGGCCTCAAATTATGAGGATATAACCAGGCACAGGTTTGCCTAACCTGCTTTGAAATGCTTCAATCCATCCAATGCATATCTGGGTTGTTTTGGAGTTGCCATGGTGTGAGCGTGCCGAAAAATCTGCACAATGTCCAGTGAGTGGTGGCTGAAGAGCTTTAAAATCCTCCAGCAAGAGTCATGTGAAGAAAAGTCACCGTGTGGCCTCCTGGAAAAGTAGTACTTCCCTCTGGGAGATGCAAGAAGTGCTCTTCCAGCAAAGCAATCCATGCACCAAGGTACAGCAATTGCTGTAGCCTGTGGGATCATTGTAAACTCAGTCTTTCCCCGCTTTCTGTACTACTGTAGTCCCTAGAAGGTTCTGGTCAATACTGAAGCCCACCTGACCCTGAGGCTTTACAGACTTTGAATAAGAGCATTTACTGTCCAGAGAATGTAGTGTCCAAACAGAAAGATGTGAGTATAGGCCACAAGTAGTAAAGGAGAGGAAGGACAGGGCAATACATGATCTGTGATGACATCAGTGTGAAATGAAATGGCAAAAAAAGAAGAGAGACTGCTGACCTGTTGATTGCTGAATTAATTGTCCTTAATTTTCAGGGCCTGAGCCAGGGCATCTCAGGATACCAGCTAAAGCACATTGAAAGTCATCAGGGAAGATACATGTATGAAGGCATGTATAGGCAGGAAGAAGAGTAACCAAGATAAGAGCTAGATGTGTTTGGAATAGAGATCTAGCTGGTAAGCAGAGCTTATGCTTTGGAGATGCTATCAGAGAAATATGATTTAGATTGAAGCCTGAGTGAATTTTTGTTGCTTTTATCTTACCCTTTTGTCCACCACCTTTGGATTTTTTCAATTCAAAAGCCAGCCTGCCCTGCTGAACTGTGTACATGCATTTAGTTCTCTGTGTGCCCTACCAAAGCAATGGGAGCCAGCTTGAGAATGGTGTCTTGCCTGCCCCAAGCTTCCTCCCTTGTGCTCTTTTTTTCCGGTGAAGGAGGCACAAGCAGAGGCTCAGGCTCATCATAGATGCACTTCTGATTTGAGGCCTGAGTTGGGGAGATGTTTTGCTGGTGACAGTGGCATGGCGGTAAGTGTTGTCCTGCTCTCTGCAGGCCCCATGCTTTGTGCTCCAAAGCTATGCTTTTGGTGGGAGGATCCACTTCTCTAAGAACAATCCAAGAGGCCAAACTCTTACCTGTGGGAACAGTATTTCCTGGGCCAATGCTACCAAGCGGCAACAGTTCAGCAGTGTCTTCCCTGGACAGGTCAGGCTCCCCAGTTGCTGCTTTCCCAGGGTTGCTCTCTGGCGGCTCCTTCCAGTGTCTGATGGGATGAACGCAAAGCAGATCTTCCCTTGCTGATTCCTTCAGCAGTGAGAATTGAAGAGTTGTAATGATGTCAGCCTGTTTCTGCTATGCAATTCGGGTTAAGGACCTAAAGGCAGCGGTGGCATCAGGGGCATAGAGCTATTGAATCTGCATGGGTCTAAACTGTTGCAAAACGGAACGAGTTGGTTCAGCTCTTATTGTCTGTAATAGCTATGGTGGGCTGTGGCCTCAGCTCAGCTAGGGCAGAGACTCTGGGTTCTCTCTGAGGAAGCGTTTGAACTCAAGAAGCCTCTTAAGGACTGAAGGTCTGGCATATGGGATGGGCCCTCCACAAAGGGACTGTCATATATTTTGTTCAAGAGCATATCCCTGGTGCTGAACCAGCTATTTCAGACAAGTTAACAAAAAATCACAGACAACTTTTCTAATACTTCCAACCTCAATACATGAAATCAAAGCAATATTAGCACCTCAATTCGCAAAGTGGGAGAAGAAACCAAAAGCTATTTGCCCCCAGTTGCTATTAATGGAAGTCACCCTCCTTCATTACCTCTTTCCTCTTGTAAATCACTGGAGTATAGAGGATGATCCAGTGACAGGATTCTGGATGTGGCATCAGAAGCCAAGGCATGATTGGGACAGTGAGACTGGGTTATCCTAGCACAAGATGAAGATCTGCTTAAAGGTGCCTGCACTGTATCCCTTTTGAGGATAGGTAGAGTTCCACCCTTTGTATTTGGAATTTTTCAGGGGTGCTGAATTTGCATTGGAATTGCAGGGAACAAAGGTGTCTTCTACAGGCTCAACTGAGTCTTACCAAATACTTCAGCTCTACTAAATAAGGCTGGCCTCTTACTGATCTATGCCCAGCACCAGAGGCTGCAATAAGCATGTGTAAACAAGGTGTCCCAATGTGTTACCTGTCAGTCCCTGTATTTCCATGTTTGCCTCAGGAGAGCAGTGAGGGGAGGGAGAGAGCTGGGTGGCTTAGTTTGACCTTGCTTTTTAGGTTTTTCCCCTGTTGTTGTTTGTTTTGTTCTGTTTTGTTTTATTCCCTTTGCACGTGCTTCTAATTGATCTTGAAAAGAAGCGACAGTTAAAGAAGATGTTAAGGTGAAATGAAGCCATAACTGTGACTGGAGACTTTTATTAAGTGTGGCAAAGTTCCCTGGGCTGCGTAGAAATTGTTTATTGATTTTGGTATGGCTGGGTGCTCTGGAGTAATCGCCCGCAGAACTGCTAGAGAGAGAGCGCAGAGAGGAGAGTGCTTCCCCAGGTCTCTGCTGCCTCCTGCTCCCGGATGTTCTTCCTCCAGCCTGTGCTGGTGGTCTCCTCTTTAACCTGTCAATGAGCAGCCACAGCTGGTTAACTCTTGCTGTGGCCAGCTCCTGCAACCCGGCGCTGGGCTCTGCCCTGCTGCTCCAGAAATAGCTGGTGAAAGAAAATGGTAAGGGAGGAGATGACTTTGGACCATGTACCATACAAGCAAGCATGGTATTGCTGAGACTTAAACTGCGCTTTGACTTTTCCGCCTGTTGGTTGCTGCAGACAGAAACCTGTCTGTGACGGTCAGCAGGGTCAGTCATCTCTGAGCCTGCTTAACCATGGGGCAGGTCGATTTTGTGACACAGCAGAGATGAACATGTTCATGTTTCTCAGTAGTGTCTGTGAGATTTTGGCCCAGTTTCCTCTACCTGCTCTCACATGCCATTCCCCTCTGTGCCACAATTGCAGGATGCTGAGGAAGGGGTAAATGGCTGCGTCTGGTGAGCCAGCCTGCTTCCCCTGTACCTGTCTGTAAGCCCAGGAGAACTTCAGCCGCTCCTGTGTTTTGGTTTTTTTTTGGTTTTTTTTGTTTTTTTTACTTTGCTTTTTGTCACAGCACTAGGGTGGGTTTACTGTTGTAATTCAGAGATTTTTCACATCCCATCTGAGGTGTTTATACCATTGCCCTGTCAGAGGTGAGGTATCTGCTTTGTTTACTTCCCACGGAGGTGCTGCACACGATCCTTGCCACACTACTTTTGCACAAGGGCAGTTAGTTCTTTTGTTGGTTCACATGCTAGGACTAAAGTATGCTGCTCAAATACACTGGCCCTTCAGTTCCAAACAGGAAACGGAAAGGGAAGCAATTTTATTGACATTTGATTGGATAAGTGAGTGAAATTTCTGAGGTATGTTGCACAGTTGATGATACCCCCTCTTCTACAGGCAAGGTGCTGGTAATTAGTGGGTGGTTTTATTCTCTCTCTCTGTCATTCTGAGAGCTTATTTCTACCTCCTGGTAGCATAGGTTGGTTTAATCTCCTTCCTTCTACAGAAGACTTCAGAGGCCTGCTGTAATGTGGTCATTAGGTGAATGATACTCATGTAAATCTCTGTGTGGAGAGGAAAAGAGGACTTATTCACCTGTTAGGGCCCCCTTAAAATCTGCTGAGCTTTAGTATGAGTGTCAGAAACTCTGTTGTTAGAAGAAGAAATAACAAACTGGGTTCCGTTCTTAATCATTTAATCTGTATAAGAGAGTGGTAATATGAAGACAGATTAAAGGTAAGATCCTCTTTTGCATTATTGAGGAAAATTTTCAGGAGATCATGTAGGTGCTATAAAGAGGTGTTTTCTGCTTTGCATATGCATTATGTTTCTTTAATGAAAAAGCCATGGATATGTGTATTAGTTTAAAATTTAATTTTCCTGCATAATGTTAATGGAAGGCGAAATATCTCCAAAGTGTTGGCAATTTAACTCCTGTAGAAAAAGCTTGAAATAGGATAAAATAGTAAAAACAAAAATTTGCATATATGCAGAATTATCTGACAAAAATGACAGGTGAACATTAGTGCTAAGAACAATAGTAACAACTTCAATTCTGATCTTTTTGATTTTTATTTTTTTTTTGTAATCCCTGTAATAAAGTTGAAAATTTTAACTTACTGGGGAATAAAGACAATGAATTATGCTGATGTTGGTCTGTGTACTTTGGCTAGGAGGTGTGAATGCTGTAACAGTCTGCACTTCAAAGCTTATACTGTGTATGTACATCACGTAAACTTTTGTAATGCTTAGTTGCTTGAATGAACTGAGACGACTGATTTATTCTCTCTCTCTCAAAAAAAAAGGTCTTTTAGTTAAAGCTGCAAAACCTCCTACCGGGGCTCGAGTTCCCTGACAGCAAGTTCTTGCTCGTAAATGTTGTAGCTTACTGCTCCTGTTGCTTGTGTTGGAGATTTTTGAACCCCCACCCTTGGGAAGAACAGGCTGGCTTTAAATTCCTCAGTCCTGCACCTCAGACTAAAGGAGTTATTTTTAACCTGCCTTGACCTCTGCCAGAGCAAGAATAAAATAGGGATTGGGCAGAATATGACACAAATCAATAGGTTATCCCAACAGATGTGATCTTTGGCACCGTTTTGCCTTGGACACTTGCTGCAGTAACAAAGATAAATGGTGATTTGTTAACATTGTGATCTAGGGACTGGGTGGCTCAGTGGATCGTGTGTTGGCCTCTGACCTCTGGGTCTCCATGCACTGAACATCAAGATGAAATCTCATTCTGATAGTAGGAAGGGGAAAAAAGGTCCACAAGGGTTGGGTGATTTTGGTTCAGTGCTAATCACAGTGCTCCACAAAAGAATACCACAAGGACTGAATAGGTAATACCTCCTGGCAAAAAGGAGGATGAGGAATAGAGTGGGAACTGTAGGGATAGAGAGCTGGCTATCACTTACTGCAGGCTAAGACTTGCAGTGCTTTTATGGAGTGACACTGGAGCACTCAGCTACTTTGTCTTTCAGTCTACCTATCAAAGAGGACTTGTACCGGGGACGATTTGTGGTGGCTCCTAGTAAAAGAGAAATTGGTTTTATGAAAGCAGCTCCCTTTTCATTTTCTGGGACAGTTTCTGCATGTCTTTTGACCTTTGACTGATTACTGAAGGATAGTGTTGTGGGGTTTTTGGCGAGCTGAGCTATTGGAAACAGCAGATACAACTAGGTGAGCTGTGAGCAAGCCACGTCTCCACTGACCTGGTATGATCTGTTCCAGATCTCCACAGAGTCCTGTTGCAGGTCCTCTGTTGATAGCTGACTTTTAATACGTTCTCAGATGTGCACAGTTTGTCTTGCTTCAGCAGTCCATGGTGGTGTATTCTCATCAGGGTGAAAACAAATTCCAGCAACAGAATTTCTTCCAGGACATCTGCAAGGATTGGTAAGCAGCATTTGACGGCAATTTCATGTTCAAACTAATCTCGTGTAAACAGGTCTAAACCACAGTGAATTCTTGTCTCCCTTGGCGGGTGTATAATTCCCTCTGCCATGAGGAGGCAGTATGGCAGTATCTCATTCTGAACCTGAACCTGTCAACTTCAACTTCTTGTCTCTGGATCTCCTTGCCTACAGTTCTGCCTACAAGACTGGCACCCTGCTTTCTGGTTCTTTACCATGACAAGTATGTCCTCTCAGTCTTGAAGGAACAAAAAGCTTGCACCTGCTGGGGGCAAGGGATCTAGTAGCTGCCTTATGATGCATGCAAGGTGCTTACATATTGCTCTTAATCTTTCCCATGCTGTAGATCCAAAGGTTATGTGAGAGCTCATGTGCTTGGGACCCCCAAGTCTCCCTCTGTGGCAATCCCCTGCAGCATCAGTCCCACTTTGTACTTTGCATTGGGCTGTGCATTGCTGGGTTGTGCAGAATGATGTGAGTCATGTCGTTGAGAGTAGCCTCTTTCCTTGTTTTTTCCTCATCCCACCCATCTGCATGTTGTACCTGTACCAACAATGAGTTGGAATTGCAGTGGGCCAGTGCAAGCTTCTGCTAGTGTCTCTGTTTAACGCTATTTTACCATTGACAATTGCTCTTGAATCTCAAATGGGGAGCCAGTTTTTAATCCATAGATTGCATGCTCTATGGGTTGCTCACAGCACACATTTGTTACTTGAGATGTCACAGAAGGAAGTTTGAGCCAAAGAATGTTGTCCTTCTTGTTCATCTCCTCATGTGCAGGTGGTGGTGGGAAAGACTGGTTCCTGAAAACTTTGCGCACTGTCTTCCTTGCCCTAGACCAAGGCACGTCTCTGTACCCTGCCCAGGTGCCTGTTCTGGCTCACAGTTCCCCAAGCTCCTCATGGCACTTGTGTCTACAGAGACAGGGGCTGCAGCCTGCCCGTAACCAGGAACAGAGCTTGTAGCCCCCAGCTCTATCCCTCTCCTTCCATGGGGACACAGATCTCCCTGCCGTTCTTGCCTGTCAGTCATCAGGCAGAGGTCTGTGTCCCTCTCCCCTGCAGCTCAGTCCAGAGTATACCCTGGCTCCGGGATGTGCAGAGCAGATTGCACTGGGCAGAGTGAAAGCAGCATATCCCGCTCTCTGTGCCCCTACAGCCAGCATGCCACTCTCATCAGACTGACTCTACTGCCTCCTTCAAGCCCCCTGCTGCTTTGCTATACACAGAGTACATTTGGGGCTGAGCTTGTTGCTTGTACTGAGCAGGGGCAGCAGGGTGGTTTGTGGGCCAGGAATGTGTTAGGACCTTCACGCTGGGTGTGAAATGACACCTAAACTGGCTATGGCTGTAGCCTTGCTATGGCCGTCCAGGTATGCTGCACTAGCACTGCTGTCTGTACCTACCAGACCTGTCATCCTGTTGAAAAAAAAAAAAAAGAAAGGGGGGGGGGGAGGGGAAGAGCTGGAGAGAGAAGGTAGCAGACTAACAAGACCTACTTTCCACTATATTTTTAGCCTCTGATTTTATTTTTCCCAGTATAATTCTAGATTAACTGTTTCATTGTTTTGTCCAGGCTGAGATGAAGTTTAACTTATCTAGAATTCCCTGCCAAGATCCGTTTTGTCCTTTTCAAAATACAGGAATCTCACTGTCATTGCTTCAATCTTTGCCCGAGTTTCATGTTGTGTGTTTTGTTTTGTTTGTTTGTTTGTTTGTTTTAAAAAAAAAAAAGGTGTTAAGTGACATCACTGGTGAGATCTTTGGAGGCCCTTCAAGGTATTTCAGTGGGAAGGTTTTATTTTCAACAGACATCTCCTCATGTTTTCCTTGATTGTAAAGCACAAAGGACCTCCTCCATCATGAGATATATGGGATGAGCCATCTTTTGTCCTTCCTGTTTCAGGGAGAATTACTAGCTACAGATTTCTGCCATCTTTCCAACTATCTAGGCCTAGACAAGGACATTCTTCTTACCCCAATATTTAGTTTTTGAGGAGACAGCTCTATGCATGTGTTACTGGGAAATAACTTTTCTTTTAAAGGTGAAGACTGAGGGGCAATAAACTGCCCCAACTTCTTTGTGATGTGGCTCTGCTCAGAGCCTGCTTTGGTTGGTACAAATTGTTTTTTAGTCTTTTTTTTTTTTTTCTGAAGGATTTGTATGTCTATGGAGAGACATACTGGACAAGTTGGTACTTGTACAGCACGCTGCATTCAGAGTGCTCTGCTGTTGCTGGAAGACTGGTCAGTGATACCTCTGAGAAACCATGAGCCATTCCCACACCTGTACTAGAAAAAACGGCTGTACTTTGATGGGTCTGGCAGTGGCCAGGTTCAAGCCTTCACCTTAGAGTGCACGTGAGTCGCTGTTTTTCTCTGTCAGGGGCCCTGGCCCGTTTATTCCATGGGTGCTACAAGGAGAGCTGTTGTGTAGAGACAGTAATTGCAGAGCTGGTGAAAAGTGGTAGCCAAGTCCTGTCCTTTCTGTACCTGCTCCTTCTACTCCAGAAGTACCTCTGTAAGAAATGAATGTCTTCTGCCGTCTGTTTGTAGAATCATTGTATTACAGCATAATTCAGGTTGGAAAGGACTGGTACAGTCCCTTGCTTAAAGCGAGGTCAGCACTGAATTCAGAATTGGTTGCTGAGGGCTTTATCCAGTTATGTCTTGAAAGCCTCCAAAAACGACGGTTTCACAGCCTGTCTGTGCAGCTTGTTCCAATGCTTGACTGTCCTCGTGCTGGTGAAGCTTGTTCTTCTATCCAGTCTGAACATCTCTTGTTTCCATTTGTATCTCTTGTGTATTGCCAACCCAGGATCCGCTGTCTCTATCTTCTTGATAACATCCTCATTGAAAGTCTGCTGTTAGGTCCCTCTAAAACCTTCTCTTCTCCAGGCTAAACAAGCCCAGTTCCTCAGCCTTTCCTCACAGGGCAAATGCTCCAGCCTGCTGACCACCTTGCTCACCGTCCATTTAACTTGCACCAGTTTATCAATCTCTCTCTTGTACTGGGCCCCCAAATATGGACAACATATTCTAGATAGAGTCTGACAAGTGCCAAGTGAAGTGAAATAATGATGTCCCTTGACCTGCTGGCTATGGTCCCATAGAACACCAGGCCTGCTGGCAGCAGATGGGAAAAGCCTGTCTCGCAGGGGGAAAAGGGTTCTTGGAGTAGAGTTAGCAGGGCTCATTGATAGAGCGTTAAACTAGATTGGAAGGGGAATGGGCATGTAACTGGGCTCGATAGAGAGGCGCCTAAGGGTAGTAGCTCAGCACTTGTGGGGCAGAGTGCTAGTATTTTTGAGGATTGGAAGGCTCACCACCCCACAATGGCAAAAACTGTACACTCATTGGCTTTTCTGAAATGCCTATACACTAATGCACACAGCATTGGGAATAAACAAGAGGAGTTAGAGATCTGCATGCGGTCACAGCACCATGATCTCATTGCAATTACTGAGACGTGGTGGGATAGCTCACATGACTGGAACACTGTCATGGAGGGCTATGTTCTCTTTAGGAAAGATAGGTCAGCGAGGCGAGGTGGTGGAGTCGTTCTTTATGTGAAAGAGCAACTGGAATGTATCGAGCTCTCCCTGGGAGCAGATGAAGAGCAAGTTGAGAGCTTGTGGGTAAGGATTAAGGGGCAGGGTAATATGAGAGACACTGTTGTGGGTGTCTGCTACAGGCCACCTGATCAGGATGGGAAAATTGATGAGGCCTTCTACAGACAGGTGAGAATTGCCTCACAATCGCAGGCCTTGATTCTCATGGGGGACTTCGACTACCCTGATATCTGCTGGGAAGGCCACACTCCAATGCATTGATGATAACTTTTTGACTCAGGTGGTGGAGGAGCCCACAAGGAAAGGTGTACTACTGGACCTGCTACTAACAAAGAAGGACTGGTGTAGGATGTTAAGGTTGGGGGCAGACTGGGCTGCAGTGATCATGAGAAGATTGAGTTCAGGATTAAGTGCAGTATACACAAAATGACAAGTAGGGTTGAAACCTTAAACTTCAGGAGGACTAACTTTGATTGCGTCAAGGAATTGCTTGGACAAATCCCATGGGAGAGGGCTCTAGAGGGTAAGGGGGGTCAAGAGAGCTGGCTGCTATTTAAGCATCACTTCCTCCAAGCTCCGGATTGGTGCATCCCAAAGAGCAAGAAATCAGGCAAGGGAAGAAGGAGACCTGCATGGCTGAGTAGGGACCGTCTGAAAAAGCTCAGGTGGAATAAGGGAATTTACAATAGGTGGAAGAAGGGGCTGACCACTTGGGAAGAGTATGGGAAGGCTGTCAGGGTATGTCAAGGAAAGCCAAGGCAACGAATTGAACCTGGCAAGGGATGTCAAGGCCAATAGGAAGGGTTTCTTTAAGTATATAGGAGACAAAAGGAAAACTAGGGAAAATGTGGGCCTGCTGTTGAATGAGACAGGTGGTGTGGTGACAGATGATGCAGAGAAGGTGGAGTTGCTGAATGCCTTCTTTGCTTCTATCTTCACTGCTCAGGCCAGTCCTCGGGAGACCCAGAGTTTGTGGGTAACAGAGAAAGTCTGGAGGAAGGAAGACTTCCCCTTGGTTGATGAGGAATAAGTTTAGAGATCAGTTAGATAAACTGGATAGCCACGAGTCCATGGGGCCCAATGGGATGCACCCTCGAGTGCTGAGGGAGCGGGGGGAAGTCATTGCTGGGCCACTCTCCATCATCTTTGAAAGGTCCTGGAGAACAGGTTAGGTGCCTGAGGACTGGAGGAAAGCCAATGTCACTCCAATCTTCAAAAAGGGCAAGAAGGATGACCAGGGAAACTACTGGCTGGTCAGCCTCACCTCCATTCCTGGAAAGATGATGGAATAGCTTGTTCTGGGTGTCATCTTAAAGCACCTGGAAGAAAAGAAGGTTATCAGAAGTAGTCAACATGGATTCACCAAGGGGAAGTCATGTCTGACTAATCTGATAGCCTTCTATGATGGGGTGACTGGATGGGTGGATGAGGGGAGAGCAGTGGGTGTTGTCTACCTTGACTTCAGCAAGGCTTTCAACACTGTCTCACACATCATCCTCATAGGCAAGCTTAGGAAATGTGGGTTAGATGAATGGACAGTGGTGTGGACTGAGAACTGGCTGACTGATAGAGCTCAGAGGGTTGAGGTTAGTGGTGCAGAGTCTGGTTGGAGGTCAGTAACGAGTGGTGTCCCTCAGGGGTCAGTACTGGGTCCAGTCCTGATCATTTGTCAATGATATGGATGAAGGGATAGAGTGTACCATCAGCAAGTTTGCTGATGACACGGAACTGGGAGGAGTGGCTGACATGCCAGAAGGCTGTGCTGCCTTATAGAGTGACCTGGACAGGCTGGGGAGTTGGGCAGAGAGAAATCTTATGAAGTTCAACAGGGCAAGTGTAGGGTATTGCACCTGGGGAGGAATAACCCCATGCATCAGTACAGGTTGGGGGCTGACCTCCTTGAGAGCAACTCTGTGGAAAGGGACCTGGGAGTCCTGGTGGACAACAGGATGACCATGAGTCAGCAATGTGCCCTGGTGGCCAAGGCGGTGAATGGCATCCTGGGGTGCATCAAGAAGAGTGCGGCCAGCAGGTCGAGGGAGGTCATCCTCCCCCTCTACTCTACCCTGGTGAGGCCGTACCTGGAGTACTGTGTCCAGTTCTGGGCTCCCCAGTTGAAGAAAGACAGGGATCTGCTGGAGAGGGTCCAGCAAAGGGCTACGAAGATGATTAGGGGATTAGAACATCTCTCCTATGAGGAAAGGCTGAGGGACTTGGGTCTTTTTAGTCTAGAGAAAAGAAGATTGAGGGGGGATCTTATTAATGCTTATAAATACTTAAAGGGAGGGTGCCAGGGGGATGGGAACAGTCTTTTTTTCAGTGGTGCCCAATGATAGGGCAAGAGGTAACGGGCACAAACTTGAACGTAGGAAGTTCCACCTAAACATGAGGAGGAACTTCTTTACTTTGAGGGTAGCAGAGCTCTGGAACAGGCTGCCCAGAGAGGTTGTGTAATCTCCCACTCTGGACACATTCAAAACCTGTCTGGACGCCGTCCTGTGCAACTTGCTGTAGGTGACCCTGCTCTGGCGGGGGGGTGGACTAGATGATCTCCAGAGGTCCCTTCCAACCCTGCCCATTCTGTGATTCTGTAATACAGCTCAGGGCGCTGTTGGCTGTTTTTGCTGCCAGGGCATACTTCTGGCTCATATTTAGCTTACTACCTATTAGGCCCCCAGGTCATCTTCAGCAGAGCTGCTACCCAGCCTGGTAGTCACTGGTACGTACTGTCACAGTGGATTACTTCTTGCAAGTTGTAGGACTTTGCGTTTGTCCTTGTTGAATTTCATAAGGTTCATGTTAGCCTAATTCCTGCAGCCTGTCTAGGCCATTCTGGATGGCAGCCCTGCCTTGAGCATATCAACTGGTGCCCCCCAGTTTGGTGTCAAGTGCACACTTGATAAGTGTGTGCGTTGTTGCAGCCTCTAGGTTGTTGATACAGATGTTAAATGGGACAGGTCCCAGGATACACCCCTGCATACATCTTTTTACTGGCCTCCAGGTAGTGTATAAACATTGCCCTCTAAGCCTGATCATCCAATCAGTTTTTAACCCGTCTGATAGTCCACTCATAATAGTTTTGTATCAAACTTGAGACATTCTGGGAAACAGTGTTGAATGCTTTGCTGAAGTCAAGGTAAATGGCTTCCATGCCCCTCCCCTTGTCCACAAGTCCCATCGTTTTATCATAGAAGAGAGTCAGGCTGGTCAGGCATGATTTATCCTTGGAATACTAACACTGACTGTTCCCAGTCACCTTCTCCTTTGTGTGCCCAAAATATGTTCTAAGGGGACTCACTACATCGTTCTCCCAAGGACACAGGTGAGGCTGACTGGCCCTAATTTATTGGATTTTGGACCTCTTTTGAAAATGGATCAGAAGGAAGTTATAGGTCAGAGAGAAACCCACAGTCTGTAAAGTCAGCTACTTTCAGCTGCTTTTTCTTTAGTCAGCTTATAGCCAGCACAGAGTAGCCGGTAGTGTGCATGGGATGAGAGAGATTTCTGTCTGCCTCAGTTTTGCTACCAAGGGATGTAAGAAGCCGGGAAGGACGGGCTAAGATGCAAGCCGGAGTGGAGGCAAGATCTCAGAGATGGGGTTTAATCAACATGGAGGTGCTAGTGGAGAGGTGGAATGGAACAAGGGGCAGAGTAACTCAGCTGCAATACTGAAGTGGAGAGAGCCTGCCTTGGGCAGGTCCTAGGAGAGCATGGTGGACACAGCACGTGGTGGCTTTTCTCATGAGTTGGCCTTTAAGCAATGACTGATGAAGCTGAGGTTTTGCTAATTGCTTTCTAATCACAAGCTCAGGTTGAATATATTTATTTCATGGAAATGAAGATCCCTGAGGGATTCGATTCAGGGGCCTTAAAGCCCTTTCTCTGCAACTCCATGCAGTGTCACTCTGCCTTTCACCAAGGGACATCTGCCTTCATGCTTGGGCATCTGCCTTCATGCTGTCTGCTCTGTATCTCTCCCATTCCTTGAGGAGGAAAATGGACTTCTACTCCAACCCCACCAAATGTCACACACATTGGAAGGAAACACTTGCTCTGCACTCTTCCTTGAGAGAAGTTCAGATAAAAATGAATGCATCTTTTTTTTTTTTTTTTTGCAAGCCTTAGAGTGAGAGAGCTGGAGCACTGGTCTCATTCCTCTCAAGGTGTACCTGTCGGCATTGTGATTAGTGATCCACAGACAGCTTAAACACAGCAGTTGTAATTGAAGCTGCAAAGTTCCTCTGTATGTTGAGAGCTTTCTGTGTCCACTTCCTTCTTGCAAAAAGCATAGAGAGATAATTCCCTTTTTGGCAGGCTGGGAAGAAGGGAGATAAGGCTGAGAGAGGGGAGAACCTTTTTTGATCTGCTGCTGGCTGCAGGGCGAGAGGGCAGATTTCAGCCCAGTATCAGATGTTGTTTTTTGTCAGCTCACCTGCCGTGGCCTCAGTTGAGAGAAGCAGCTCTGCTGAGAAGCTGTCCTATTCCTAGCACTTTCCCAGAGGGAAAGGGAGATTTCCATGTGCTCCATCTTCGAAATGGGGGAATGTGACCCTTACCTCCACTGGCATACCTTCAGCTACTGCAGACACTTTTATACAAATTCTTGAGCTTTTAAGCATGTGCCCTTGTTTTCCCTACCCCTGGCTTTTGTGTAAGAGAACATCCACAGGAGAAATGTGCTCAAGGGAGGCTGGAAGTAAGGGGTAGGGATGACTGATAGGGATGGTGGAAGCATTGAGGTTCTTGCAGCGGACGCATCTCCTTGGAAACTGAGGTGAAAAAGAGAAAGGAATGATGTGGAACTCTTGAGAGCAGGTAATGACATCTGTAGAGACAGTATGGAGAACAAACCAGGTTGAGCAAGTGCTCTTGGCTTTCAGTTGCTGCTGCTTATTCCCTCATGTTTTCTTTGTCTGATATTTTACATGCACCTGAGTGCTGGTGAAGCATTTGACTGCTATATGAAATCCCATTAGCCATGTGTGTTTGTTCTCCAGATAGGAGGCGGACTGGGAATGCAAAACTGGTCAAAGTATGATGATGATTGTAAAAGAATCGTGTGAGCTTTAGACAGAAAGATCTGGTCTTTGCTATTGAAAACCTGGTGTTTAATAGCCTGAAATGGCCAGTGAGGTGGGACAGGGATCAGTATTCAAGCTGGTATGATTAATCCTTTTCATTAGATATATGGAAGAGGAGGTAAACAGACCATTAATTAAATCCACAAAGGATACTAAATTGGGAGCACTGTAACCAGTGACTGCAGTGTGACGATGCAAAGGAATTTGAAATTAGAAACAAAGGTAAGAAATAAAGGTCCCTGCTGCCAGGACACAGTACAAGTAGAAGAAAACCACATTGAACATGATATGTTGGAGAGGAAAAACCTAAAGTACTGTAATGCCAGAAGGAGGTGTGAGGGTATTAATTTGGTGTCTGAAGGTTGGTAAATTGCTGTCCATTGGGGCAATCCTGAGATTGTGCTCCTTTGGAGAGAAAAATTAGTCTGGCTCATTGTGGCAGTCAATGGAAAGCCTCCCAGAAGCTTCAGTGAGGTTTGGATTTGGCCTATAGACTGTGCCTGAGTGCTGATGGGAACCAATGGGAGCATGGTCAGAAGCACTATGTGCACGCAGCTGAGTTAGTGTGCATGCTTTGAAGCAGAGGACCCATGTCCTCTGTAAGGAGCTCCATCTTTAGAGTGTCCTCAGACCAATGGAGCTAATCACAATGTCAGAATGGATCTGAATGGGGAGCAGGAGTGGGAGCAAAAGGATTTTACTGCAATGTGGGAGCAGGAGAATGACAGGGGAGGAAATGAGTTAAATCAATAACTAAATGCAATATAGCCAACCTGCTCTGGCCTTCTTCAGGGCTCTCCTCCCAGCATCTCCAGAGAGCTGCTCAAACTGGTTAACACCAACTTCTGGTAGAGAAAGAGGAGCCAGAGAGTAATGAGGTTGGTGCCAGGGGGATGTTAATGTGAGTGAGCCAAGCTCAGGCCTGGAAGTCCCAGGTTTTTGTTGGGACATTGGACTCTCACTTTGTGTTTTGTCCATTTAGCATTTGAGAGACAAAAAGAAGCAGTAGTGCTCTTGGAGGTTAATATTCAACCTTAGTGCTGTTGGGGAATCTGCCTCATTGTCAGCCCAGACTGTGTCAGGCCATTGCTGCAGGTTGTGCTTCCTTGTGCCCCTAACATACCTGTTCTGCTGGGACATGTGGTAAACATGGCCCATACATCCCCCACCAGCTTTAGGTGGCAGCTCTGGACAGTGATGGGATGTGAGACAACTCTGAAAATCCATCCCTTGAACCACTTTTACAAGCTCTGAATGAGGTACTGCCGCTCTGTTCAGGCCGTGTTTGGGCCGACCACCAGATGGTGGAGCTGGCTGGTCCTGGGCTGTTACATCACGTGGGAACAGCTGTGTCCAAGAGGGGGGATTTCAGCAGTAGTGGTTTGCCAGTCTGTAAAGATCATGGAAGGGTGAGGCAGAGCTGGGAAATGTAACAAGAGAAGGAAGCTTATCATTTTTTACTTTGATGGCTTTTTGTACCCTGCAGTGCTTTCCAGCCTGACCTCTGCAAGCTGGGTTCGTATGGCCAGCACAGTTGTTCTGCCTCTGGGTAACCAGTCGGACTTATCTTGCTGCAGCTTCTGGAGTCCACACCTATCTCCTCATCTAGAGAGGCAGAGGAGGGAGGTCTGGACACAAGAAAGTGTTGGGGGAGTTACACTGAAAAGAGCCATCCAGTACTTGAAATAGACCTAGGTGCGGTGACATGTAGAAGCGTGGAAGTGTAGAAGTTATCATCACACCAGTGTGCACCCATTATCTCCCTGCTCATGAGTCCTATTTCTGGAGCATCAACAACCCTGGGAAGAGTCAAGTTTGGGGGTAAGTTTTGTTTGTTTGTTTGTTTGTTTGTTTGTTTCCTCTTTCTGCTGGTTTGAGGTTGGCTTCAGCCTCCAAATTTGGATATTCTTTGCCTTTTCTCCAAGAAGGTGGGTCCATTTGGTGGTGCATTGGCAAACTCATGGGACAGCTTTGTACAGTTCTCATCTCTTTCTGAAGGAACTTTAGACATTGAAACAGCTATTGTGTCAGTGCACAAAGCCAAATCAGGCCCTTATGCCAAGGAGTTGCCACCCACTTAAGCCTGTGGGAGGCTCCCTAAGCTGGTATCCAGTCACAGATGTGGGGTTGAGTGCACTGTTATTCTCTGATGTTCAGATTCTTACCAGTTTATGAGTTTTAAATGAATCTTTGACTGTCAGGATGATAATTTTATGAGAGAAGGTAGGTTGTCCCAAACTACTGTGAAGTTCTTGCAGCAAGTTTTGGTTGCTGTGAGAGAATAGAAGACTGGAGAGCCTGGATAGATCACATAATAATTCATGTACCTATCTGATCCTATTCTTAATCCTGCTTAATCTGTACCTTCAGTCCTACCTGGTGGGGGTAAGTCCCATGAGTTAGTGTGGCTTCATATATTCTGTATTCTCCAGGCACTTTCCCAGCTTTACACTCCTGTTTCTGCTCTCTTCCAGAAGATACTCAGTGCTAACCAGCTATGGTAGCTGTCTCTGAGAGCATGGTTCCCTTGTGCTCTTTATGGTAGTATATAAGGAAGGCAAAAGAAGGAGGGCAGAGACGTTTCCCCTAAGAGGTTCCTCTGTCATTCAGAGATAGTGCTACTGTAGAGCACAGAACATAGGGACAAAAATTCCTATCCGTTATCACTTAGTATTTCCTTCCTGCTCTGTCTCAGTGAGTGCTTCCCCCCCTCCACCCCTAGCTTTTTCCCCTTGCCGCCTCTGTAGAGTGAAAGGTCATTTCCATTGAACTATGTTCCCTGTATTCATTTGGAAATTCCAGCCCTATGGAAGTGCTGTCTGAGGGCAGTCTGCGTTGCCTGGCTGCCACTGGATTTCACCCACAATTGTCTGCCTTTCTATCCAGCTTTGTCACTCTCAGGTTCTTCTCAGTCCACTTTTATCTTGATTAATTTAAATGAGGCTGTCATCTGCAGTTTTCTACCACCTGTTCTTTATAGTTTCCAGGTCACTCATAGTATACCACAGTAGTCCTGGTCTATACCCTGATGCGACTGAGCTTTTGACCTGGTCTTGTGCTGACATTGAGGTGTTGGAGCGTGTCCAGAGAAGGGCTACAAAGCTGGTGAAGGGTCTGGAGGACAAACCTTATGAGGAACGACTGAGGGATCTGGGGTTGTTTAGCCTGGAGAAGAGGAGGCTGAGGGGAGACCTTATCACCCTCTACAACTACCTGAAAGGAGGTTTTAGAGAGATGGGAGCTGACCTCTTCTCCCTGGTAACAAGCGATAGGACAAGAGGAAACGGGTTCAAGTTATGTCAGGGCAGGTTTAGATTGGATATTAGGAAGCATTTTTTCACTGAAAGGGTTATTAAACATTGGAATAGGCTGCCCAGAGAGGTGGTGGATTCACCATCCCTGGAGGTGTTTAAGAAAAGGGTAGATGAGGTGCTTAGGGACACGGTTTAGAAGTGGTGGTGTTTTTATCAGGGTAGGTTAATGGTTGGACTTGATGATCTTGAAGGTCCCTTCCAACCTCACTAATTCTATGATTCTATGAAGACTAGCTGTTCATTCTTTACTAACATTTTCAGTTTCATCCAGTTTCTCATTGTGACAGAACTCTCAATCCACAGATGCTGGTTTTTCTGAGAGTGTCCCTGAAAAAAGCATTACCTGGAGGTTCGGATTGTCAAGTGGTTACCTCATCATGCTGTTTCAGAGGTGCTTTGAAAGAAGTCCACTAAACAAAGGACCAACTCTTGTTCCAGAGCAAGAGAACTGGCTTAATTGGTAGCTGTAAATTAATTATTTATGTATAGTTGTGTATAGTTTCTATGGTTGTATTTAGTTAAACTCATAATTGTACCTCCAGCTTGCATGGGTGTGGGGATCAGGCCCTTGAGCGGGGGAATCATGGATTTCCCCTTTAGTGAGGCATTTTATTCTTCCCTCACATCCATCATGGGCGACCTCTGTAGTAGGGACTCATCCAGGTGCTCACTGGGAAAACTGAGACATACTGGGAGGAGGTATACTCTTCTTGAGCATCAAGTCATATTTAGGTGCCCTGGGGCACTCCAGCCATGGGGAAGTCAAAGCTACTACAGTCCCCACCCACGGGAAGTGGGAAATGATGTTGGGTGGTTAGCAAAGATAATTGCCTTTGTACTCTTTCCCCTTGAGAGGTCTCCTTTAGGCTTATTTCTTAGGGAAATGAGCAGTGAGGAGTTAGTAGGAGGCTGGTTTTGTGAGACACTTCAGTCCTGAGAAGTCATTGTGGAACTGAGGTTTCTCCAGGACTTGTGGATGGATTCACTTGGTGTATCCCATTGTGTGATGCTTTACTCTCCCCTTGTTCCAGTGTTCCTGGGTCCCTGCAGTACCCAGCCTTACAATACTGCTGCTATTCTCTGCTCACTGGCATGTGCTTCCCAGGTGCTCATACCCTCCTGCTTCTGAGGCCGACCCTGTGATGACAGCTGCCTGGCTGCCTATCAAAGGCTCCATTTAGAGCTAGCCTGAGAGCAGACAGAAAGCTGCAGTGTTAGACCCCGAAATCTGACACAGTGTGGCTTGCCTGCTTTTCAGTGGGTCCTTGACAGCCTTTCAGCTCATGTCTGTCAGCCCCCCTGCCAGGCACACAAGTTCACTTCCATCTTGGAAGAAGGGGAGAGAGAAGTGACATTTCACCGAGTGGCGGGCACGCCGGGGGATGTAGGGAGATAAGGCAGGATCACAAAAGCAGCTGAAATCCCCAGCGGATATTGCGTTGCTGGCTGGATTGACAGGTTAAAAGTATTGCTGGGACAAGACTCCCAGCTCCTTCTGTCCCAGAGGACTGTGCAGTGAGAACAGCACTCAATCCTAATGATTCTTGGCCTACATTGGCACCAGTTCTGCCATAGCCTGGCATGAGAACATCCATGGGGAATTTGTTTCCAACTTTCAACAGGAGCTACCTGTAGAATGGCTTTTTAAATAAATAAGTTCACTTAGCAAACAGCAGCAGTAAATAAACTGAAACACTGACATGGCCAAGGATGAAATATTAGCATTTTTCAAATCCGTTTAGTGAAGACAGCCCCTGGGCACTGGTTCAGGTCCTTGTGTTAACGGGCTGTTTGTAAAGCACTAAGCTAACTTACAGCCAAAACCTGTCAGCTTCTTCCTGGAGATCAGGAGGACAAAACTTGTCTTAGTTGACAAACTAAGTCTGGTCTAAAAACATAATACCTTTGCATTTCTTTCATCCCAACGTACTTACTGCACATCAGCCAGAGCACAAGCTTCAGGCAGTGCTTTGGCCACTCCAGACAGCAGGCAGGGAAAGGAACAGTTTTGTTCAAGCCCCACAAAAATGCTACATAGGCAACAGCAAACCAAGCTGACTTGTTCAAAGGGCACCACTTCAGTGACTATAGATGATGGTGATGCACTGAAAGGCCTCGCTGTCACATCACAGCAGGAAGCAGCAGGCTCAAACAGTCCTGGCTTGGAGAACCTCCCTGCGCAGTTATGAATTGCTTCCTGCCCACACCTCAGTTTAGTGGGGAAGTGATTTGTCTAAATGCTTATCTAGCCTTGGCTGGTTCACCAGCTCTTGTGGGTTGCAGCACAAGATAGTGTGGCTGGAGGCTACTGTCTAGCAGAACTTTTCCGCTCTTGGAAAGATGTGACTGTTCTTGGATAAGGAGAAAGTTGCTTTCTTTGTGGTTGCTTGTTCCTACCTGATCTCCACCAGTAAAGCTGTGTCAGCTGTGTGATATGAGTGGTAGTTTCAGCCCAGCATCCACTAGAGAAAATCCCATGTGCAGAAGCTAAGGCTGCAGCTCCTAACCTGGGGAAAGAGGTGTCAACCCTCAGGAAAGGGGTATCAGAGCGAGATGAGGGTCTTCCCAAGGAACTTCTCTGTGCAGTCAGTGGGGAAACACTGGTGACTGACCAGTGTGTGACCCAAGCTGTTACCTATAGGTCCCAGGCAAGTGAGGGGTCTCGGGAGAGTGCTGGGGGGTGCAGGGTGGAGGATGGGTCCTGCTGCATCAGCAGAAATGAACTAAGCAGTGAACAGAAACAAAGTAATCAGTGATGGGCCAGAGGACCAAAAGGCTGTATTTGCCCTGTGAGAAGGTGCCTGAGGTCAGGCAGGTTGTAAGGGCAGGGAGAGGGGGGTGTGCAATGCCTGGAGATGCAATGCTAGGGAGACAGGGGATATAGCAGTAGGGCAGACATGCTGTCATCCTGCAGCCAGTGGGGATATCGCACCACAGAGTACTGTGTGCCCTGCTTGCTGACCTCCCCACATCACGCTGTTCTCTGCCCACTCCTATACATGGCAGATGGAGGCACTGCCTTTGTTTTATGCTGTGATCCATGTCCTTTCTCCCAGGTACTGTGAGCCTGCAGTACCTCCTGCCTGTTGTTAATGCCCAGACTATTCAGCCCCAATATCTAGGGCGTGTTGTCCTCTTCTTTCCCCTTGTTGTGCAACCACAGTCCCATTCTGCAGCCCTATTGCTCTGTTCCGCATATAGCAGTGCCCCTTGCAGTCCTTACTGAGAGGTTAATAAAGACCTACTGCCTGAGTTACTTTTAGCTTTTATAAGCCAAAAAATACAAACAGCATGTAAGCAGCATTCATTACCTTGTGCGCCTTCAGCTGCTTATTGGAGACACATCCCCCTCCCTCCAGCATCTCTCTCTTTTTTTAATATGTTTTTTTTTAATTTGTTTTGATGAATGAGTGACAACCCTGACACCCGATTCGCTGAGATTAATAGAAACGACACAATATTTACGTCGCGCCGACGAGCAATTATCCTGCCATCTATCTTTGAGATTATCTTTCTGATTGAAAACTACTCATCCGTGTAATCGGAATTATTTGGAATTAGAAGGGAATTTATGGCCCCTCTCACTCTCCCTCCTATTTGCCTCTGCCTCCATCCTTCTTCCTCCTCCTTTAAGAGGGATCCTTTCTTCCTTCTTTCCTTCCATCCTTCCGTCTTTCAGCCTTGTGGATGGAAACGTGTGCTTCAATGTACGAGGCTTTGCTGTACAAGGACGGCTGTTTGTGGAGATGAGGGAGACTGGGCAAGACTGTGGCCAGGCAGGCACTGGGGACAGTGGGTATGCAGTGAGGTTTGGGCAGCAGCTGGGGGATAAAATGAAAGAAGCCTGGCACGGGAAATGGACACGTGGAGTGTGTGACACAGTGGAGGCTGCACAGGCAGCACTGCAGTGACAAAATAAGTGGAGGCACCTTACTTATCTCCCTTCTTTATTCTGTTTTACAGTTCTGTCCTTATTACACTGTTTTGAAGATGCCTTTCACTGGCTGACTGCTTAGTAATTATGCTCCTTGCGCATTTATTTTATCTAAATGCTTGTCTGAAAGTATTTTTCCAGCTCATTCTGGGTAGGAGAAGGACTGCGCTTGTGGGCTACTTTTTGCATGCTATGAACCTTTCTATAGCTGCTGGTGATGCTTCTGCTACTTCAACAGTCCCTGAAGACAGCCTGCTGTCCTCCAATGTGTGGGAAGGGATCTGGCAGTCTCACTTCACTGGTGTCCCCCAACAAAATGCTGTCTGTATAAGGCTTCTAGGAAATACTCTTGCTTATTTGTCATAGCTTTAAGGAGCTGATAGGTGATATAGGACCACTATTGTTTTTTCTCACTGGGAAGAGCTCTGTCTTTTGCATTTCCCACACTTTTCTCAACACTTTATTTGCTTTTCATTCTTTTGCTGGCCTGTGATGCAGAAGAAGCAACTAGTCACATTTCACGGTACCTCTAGGGGCAGGAGACACAACTCTTCCTTTTTGGTGATTCTGGAGTGGGATATCAAAATTCACATATGCTCCCTCTCTTCTCTGGAAGCCCATCTCTCAACACAGTCCTCAGTGAAGCATTTCCTACCTTTCTCTTCTCTTCTGTGAAGACAGGAGTGAGACTATCCTACTATACATAGAAAAAATCTGTGCTATAGATCAGTCAGCACTGAGAACTACTCCTCTGTAGACATGCTTCGAAAACAGCACTTGATTTTTTTACAAGTGGTTGTGGCAGAAAAAGAGACAATGAATTGGATGTCAGGGGATGTCAAGCAGCAGAGACATTTTAAATGGATCTAGTAGCATCTGTATCCTTTGAGAACCACAGTGTGGAAAGGTCCTTGGCTCATGTGAATCCTGCTGGAGAAGAGAGAAGGGAAGCAATGTAAGTTTATGAGCAAGTGCCATGTGCTGAAAGAGACACACAGGCTGAGTGCTGAAGGAATTCATCCTGAACTTAGTTGCAAAGATACCAGCTAAGATACAAACCAGGCTGACAAAGAGGTTTGATACAAAGAGCACTGTAAACAGTTAATGACACAAGCATTTGGAAAAGGAAATGTGCTTTGAGGTACAATTGCTCTGTCAGCTCGAGAGATCTAGGCCCAGGTGGGAATCCCAGATCCTTCCGCCCAGAAATACCCAATGTTGTTATTAATTAGTATGGAAATATTTTCCTTTCTTTAGAGAGGGCTGTTGAATTGCCAGTGGGATACTGGGGGGATGGGTGTGTGCATGTGTGGGGTAGGCTATCAAGGAACTATTAATTAGGTTACTTCCCACTGCTGTTGACATGCTGGGGAAGGGGGTTGTTTGTGGGCCAAAATAAAAAGGAAAGGGAAATGGAAAGACTGGGAATGAGAATGGAAAGCATGAGGAAAAAAAAGCAGTGGGGTAGGACAAAACACAGTCTTAGGTATGTGTAAAAAGACATTCCTAAGATTCCCGAAGCAGAAGACAGGAAGTACAAGAAACCAGGATATGGTTAGAAACCAAGGGGAAACTCCTTTCAGACAGCAGCACCATGGGTTGGACACAGTCACGCAAGAACTGACTGATCCTCTCCTGTCTTGTCACTGGTTTTGTTGTTCGTACTTCCACAAACTTGGCACCAAAGCCTCCTCATGTCAGAGTAGCGATATTTTATGCCAACTGTCACTATGAAGAATGAAGAGAGAATTTGGATGAGAAACTTCTTGTAGGTTACCTTCCTTTGCTGGCTGGGTCTCTTACCTGCTTCCTTTGGAATGGGATCTTTATCAACTTTGATAGATAATAATAAAAATACTAATTGGAATTTTTGCTTGGTTTCCTACGTAGTACTTCAACCACTTTACACCTTTATCAAAGTCTCCTTGTGGTCTCTATCTCTCTACTTCTGGTCATAGTGCGTACAGCCCTGGGAGAGCCCAGACACAAAAACCAGCATAAAGTGATAGTGTAGCCCTGTATCTAAGCAGTAGGTCCTGCATTTACAGTCTGAGAGAGTGCCAGAACAAGAAAGAGACAACGAATGTGTGTGGCAGTATGAGTTAGAATAAATGAAAGATCTATTCACAGAGGGGAAAGAAAACTGAGCAAGTGGGTTACCTAAAAATATCAGTGCAGGCTCCAGGCTCCCTTGCAGAGGGAAGAAATCAGTGCAGTTGTGATTATTCAGAGAAAGTGGTTTGGGTTTGTGAAGGGGGAGGGAGTGGAGTGATAAGACAAAGACATAGCATTGATACCTCATACGGGACCAACACAATCCAGACCTATTTATCCTGAGATCTGACTCTAGAGAACATAGCTGTCTGCTGCATTTTCTTCCAAGAAACCTGTCTAGTAGGAAGTTGGATTCTGAGCATGCAGAGGACCTACCCAGCCTCCTTGGAGAAATACAACACAGAAGAAAAAAAGCTATCCATGTTGCAGACTACCATCATTACTTCAAATCCTCAAGTTCCCTAAGAGATCCAGAGTGAACAGAGGAATCAGTAGAAAGAGGGATTAAATCTAGAAGGATAACTTGGCTTTCAATTCCAGGGGTTTGTGTACAACAGTGACAATTTATCAACATGTGAAAGACTGATGTTAGCCCATGCACTTCTGCTGGGGGGCAAGGAAACTGTGGTCCCTAAATCTGTCGCCAATCATAGATTCCAGGAGCACTCACAGAGCCCTTGCCTGCCCTCTTCCTATGCTACATGTAAGGCAGAGAAGGGTAGAGGCGAGATACCTCATCAGCAAGGAGAGGTATGGCAGCACAAGAAGAGTGAAGCAGGATGAAGCTGAGCACTGCACAGGTGAGGCCTCCTGATTCCAGATCCAGTTCTTTTTGGTTTAAAAGGGGGGTGGGGTTTCTTGTTTGGTTGTGGGTTTTTTTGGTTGGTTTTGTTTTGTTTTTTAAAGAAAATGAAATACAGATTATATTGCAACATCGTGTCCCTGAGGAAAAATGCTTTGTCAGTTTAACTTGTATTTATTGTTAGGCCTGTTTTTCTGAAGGGAATACTGTGTATGTGATTGCACTGGGCGAGTTTGTGTAACTTTTGAACCTGTTATCTAATTTCAAACACATTTTGCGCCCAGTCAGAAATCTGAAAGGTATTAAGTTCACGCAAGTTTCATGAAATAGGTGACAGGTAGAGGAGGAAGACCTTATTATTATCCCTTAGGGAAAGACTGCAGAATGAGCTCACTCTTATTAGAGCCCAGGAAATCCACATGGGACAGGGACTGTCCAAATGCCCCAATTACGGAAGAGTTCAGCTGAGGCTTACATCTTACTGTGTATGCATCAGAGTATCCATTGGTTGGTCAGTGTCTCTCGTAGATTCTCTAGTGACTAGTAAGGCATGGGCTTCCTTCTTTCTGGACATTCATAATGCTGCTAATGCATGTGGATTCCCTGGAATTTAATAAGACATCAGTAATATTGCTGCCTCAGTATAATACAGTTAAAAAGCCAGTCAAACACAACAGAGAAAGCTATTGGAAACAAGGCATCTTTGTTTCAGGTACCTGAGAAGGCAATGCACACCCAAAATTTTCAGTAGAAGATTATTTCCAGAGGTAAGTTGAGGTACAGATGTGGAATTGCTGATGTCTGTACTGACTGTACCTCTGCCTTCTAGCTTATGTGTGCCCCAGTTTTCATCGTATTCGTTTCAGACAGTTTGAGTACTGGTTTCACTGTGATTCTGGATCCCAGTATAGTTAAACTGGTACAGTTCTGGCACGAATATTACTTTGGTATGACATACTTAGTTCAGCATAGCTTCTTTGGAGATGTAAGCTAGACTAACATAAATGTGGTTGTAGTTATATAACTTTGTTCAGTGCAATATTCTTATAAAATCATTCCTGTGAAGTGGAATAGTTACATTTATACAAAAATGATGCGGACCAGGCCTCAAATTACAAAGTAGAGACTATATTTGCATATGCGTGGTGTTTAGTGTCAAAGGGCCCAGGCCCTGAATGCTGCTTATAATAATAATAATGATGATGATGATAATAACAATAACATAAAAGGGTTACAAGTCTGCCCGGGGAGTCACCACAGTGTGTCTGTAATTAGATGTAGTAAAAATTATCACTTATGAGGCATCTGGAAACACAAACTAACTCTCAGAGATGAACAGTAACTATGCAGTCATCACTGTCATGCCATGGCCTTAATGACATTTGTGTCAGGGAACTTCCTTACTTTTTGCTTGCTCTGTACCATGAAATAAAGGTAATGGCTGTATGGTGTTTGGTTGCAATCTTGCCATTACATGGACCACTGAGGCTCTCCATGACTCATTTAATGTTTGCAAGGGGAACAGGTAACATTTCGCAGGCATAATGTAGCAATGCAGAAGCAGTTTCTCTCCACATTCTCACATTCTGAAGTCTCAGACTCACACATTCTGAAGAAGGAGGTGAAACAGGAGTTTTCATTTATGGAGAATCTGGTTGAAGAAATCACCTTTGAAGAAGGGAATCAATGAGCAGTTCAGGGTAGGGGGCTGCTTCCTGATAGTGTGGCTTTCGGTGTAAAGTCTTGTTTGCTCTTTGATTAAAGTTTTCTGGAGTGAGTAACAATTTCTCCAAATTACCCCACCACTCAGAACAATAGTAGTTAACATAGAAGACTTCCAAATAATTCCTCCAAAACTCAGCTTTTTGTTAAATTTCATAAAAGGACCACCGAGCCTTAAGAAAGTGTTTTCTTGGGCAATTTGCTGATACAGCTGAGAAATAAGAAATTACCTATGGTTATGACCAGCAGTCCACCTGTCTCCAAATTAGAGCCTTGCTTTCTGCCTGAATGAGAGCTTGTGACCAGTGAGAAAGTGAAGAATAAAATAACTTTTTTTTTTTTTTTAAACAGAAGATATTTTCTTTGGAAACTTCAAAAGGAGACATGAAAAAATTTCCACAGACTATACATTTTCTAACATCCCATTTCTACAAATTTAAAAATGTGAATTGTGTCATCTGATAAAGTGGCAAAAAGAAACTTCGCTGGAAGAATGATGCAGATGTAGCACAACAACTCTGGAGAACAAGCTTCCCAAATTGCAGAAGGCAGTCTGTCTTGCAAGTTTCCATGGAGTTTCACCAGGTGAATGAATCCCAGGATCTCATGGCAAGGCACATGATGTATTCAAGATAGAGGAGTTCTGTTCTTGTCTATGCTACTTAAGGTGTATTTACAGGGCACAGGAGAGCACCATGCAGTGATAACTCAGCTTGGATACAATCTCAGGGTGCTCTCCATTTGAATTAATATAGCTTGGTTCTCATCTGGATATAAAGTCCATATGAACAAGGCTATTTTTCTACCCAAATCCAAACCAGTTCATTCAGAGCATGCTGAAGTAGCCCTGTATAGCTCTTTTTTGCTAACATACCCTTATTTGCTGTGTGACATAAAAATGAGGCTGCTTCTCCTGGAGTTTCTGTTACCTGGCTGTGAAGTGCTCTGATGCCACTGCTCTGCCCTGCAAAGATGCAGAGGGCTGAATCCACCCCTTCTTGCACAGAGCTTAATGTTGCACAGAGGTGCTAAAGAAAGGCTGTGACTTCATGGTGGGTTGGGTTTGGTTTTTTCCCCAAGCTTGTGAGCATGGGAGAGCTGCATGGTACGTGGTGTGTCAGGGAAGAAGCTGCTGTGATTGCTTTAGATCTTCCTCTCTGTGTTCAGCGAGGAGTCGCAGCCAAGCCGTGTGTGAGCCAGTGTGTGTGAGGCCATGCCTGTGACACATTCCTCAAGGGAGGGGACTGGTGAGGAGCTGGGCCTCACCTCCTCGCAGCAGCAGGGCCCTAGGCAGAAGTGATGGAAGGGACTGGTTATTCCAGGCAAGGACAGGTCCAGGTGTGGCAAGAGCACGGACTAAAGCGGCAGCAAGGGACCGAGCAACCAAATGTCTGCATCTGAAACACGGACTCGACTGAAACCTTCCTCAAGCAGCTGTTTCCAAGGGGCTTTGGGTAAATCCACTTGAAGTTAAGAATTTGACAGTTTTATTTTTTTTTCCCCTCCTCACTGCTAAGCCTCAATGAATGTGACATCTTTTTACAGGGGGTAGGTGAGGGGTGGGGAGGAGGAGAGGAGGATGGAGGACAATATAGGTTGTCTGTGCTATACCTGAGCTCCAGCTCAGGTTCCAGCAGCTTTGAATATCTGTGGTGAGCTGCAGGGCACCTTCGTGCCCAGAAGTGGCCCACAGCTCTTCCAGGAGCAGGGTTGGGGTGGGGGGGACAGGTACTGTGTGCTCCCCACCAGGGCTTCAGAGGCATTGCAAGGTGGGGATGCCGTCTGTGGCACATGCCAAGACTGTTGGTAGGGAAACTGTTGGATTTTTGGCTCCTTCTCAGCCTGGCAGGCTGTTGGCTGGCAGCACGAAGCTCCAGCTGGCTGAGGGGACAGCTGTGGTGTGCTTGCCTGAGCGCTGGCCACATTATCCTGGCATTGCCTCCTCTCTTCTGGGACCATGTTGTTTGCGAACCTTCCTTCACGTCGTCTTAGTGCATAGCATCCTCAGACCAAATCCTGAGTGACTGAAACAAGAAATAAAGCTCAGCAGCAGCACAGACGGCCCTTGCAGCTTGTCCCCTCTCTATATGTGCTGCAGCCTTGCTCCTTCATCTGGGATGAGATCAGTGCCGGGGAGCAGAGTTTCTGACTGCCTGGGGAGTAGAGGAAGGCAATGCTAAATCCTTTTGCAAAACCATTATTTCTTGCAAATATGGGTAACGACATTTAATGAAAAGGCTCTGGCCCTTTTTCCTCTCCCTTTCTCCACTCTACTGGAGAGGAAATGCTCTGAGTTTTGAGGTGCTCCAGAATGTAGGGCAGGAAGGGTCTAAGGTGGGAGAGCATTCAGATGAACTGAGATGAAGCAGGACTTGAGATAATGGAGTGAGGAAGCCAAGGGGAATGTGGCAGAATTACAGTGAAGAAGGGGAAACCACCTCACTTGTTGCTAAGACGAAGCTGAGCCAAAGTTCAGCAGAACTTGCTCTGGTTAGCCTGAAGAAAGAGAGATGGGGGGGGGGGGGGGGGGGAGGGGGATGTGTGTGTGTATTTTACCTGCGTCTGTGCCTGCTCAACACATTACAAGGGCTTACAGCTCTCTGCCATGGGCCTGACAGCCACAGAGTGGGCTCAGAAGTGATTTTAGGTGGCACAGAGCTGACAGGCATTAGCTGGAAATGCAGATTCCAGTTCCCTTTGGGGTGCAAGGGAACCTTGCTGTAGCTTTATGTGCTGGAGAGGCTTCTATGAAGGTAATGTTTAGCCTGCCATTTTGTGTTTGATTTACCCACAGTGAGGGAACAATATTATGGTGGCAGAACTTCACTGCCAGCGAGGGAATTGAGGCAGGCATCTGCATACACATTGCCATGTCTGTGAAAGTCATGTGTGCCCTCAAGTGCCTCCCAAATCAGGTGGTTTAATTCCCTCATCAGTCAGGAGTTGTAGGTAGGGTTTTGGTGTGATCTGTGTGGGAGAATAGTCTCTCCCACAGTAACAAGACAGCTTCCAGTACTGTTCAGGGTTGTTTTTGTGGCCTGTCTCCTCCTACCCATCCCTGTGGTGTATCTTGCCTGGCGCAGGAGCCGTGGCGGCGTCAGCAGGAGATCACCTGGCTGGGACTGCTTCCTTGCCTGGGTCTTGGGTGCAGAGGGAGAGCTACAGAACAAAGCAGATTTTATTTTTTTTTATCAGTTGTGAGATACTGTGGTGGGCTGACCTTGGCCAGCTGCAAGCTGCCATTCCTTCAGGAGATATCCACCTGCTCCACTTTGGTCGCTGCAGGGGACTGTCCGCTCTGGCACCCAGAGCGCCTTCTCCCCTCCTGCTCTGACCTGGGTGTCTGCGGGGCCGTTTCTCACTCCTCACCGCCTGTGTGGCATTTTCTGTCCTTTATTAAACATGTTTTTCCCCCAGGCGCCACCATCTTGGCTGAGGGGCTCAGCCGTGCCCAGTGGCGGGTCCATTGGAGCGGGCTGGAACCGTCTGTGTCCAGCACGGGGCAGCCCTGGCCTCTCCTCACAGAGGCGGCCCTGCAGCCATGCTGTAGCCAGCACCTTGCCACAGGCCCCCCGTGCGGGTACGCTCACTGATACTTGGCTGATAGTATTTTGACAGGGGGGAGAGCTGTGCCTTCTACTTCAGACCAGTGAGAGTCCCAACCTCAGGGCAGGAGTAAGGGCTCTTCAGACACAATTAACTTGACTGGGAGATGAGACAGGATGGGAGATCTGTGGTGTTGCTTTGGAAGGGGGCTCATGAGGGACCCACTGCAGAATTTCTGTTATTTATTTCCTCACTTTAGGGGCTGAGGGACTTGTGTGGCACCTCACTTTCCTCTGAGAGCTCTGCAGACCCGCAGGCATGTCCTCAGTGGGGCTGGAGGCAGGTGAGCGGCCCTGAAACCCCTCAGCTTGTGTGTGAAGGACGTTTCCTAGAAAGGCTTATTCCTCGTCTGGGTGTCTGAAGGTAGGAACGTTCCCTTCCTTTGAGGAACCTCACCAGATATTTGCCTTCATTTTTATTTTTTATAAAATATCTTTTAATTGAGCCAGACACACAATCAAAGAGTAAGGAGCCTCTCTTTGGAGAGGAGGAGAAGGAGTGGTAATAACCCCCCTGACACACACATTTGGAAAAAGGTGATGAATTTTCCTGGGGAGCTGAGCTAACAGTCTGGCTGTAGGGAGTTTAGATCTGGAGCCAGACATCATGGTTAGGCCTGTCTGTGGTTATAATGTAGTTATTTGGGTTTTGTAGAAGTTGTCTGAAGGAATCTGAATTATAAACAAAACAAAAACAAAAACCCAAGGGGAACCTGTTTCTGGCAATCCTGGTCCCTATTTGAACTGGCACTAGAACTGGTTTAAATCTCACTTTGTCCTCCTTCTCCTGCTATCAAAATTTCTATGAGCTTTATTATGACAGTGACCATGCTGCTTCTCCCTCCCCACCATGGACAAGGTCACTGAGAACATGAAACACTATCTCTTGCCTGAAGCCGACCTTTGTAGGCTGCAGGGCTGCTTTGAGATTTGTCCGAGCGCACAGCTAATGCTCTGCCAGCACAGGTGTGGACTTGCTAGTGCTAAACAAGGTCCTAAACAAGTAGTACAACAACAGTGATGAGTTTCTGAAAAGCATCCACAACAAGTTGAAAGCGCAAAAGGTGCCTGCCCCAAATGATGGAATTGACAGCCCCAACGTTGGTGAAACACGTTGCAGCGTGCAATTGGAAGAGGAGGATGGTGGTTTCCAGTGAAAGAATATCGTGGTTATACAATTTAGGCAGGAGTACATCCAAGAAGTCTTATTCTGTTGCATTGCTTTTGGCTGGGTATAAACACAGAAGCCCTTTGAGCCAAAGGCTCTGCAGTAGAAGCGGAAGTTTAGGAGGGTTCTAAATGAGGTAAGGGTAGAAGGGACTGTGTTATCATGCTGTACATGATAGACTGGGAAAGGTTGCGTGTTTAAATGTAATGCAGCATATGATTGTCCTAGTGCTTGCAGGCTTTAGTTAAATCCTTATAGATTTTATTTCTATGTGTACATGTAGAACTGAATGCTCGCTCTAGATAGACTCAGAATACACTCTGATATGTGACTTGTTGCTCAGGCCAAGCTGTTTTTCATTAGTGCATTTTTATTACTGGTGGACTCAGAAAAACAAGGGAGAGTAGCATTCTTCTGTGCTTGCTCTTGTTCTTGTTAACGCCAAGGCATAACCTCAGCTGAGCAGCCACAGATGGTGCCTCTCCACAGCCTAACCCTGCAAACAGCTATGTCAGGTGAAGACTTTTCTCTGTCTGCAGCTCTGAAAATGAAAGAATAGATTTGGGTGCTGCCTATTCCAGGAAAGTTCTTTAGTCCTAATCTGATGTGCTTTGCTTGAAGCTGTTTGAAAAGTTTTTGCAGGTTCCCTTCTGCTAAAGAGCTTTTGGAGTCATAATCTCCAGCTGGCAGGCAGCTGGAGGGTGGTAGCATCTCTAGCTGGAATGGCTAAATCTGTTAGGGGACTTCTGTTTTAAAGCTTAGTAATTTTCGCATTCATGAAAAATAGTAAAATTTACCTGAGTTAAAGAAGGAGCAAAGTTTACAAGTATATTAACTGAGCGGTGTGACTTTCCCTGGTGATGACAGAGACTTGACATGGCAACATAGTATGTGCTGTCCTGGAGGGTACATGAAAGAACTGGATGCAGATGTATGAACTTTGGGTTCAATGTGTGCCAAAAAATATCCTGCTATGGATATAGGTTGCACAGAAAAAGAACGCTGAAGTAATACGAAGTTTGCAGCATTAAAATTATATAAGGAAATAAAACAGCTAAACTGCTAGCAATAATATCAACATATCACTCTTGAGCATTTGCTGTTTTTCAGAGTACATGTTTTGTATCAAAATGCACAGTATATTTAACTACCTGTTAAATCAGATCTAAGAGTCATACACTCTGTGCCAAACGTTCAGAAGAGTGTTGCTACTGAAACTTTTCCTTTTGTTTCTCTTTTATTCCTTATATTATTATTTTCACAGTCTAGGAAGAGGTTTGTTTTTTTTTTATGTTCATTTCCTTTATGTGAGAAGAGTTATCATTTTATAGTATCTTTTTTAGTGTTGAAGTAGTCCCTGTTTGAAATCTGTGCAATTCACACCTCACTAAATCCAGCAGAGCACTAACTCAGCTGTCCTGGAATTTGGGGTTTGTGAGACTCTTTCAAAGTAGTGTCACTCTGCTGAAGGAACTTTTTGGTGTGTTACCATTATTTTTCTTAGTTTGTGGCTAGCCTTGGAAACTGCAGAGCTGACTTTCATTTTATCTTTTAAAACTTATATTCATACCTGTCTTTCCTGATATAAAAGCAGCAGTAGTTCTGAGCTCTAAACTTATGGCCCATAAATCAGATGTGCACAGAAGCATCTTGAGGCTCATGGGAGAAGGGACAAAGATTATCTGTGTGGTTTAATGTGCGGGTGGGGGATTGGAAGGTTCCATTGGTTGGACCAGTATTTTCAAGCTTCAACCGGTTTTGGTGTGTCCCTATCTAAAAAGGGTAGCTGTGAATCTTTGGGTTTTTGTCATTAGAAGTATATTTTGCATTCTTCTATAGTAGCTTGTATGCAGCTGAGCAAATTCTGCCTGGATTTATATGTGCAAAGCTCAAACTCTGTGTTTGAAGAAAATTAAGCACTGAAATTTTACCTCCGCCATAGACTTAAGAATTTTAGACTGAAATACAGGCTTATTATGTAAGCGGCCCTGGCAAGTAGCATTTAAAAAAAATACCTTCCCAAACAACTGGTAGAAAAGGCTGTAAATCTGCACTTGCACTTTACAATGTCTTCTATCTGGGTGCCTCAAAGAAAGAGTTGACCCTTTATACAGTCTACAAGTCACTGACGCTGATCTTTTTTGTTTGTTTGTTTGAGTTTTTTTGTTGTTGTTTTTTTTTTTAAGTATCTGAGGGTGCTTTTGAAATCTTCTGGCTTCTTTTTGCAGTGTTTTGAAGTGGGCATTCAGTCTCATGGCCTATACTGTTGGATTCTTTCCCTGCCTCACCCTCAGTCTGGAGGCTGGAATTAAGAGGTGTTTGTGCACAGGGGTGCTGGCAGTGGGAATAGGGGACTTGTGTTTGAAGTTTTACCTAAAGCAGCTCTTCTCTGGATTGCTAGGTACCACAGTGGGGAGCAACTAAGGTCATACATCCTGCTGTCTAAAGGCAGAGAGGAAGGATGGAGGAATGCTGACTCCATTCAAGGTTCATCCATACTAGCTAACTGTGGCATGCTGCTAAGTCCTCATCCCTTCATCCTCCAAACAGAAAGTGGAAGGATGGGGGACTACTGTATGCCCAGGTCTTTCTCTGTTGGGTATATGGGATGCCAATGATAAGCACTGGACTTTAGAACTGAATAGAGCTTCCCAGCTACCTGACTAAGATGTGCCCAAAACGTCCTTGTGATTTAGACTACATCGTCAGGCTTCAGGGTGACCCATGGCAGTGTAATGGGGCAGGGATGATGCTGTTCTATACAACACAAGGCTTGATGGAGTAGTATTTGAAGAACTTCATATGTCAGCAATATAGAACAGCAAAGAACAGTCTGACAGCAGTAACACTTTCAGGATCTATGTGACTATGACTTTATTAAAACTGAATTTTTCAAAAGTGACTGTTGGATTTAGGTGCCCCTGTTTTGGGACCTTGATCTGCAGTGCCTCAGCCTGATTATTCTGCAGACTGAGCTTCTAAAATTCCGTCCAATGGCAACGGGAAGTGTAAAATTTTTTACAGCTCTCAGCAATAAAGCCCAAGATACCTTGCACTAGCCAGCCAAAATGAGAGGGCAGAAATTCAAAATTTTCTTTTTGTCAGTAATTTTTTTACCTGAGATCTGATTCAACTAGGTGAAGGTGAAGGACCAGAATCTGTCAGGGAAGTGAGCGTGTGTTTCCACACTGGAGCGCAGCCTGTCAGATACTTTTTTCCCCTTTTCATTTGTAGGTCTTCATCTGTAGATATCAAGTGCTTTAAAGTGCAGTGTTAAGTATTGTTATCTTTTTTTTTTTCAAAGCTAGGGGATATGCACCAGTGGTAAAGTGACAAGCCAGACTTCACACAGGGCAGTAGCTCAACTGAGGAAAATGCCTAGATATGTAATGAGTCTTTGCCCAGTGCTTCATCAGACCCCTGTCCTGCAAGAAGGGCTTTTTTTTCGAAGAACTCGTTGATGAAATCCTACCAGTTTAGACACAAAGCATATTGATAAGAGGTGAATTATGCATGCAGCAGAATTTGCCCCCCAAAGAGGAAATGACTTTATCTTCCCACATAATCAATAGCGGCAGTTGAACTGAGACCTTGGCTATCCTGTGGTGGGTTGTTGCCTTGCTTTAGGATAGCTGCTCCTGTTGAACTGAACTAACTTTCTTCACTCCAGTAAAGAGCAGCAGCTGCAGTGCAGTGTAGACATGCCTAAACTAGCTTAAATAGTTCAGGTACTGTTAGCCACTGAGCCAAAGAACCATGGAGTTCAGCATGGGCTTGGTGCCTGAGGATTTTATCCTGTTCTTTATGAGTTCAGCATTTCTTTACCATCTCAGCTCAAGCAAGCCTAGCAACATGTTGAAAAGAAGGCTGGTGGATCTGGTACTCTGTCTGCACTAGTACTTTTGCCTGCAGAACTGAGCATGGTGCTAGGGATGATTGTAGGAGATACTGCCAAAGGTAGCAGTGTAGCAAAAGCCGTTTTGCCTCTCTCTGCTTACTGTTCTCCCTCTTTTTCCCCACCCTTCCCCTGGTATTCATCAGGACCTGCCTTGCCTTTGAGTCCATTTGCTATGAAACTGCAGAGCCATTAAGGTTCTACTAGACATCATGAATATCTAGGAGCTGCCAAAGACTTGGAGAACCAACTGCCTCCTGGAAAAGCTTTTGGCCTTGCCTGACTGTGGCTCTAATACAGTTAGAGCAGGTTAGATATGGAAAAATCCATTACCCCTATGTCTATTAATGGGGACCAGAGCAGAAGCATTCCTGGTTCATTCTCTTCAGTCGTTGTCCAGATGGTGGGCTCCCAGCTCAGTCTCTGCAAAAGAGCTGTGCTAATATCTGTAACTTGTCAGTTTTCTCCTGGCAGTCAAGGACATGAGCAGGAATCATGGTTCAGGTCCTTGAGATCTAAGTAACTTCTGCTGAGTCAATAGAGGAGGCACCATCAATGCCCTCAGTTTTGTTTTCAGGAACAGCCCCATAAAATAGTGTTTGTGGGCAGAGACCCTAAGTAGGCTGTCGAGCTGTTAAATTGCTAACCTACACACTAGCCCTAGTTTATTCTGCAGCAGAAATACAAGCACACCTGGACCAGCCCCCAGAACTCAACTCAGAACTCCCCTCTCATTCTGTCAGAATCCCCAACTTGTTTTGAAAATGGCATTTATTTTTGTTAAATTGCAAAAGACTTGGATGCAGTCTGCCAGTTGTGCTTTCCCTCTCCTTCTTTGTGCATTGAATTTTGTTCACTCGCTTTACATGCCTCAAGTTGCTGTAATGCTGCTGGGAAAGTAATTGCCTTGCACTTTCTCTTTCTGATGCCCACGGGTGACTGTGGGGGACTCCTCCCTGGGCACAGTGCACAGTTAAAAGCCCAGCTTTTGCTGCTTTGCTTAAGACCTGGTTATTTCTTTTCTTTTTTTTTTTCTTTCTTTTTTTTTTTTTTTTTTTTTGTCAGCTGCCTGTTATATCAATCACAGAGCTGGGATCTATTTATAGGTTGGGACTCAGAGTACTGTGTCCTAGTCACAAAGAGAGGCAGAGACGCAGAGGGGACTGTCGACTGGTGCAGGCGGAACCAAAAGATATTTAATCAGCAATTAGAAACACCTGAGGGCAAGGGAAATTCTACTCCAGCCTCAAGCTTCATCTCTCAGCCTGCAGCATGTAAGTAGAGAACTTCTACCTTTTCTTGCATTTATGGGGTTGTTTTTTGTTTTGGGGTTTTTTGATCCAAATGTTGCTCTGCACAAATGCTTTTATCTGGGCTAAAAATTATGGCAGCATCTCAATATGGTTAAAGGTAATAATATATTTTTTCTGTTTTCACACTGTCAAAGGAAGGTCAGTGTGACCCACAAGGAGAGGAGTTGGTTCAGAACTTTGTAGAAATCAGGCGGTTTCACTATTTGAGAGTGGCTTTTTCCTCTGGAAATAAGAAAATTAAAGTTTGAGTGGAACAGTTTTGTTTTGGGAATAGAAACGGTCAGGTTTGCTGGCATTCCGAAAAGGTCAATGTATAACGTAACTCTGCTTAAGGGCTTACCAAGGACAGGTGCTATTTATCCCATGCTGGTAAAGGCAAACCTGGAAACTTCAGCAGTCCTGTCTTAAAAGAACCAAGTGACACCCTTTCCTCTATTAAAAAAAAAAAGCAACACCCCCTCCCCTGGCTTCATATCAAACCTTCTCTTAGCAGGGAGATGAAATGAAATTTTGCTTTTACTGACTGCATTTATCATTGAGCAGTTGATGTTTCTTTAATTTTAAAAGTCCCAAAGCAACTGAAGTCTCTTCAATGACAAAAGAGGGGTGCAAGTCTTTGCAAAGTCAGCGCAGTGGCAATCAAAGAAGGAACTTACTCTCTCATCGCCAATGAGCTGTTTGCTTTAAAGCAGCCAAAATACAAAATGTTTGAACAACGATATATTTTTGGAGTATTTTTGTTAACAGGAATATGAAGAGAGGGAAGACAATAATTAGTCAGAAGTTGGTTTTTAGTAATAGCTTTTAGCAGAACATTTTTGTCAAAACACAAAGAGGTTTTTCTTGTTTCATATTTTTGACTCAGAGGTTTGGGTTATATCTTTTCCAAAATTTAGTTTTTATATTGATTTTTAAATATAGAAAAAATTCCTTGATTTCTTGTATTTATAATCTCTACCCCTCAAAATGCCAATATTACAATTTTTAATTTCGGTGTGTTAAGTGTTTTAGTATAAATTTCTCATGAAATATATGTTCTGAAAACTTCCCCCCCCCCCCCCAATTTACCATTTTTGAAAGTAACAACAAATAAAATTAAGCTAAACTTAAAATAATTTGGAGGAACAAGTGTCTAATAAAAATAGAATAATAAAACCAGAGCTGTCTTACAATTAAAATTTCAAGTCCTAAGAAATATTTCATAGCTGACTTGCTTGGACTGACTGTAGAAAGATGGCAAATAGGCTTGTTCTTTATTTTGCATTTTTAAATGTGTATTTTATGATACTCAAAGTTTTTAACTCAAGTTCTAGGAACAAAAAATACTGACTACAAATTAATTCTTTCTAAGTTTTTAACCATTGATATAAATACTCCATCTTTCAGCTAGAATTCTAGATATAAGGTAGGCTTTTAGGACAATATGGCTAAACATGGTGAATTTACATACACAAATAATGACCCAAATGATCATTACAATACAGCACTTGCTATGAAGCTCCCCTCCCCCCAAATAAAACAAAACTGTCAGCCTGACCACTCTCATCATAGGAAGCTTCATTTTGATTATTAAGCTTTTTTGCTTTACTTAAAAATGAATGTATTTAAATTATTTAAGTCCCTTTTCTGTTTGTTTTGGCATGATATTACATTTATTGCATCTCTGTGACAATGCAATGTTGTTGTGTAATAAAGGGAGAACAGATTTTTCTGAAAGGCATTAAAGAAATAAAATTGCTGACTCTGTAACTAACAAAGAATCTATTATATAGCTGGTCAGAGGTCCCCCTAAAAATTGAAAACCAAGATACATCTTATCACTTGAAAAATAAAAATTGAATCTTTATTCCCTACACAAACAGAAATATCAGCATGACTACGCTCGGGAATTACTGCAAAACCTCATTTACTATACGTTTTTGCAGAAATCCAAGCATTCCCAAAGAAGTCCTCCAAGTATAAAGCTAGAAAAGATTTAGCCTTAAGAATTTGTTTGGATTGTTCAGTAGTTATGTCCACATAATTGCTGGACTTTATCCTTCTCTTTCAAGCACAGATGTTTTTTTTCTCCTGTTAAACCTGCCGTATCTTTTTCTTACTGTATTTGGAAAAAATAACCAAGCTTCTACTGTCCTGTAGCATACCAATTGATGGTTTATGGGACCACTTTTATTTGGAGGGAGGGAGCTATCTGTGGTTAGAGGGAAGACTTTGATGCATTACGTGGAAGGAAGTCTTTGTTATTTAGTTTCTGCTTCACTAATGTTTCATGTTTTGTGGACTAAGCACCTATCAACCTCCAAAGTGACTTATTCTACATAGTGTAGTTTGTCACAGGGATGTTGCATGGTTTGGGTTTTTTTTTAAGGAATGAAAAAAAAAACCAACAAACATTTTGTTTTCATCCTAGTTTATTTGTTTCTTTGACTGCAAAGTAATGACTGACATGCAGATTGTCTTCTTCATGCCCCTCCTTTCATTGCTGAGTATGACATCTCTTGGGAATTATAAATAAAACCTGTGCCAAATCTGCTGCACAGGTGTCTGGAGTACAGCATGCTCAGGTGTCTTGCTACAAATCCCTGAGAATATGGACTAAACACCAGCAGGAAAAAAATACTCTCCTTGAAACAATTCTGTGTTTTTAGGGGCCTTCTGAATAAAACCCCAAAGCCAGCAGCCAGTTATTAAAGATTGTGTAGCTATCTCTCTCTCTCTTGCGCTCTCTTACCTCTTTTATCGCTTCACCTGTACATCTGTCCATCTATTTCTCATCTCTCTATTTTTATATTTCATTATGCTATGCTTGCTCTCCCGCTCTCTTCTTTTCCTTTCCTGAAGACACATTTCTATCTGGCACAGAAAATAAACTCAGATTGCGGGTAGTTATGTTAATCTAATTCAATCCTCTGTGGGTTAGGAGTGAAATTCTAATAGTGGAGCTGTTGAGGGCTTTTTTGTTAATGGCTTGGGGATTACATTGAGTTAAAGGCTCATTTCCTAATCAAACAGAGAGGGAGAGAGTGACTCCGAATATTTATGAGTCTCCCAGCGCGAGTTAAACATTGAACTCCAAAAGCAGGATTTCAGTGCTGCAGAAAGAGTTAAAACCCCTCAGGGCTCCTGTGGAGAGGGGGGGATAAAAAAAAAAGGAAACCAGTTAAGCCGTCAGCATTTTCAACTGCTGTATAACTTCAGTTTGGTGAGAGAAAATAATAATCTCGCAGAGCTAAAATGGAAACTGTAGCAAGATATTTAAAACAAAGTCAAGTGATGCTTCAAAAAGGCTCTTCTTTAGTGAAGCAGCAAACACGCAGTGCATGGAGCAGCCTAATAGAAACTCCAAATAAATACTCTTCTAAATGAGAAGAATTGGAGGATGGGCTGCCTTTTTATTAATAGTGCCTGGAAGACCCAATTGAATTTTTAAATGCATTTTATTTTTGGTTCTACTTAACTCTTGGACAACCTTTTCTTAAAAAAGAAAAAAAAAAAGACAAAGATGTGTGGATGGGTCAATCTCTAAATTGTTTCACTTCTCTTCTGTAGACTGGTATTTTTTGAGGCGTTTCTTCTGTCCCTCAGTTTAGCTGGAGTCTTGTGTCAAATTGTCTAGTTGGAGAACTGGATTCGCCGTCACAGGAATGATTGACCAAATTAATGCCTGATTGCTTTTGTGATGAGTCCATCATGCATGCTTGGGTAGACCCTGCTGTTGCTGAAAAAGAACAGGCCTGTCTGCCCGTAGCAAGCAGAGGACCTCTGTGTTGCTAAGGCCTGGTGTGTTGTGAACTAGCCAGCAGTAGGCTTTTTTGACCCAAGCTTGGACTTAGAAAATCTGTCCGCAGCAGGTGAACTGCACAAAATCAAGACTGTGCCATGATCCTCCCTCTCTTCTGTAAAGAGCTCCTGAAAAGGAATAGGGATAGAAACCTGCTGTTTTCTGACACATGGCCAAGTCATATCTCTGTGTTCCTCAGTTTCCCTGCCTGTAAAATGATACGTGGATACCATCAAAAGTACTTCAAGATCTACAAAGAACAATCTTATATAAATCCCAAATGGCTGATTTGCCTTTGGCAAAAATATCAGTGACACAGGTGCATAGCTTGAAAACAAGAGGGGTTTTGTTGGTAACAATAGTCACCCCACTTTGCTTTTTTTGGGCTTTCTTTTGTTTTTGTTTTTGGTTGGTTGGTTGGTTGGTTGGTTGGTTTTTTAATACATTTGGTACAAGCCACCAAAAAGGTTTTCTGATTTTTGGTAAGAAAAGCAGGTAGAAGGCTAACTTAGAATCTTAGTATAACAGTCAATGGTATTGTCCTATACACTAGGTCTGAATTTGTTCTTGGTGACTCTTGTTGAGGTGAAGCTCCAGGTTTATTAGTCAAAAGCTGTAAACTTTGGCTAAAAAATGTAAGTTACTGTTTGGTTCTGGAGCCATGTGTATCAATGGTCATCCTATATACACCAAACTTGGTGGTTTTGCTGACATGTCTATCTGGGTGCAGCACCTTGAGGTAGGAATTGGCACCTTGCCCTAGTTAAAACATTATTTAAAACTGCGACCTGATGTGAATGCCTGAGGCCCCCTTCTCTTTGTGCTCTGTGCCTGGACCTGCTGAGGAGAGCACCATCAGCTAAAGCATACTTTAATAAATGCATTTGAAATACATAATAACTGTGTTCTTTCCCTCTAATAGCAGGCACCCACAGCAGATCCCTTTGAGACAGGAGCTTTCTGTGGCTGAGCTGCACACTGTATAACATTTTTTCTTGCCGCCTTCTCCTTCCCATGTGAGTTTCCTTTCTGTTTGCCTCAGCCTTTTCCTCTCCTGCACTATTCTGCTGTGACCACAGCCTAGGAGTTTATACTTAGATTTCCCCTGCTGACCTTTCAGGCAAAACACTCTTCTTTCTCTTCTTTTTTGTCCTTTCTGGTGCTACGCTGAATCCTGTGAATGACTTGCTGCTGTTTACCCTGAAGGTGGCTGCATTTCAGTGCCGCTTTGCCTGCTTATGAAGAACTAGGGAACTAAAAACTGATTTTCAACTTTTTACATAGAAAGCTACTGTGTTCTTGTCCTCCATGCGTGCCACAAGTACTTAAAAAAAGATTTTATAGTAGTGTAGGGATTTCATGGAAGGAAATACTGCGACTCTAAATTTTTAAAGCACAGTTTAGTTGACACGATGACTTGAAAGTGACAGTTTTAAAATCTCAGGACTCTTGAAAGTCTCTAGAAAAAGGGCTGTGTCTTTAGGGGAAATTTCCTTTTCTAATGGGATAAAACTTTCAACTAAATCTTGTTATTTGGGTACTGGAAAGCATATGCCCAGCATGTATGAGAGGGAAGCTTAAGTGGCTATTTTTATTCATTAAGGAGCCGCTGCCCTTTCCTTTCCCTCAACCATGTGAGATGCGAATGATCCTACTCACAAGAGTTTCACGCTGCTCTCAGAATGGATTCTCTTTCTCTTTGTAATTGTGTTTGCTGGATCAGCAGGAAATGTACTCCAGAAGTTCTTGTTTCCCCAGCCTCCAGTGATCACCTCTTTGTAGTAGGCCTGAGCAAAGGACCCGTAGCCATATACTAAAACATAGGCATTTCATTAACATCCCTCTAAAGCTCACAGGACCTAGAGGGTGACTTTCTGGGTGAGAAGAGAGGGTACGTCTGCCACCGGGCCTGCCAGGCAGCTTTCTTTTTGTTTGCTTTGTTGTCCATCCCCAGGCCTTTCTTTTCCCACGGGTCTCCTGGGCTTTTAAAAATTGCAGTTACTCTCATTGGTAGCTCTTTCTACTGCTTCCCTTTAAATAAGAAGTTCTTTCCTGTTATATCTCGTCCCCATGGCCTAGTACAGGGGATTTCAACCTTTCTCTGTTGGGGATGTGAACCCATGTAGATTGGTGAAGAGCTCATGTGAATATGATTTTCTCAGTCATACTTTTAGGACGCACAGTCTGTAGCGCTGAGTATTGCACCACTCAAGTTCTAACCATTAGCTAATGCTGTCTCTGTGCAGGGGAGGACAGCAAGGATTTTGTGAGTAAAACATAGGCTAGGAAGGGATTCCTTGCATCAGCATCTTCTCTAATGCTTTGCCCAAAAGTTTTTCTGGGGCCTTTCCCAAGCCCCACTGCATTTTAGATGAAAACTTCTGTGTACAGCTTAAAAGTATTCATGGCCAATCTTTATACCAAGCTGTTTGTTTCACTGCTGTTCTTTAATTCTAGCTCTGACACAGACTCACAAGGAGTCTGTGTCTACGGCGAGTCCCTTCACTGATGTGAGGTGTTTTGTCCATCTTAAATGGGGTTCCTTCTTGCCTGTTCTCCATGGTCTATGGAGAATTGCATGACCACAGTAAAATGCTTTGTGTTACTTCAGGCTCTGAGAACAGTCCACTGTTTTGCCTCTGGTAGACCCTATTCCCTTTTTCACATTGCAAATAATCATGTTTTTTCCTGAGCTTTCTCCCCATCCCTCTTACTCTCTTCTTGCTATATAGGATTAAACTTCAGTTTTCTGTGTCTCTAAATAAGCTCTACTCTTGTGACTGTCTGTAATGACTGTCCATGCTATCTACTGCTTATGCAGCACCCTTCTGTGACTGTCTGCTGGTGCTCTGGGAGCACCTTATACCCCCTGCACAGAGAAGTAGTGGGGAATAGAGAACTATGGTTTCTTTGGGACCCTCTATCCCATACAAAGAAATCAGATGAAAGGATGCCTCCATGTGCTCAAGGGGCAGTATATAAGACATGTTATTGCTGTGGTGAAGTAATGGGCCATACCTCCCTTCAATACCATGTTCACCTGGCTACATTACTTCCAGCTCTGTAGTCTCTTCTGGCACGTGGGCGTGGGCTCATGGAATGTGTGTTTAAGGAGGACAGAATTAAAGGGGCTGCTGCTATGTTTGTAAACGGTTAAACGATTGGGGATGAGAGCCACAGCTTCTCCTGCGGAATAAGGACTCACCAGAATTGATTGCCTTGGCTTATTGATCCTTCAGGAAACAGCACTGAAGTGATAATGCTGTTCCTGCCACTTTGAGGCACTTTGTACCAGCAACATCCTCTGTTTACCTAGGATAGTGCAAAGGAAGAGCTGCTCTGGTGCTAACCCATTCCACAAAACCCCCGTGCTAGCCATGTGTTGAGTTTCCCGCTTGTCTGTCTGCTCCCAGGGAGAGGTGCATGTGCAGAGAGGTAGCTCGGCACATATTGCTACTTTTTTAGTGCTTAATGGAGATTGGCTGCAAACGGTAGTTTGTGAGTTACTATACTGAGTCTTTGCTGGCAGTGTCTTGGTCTGGAGCACTCTGTGAAGTCTCAGGCTACCATGTCACAGGATGACCATCTCTCCCATCTTTTTCCTTCCCCTCCCCTTTCTGGCCAATTGGCAGATACCCCTCCTGTTAGTCAAGCTTTTAAGTTGAAACAGGGTGGATGAGTGTTTCTGTGAGCCCAATGCTAACTTCTAGACCCCTGTGTGGGCTGACGGGGGGTGGATGATGAAACATCCCTCCTGCTTTGCACTGAAGCTCCAGACCTGCCCTGAGAAGTCAGGCATTTTTCTCTGGCTTCAGGGTGGCAGAGGGAGAAACATCCACCTGCTATGGGAGCTGCTGGAGGAGCAGTGCTTTTTGTCTGCTCAGCTACACTACCCCTATAGATGCATGAAACATGTCCAAAGAGCACAGCATGCAGAATGTCAGCCCTAAGGATCTGTTGGGTGCTTCTGCAACCACAGGCTTGTAAGGGGTGGGGGGCATGTGGTCCCACCTGTTTTTGTGCTCTCAGTTGTCCTTGTAGCAGCCCAGTGGGCTGGGCAAGCCCTCACACTGTTCCCCCTGAGACATCAGTTGCAATCAGCTGATGAACTGGGTTTGGCTCACACTCTTAGTTAGACTATTGCTCATAACTACAAGATTTGGACTTTCACCTGTAGCAATAAAAGAGCAGCTTGCTCATCATGCTCCCTATCTCCTTTTCTCTCTGCTTTGTACTTGTACGTGCTTTGCACCCTTTCGCTTTCTGGATGTATTGTTGTGTTTTGAGGAACCTCAGGCAGGTCTCTGCAGCTTCCCATAGCCAAGTTAGAAGGCCATGAAAGCTTGGGACCATTTGGAGGTTATTGCAAAATCTTGCACAAAGCCAGGAGGGCCAAAAAGCTACTGAGAAATGCTTCTTTATTAAGTCAGGCCAGCTTATATATAGAGATACGCAAATAACTTACAGAGCCATTTAATTACCCTATATATTATTTCTATACTTCAGGCTCTTTGATGTTGCCAACAACTTTATTGCTGTACTTGATGTTTGACTGTACATCTCCACCATGTGAAAGCAAATGATGCAAATTGCAGTTTTGTTTTAAAAGAAGAAAAGTGTCTAGACCACAAGGTTTCAGGGAACAACTGAAAATCTATGCCAGCTATTTTCTCTTTTTTTTTTTTTTTTAAGAAAAAAAGCGCCGTTGATAAGAATAACCACCAATGTATCATATAGAATATAATTATGTTTATTTTAGGACTTGATCAGTAGTTGAACATTTGAGGCTCACAATGCTGGGTTTAATATAGTATCCAACATTGTGTATTATGTAATATAAAATTATTATCTACTACTTAATAAATCTCATGCTGTGACTGTTCCACTTCTCTCTAACTAGCTCTCAGACTATGGCTACAAGTTGTACTGGCAGCTTTGGCCGTTGCTTCCATTTTGCCCTCATTGTTTCTTGGGGCTGCTGCATTTAGCCATGAGACAGCTTCTGTCTGAAAGAGCTTCCAGTCTGATTCAAGACAAGAGACTGTCAGCGGGGAAGACTCAGTCATGAAGTCTGTTGCTAGAAGAAAGAGGAGGGTAACAGAGATAGGAATTTGTGGTAATGTATTCCTGCAAGTGTGGCTTGTTTGGAGTACAGGTGGCTTTACTTGCTGTGCAGTTAACTAAAAGATAACAAAAAAAAAAGAGCATAGGCCTTTATTTTCCTATGTAAAACCTGCCTAATACTTTGCTTTGCAAAATCAGCACCTTCACCTTCTTAGCTGAGAGCTCTGCTTTGTGTTCTTGGTATCTTTACACTGGCATGAGTATTTTCCCCCCCTCTCTTACAATGCTTGTAATCCATTTCTCTTACAAAAAAAAGTGCTTCAAATAAACCAAAGGAAGTATTTTTTTCACATAACACAAAATTAAACTGTGGGATTTATTGGCCTTTGTGTCATTCAGTGGCAAAGTTATGGATGGACTCCAAGTTATCAAGGAATTTAAGGAACATGTGGACTTGCCAATGGCAAGTACCCGTTATAGTCTAGATGGAACAGCCTAAGCCACAGGCTGCCAAGATACTGATTGTGTGGTCTGCAAAGGTGCAGCAAGGTGAAAAGCAGGGAAAACATTCTCCTCTCTTAGAGTCTTTCCTTGAGCCATGTGTTAGTGGTTGATATCACAGGTAGAATATGGGACTTGTGACTTCTTAATTTGACCTAGTATAGCTGTCCTCACAGCTTCTCTTGCATGTGAAACTGGCATCGCCACTCTTTGCAGATAGCTGAATTACTTGTTTACACGATACTCTTACAGACATGCGGCATCTGTATTTTGGGCTACCTGATCTTGCTTACCTTGAATGTTTTTCTACTGTTATAGGCAGTGTTTCTAAAGTTGTGAAAGTCCCTACGATAGATAATCTTTGCCACTGTCAAAGTAGCAGTGAAGACAAGAATGCAGCCAGGGAGTGAAGGTGAGCTGAGCAGAAATGATGCTTCCTGAATTTACCCTTTCTGATTGGTACTATGTTCCTTCCCACTGACTGGGTGGCTCTTGTGGTGGAATTTGCAGGGCAGAAGGTACGCCCAAAGGTAAAGAGGCAATGGATTAGAGAATGCTTTCAGGTATTTATGTTTAAGGCCATGTTATGCAGCAGCTGTGAGTTTGTTTCGATGTATAACGTCCTCTGCTCTGCAATGCATAGGTCTGCAGAAGGTTTAGTCACATGGGTTTTGGTTTGGTCGTGTGTTGAATCAGAGGATTCACCAAATGGTGAAGGTTTCTTGAAGTAAAAGGGTACTACCTTATAACATCCAGCATGGCCTTTGCCATGCTGATACTTGTTCCTTGCAACTTTGACAATGGCTTCTGGCTTCATCTTTCCCATTTGTGAATGAGGGGGAGTGATGTGCCTGCAGTACCTTCCTTCTGTTGTGTAGCATCTGGGAATACCTTCCCAGGATGTGAGGCCAGTGTGAGGAAGGACCACAAACATTTCTGCACTCAGTGGTGATATGGCGCAGCCTGCTTCTTGTACAACACCTACCCTGTGAACCCAGAGTACTGAAAAAGTGCCCTGTTATCTGTTGAAAACTGTAGGTTCGTGCTTTGGCTTTTTTTCCCCCCAGGATTTCATGGGCCTTCCCCAGTGCAGCCTTCTATAAACTTGTAGTTGTAATCCTATGTAAACTTGGAAGCTATCTCATGTAGTTTTGCTGTTTCATGTATGTCTTTGGTAAAACATGAGTGCCTTGGGGCTTCTGAGCAAATTTACTTTCGTGGCCCAGAATTCACCTCTGTAGTGAGAGGACAGCTCTGTGTTACTTTTTGGGAGCTAGAAAAGGCCGGGCAAGGGACAACAGTGCTCCTATCTTGCTTCTACTGTAGATTGTAATCTTCTGCATGTTTCTTTAGGACTTTGCATTGGTAGGTACTGATGAACATAGGAATCAAAACCAAAATCTGTTACACTTAAGTTCTGATAAGCACTCGGACCTGAAAAACTCATGGCAGGCCTGGAGTGTTGGGGAACCATGCTAGTTTTAGCTCTCTATCCCAGCCAGAAATTCCCATTTTTCCTTTTTGAGCCCATCAAAATGTGGGGCAATTATGTGACTGTGAAGACTGATTTGATATTGTACAAACATCTTTTTGTACTATTTTCTATTTTAAAAGTGGAGCCAAGCAGGAATTTATGCTGCTGGTTTCCCATTCATCTGGGAACTGCTGCAACTTTGGTAAAGGCACGTTTCTGAAGAGAGAGGACTTGAGCTGCTAATTTGACTGTAGGAGTTTATTTCTGGAATGCAGCAGTGTTTCACCAACGGAGCAGCTGTCCTGGAAACACTTACCACATGGGGTCATTTTCTTCTCTGTGTGTAATCGACAAAGCCACCCCAGTTAATCTGAATCCTTTTAAGTCTCCTAAACTAGACCACAGGGAGTGCAGAGAGGTCTACAGGTCTCTGACCTCCTTCACTTCCTTCTCCTATCATTAGGGAAGAAAAAATACTCCTGTGCTTAAATGTCCCTAAAGGGGAAGCCTGTAATATTTTCTGAGCGTGGAAAACTGTTTCTGTCAGTAACATGCTACTGATGCGGGGGTGGTGTTGGTGCTCCATTTTCTACAGATATTTTGTGATAGTAGCTACACCTTTCCTAAGTTTGCCAGCTATCCCAGGTTTTGGAATCACAGCAGTCAGAGGTGGGAAAAGCTTTGTGGGTTATTCAATTCTTTTTCTTCTGATTTGCTTTGCTTGCACAGCTTTCTTCCATCCCTGTTCACTTCTGGGCTAACAGTTCTGCAGCTTAATTCCTTTTGCTACGAGAGAAATTTTCCTGGTTATTCAGTTTAAATTATTTCTAAATTTCTTTTATATTTTTCTCCCTAGCTCTCCCTCATGCTGCCCAGTTCTTTCCTCACTGTTTCCACTCTTCAATGCTTTGACATAAGTCCTGTCTCTAAATCCTCCTTGCCTCCAGCAGGTTGTCTTTTTTCCCCCTGCTACAACCTTGCATCAGTCTCTTGAACTGCTGTCTAATCTTTATTGTGGGTCTATTGAGCAGGTTTTACACTTTGATTTTAGTGATTCCTTTCTTTGTCTGAAACCTTTCTTCTAGGCCAGGGTACAAGGCTGTTCACAGGTAGCAGTTCTTTATGGGTAGGAGGACATTCCCTCTCAAGCCTGGAGAAGGCCTTTTTTGAGAGTTGACCACCTGGCAAGTCCTGCACCTGTGACCCGGGCCAGCCCTGCTGCATCCCTCATGGGTGCATCGCTGGAGCTCTGCAATGGAAGTCTGCATCTGCCAGGATTCAGGGACTGTTTTTTTTGGTCAGGTACTTGAAACTGAGAGCACAAATTACTCTAATGGCTGCTGTCTCCTCTTTCCCCAGGCTGTGCTGGTGTAACTTTTCAGATAAGTAAATGTGACTGGGGCTTCCTAAAAGTTAACAATGCCATCAAGGACTTTTGCCCTGACAATCAGTTGTTTCAGAAAGTGATTTTGAAAAAAGACACCTCACTGAATTCAGCTAGAATATTTAAGAGTTTAATTTCAGAGTGAAGAAAACTCTAGAAAACGTTCAGTGGATGTACACTTTCTTTTTCATCTTGCAAGTCCTTTGCATTTCCAGATGAGTGATGGGGTGAACATAATTAGTCCTGGGTCACCCTTACGGAAAGGTAGAATCTGGAAGGACGAAAAGGTTGGTGTGATCCCTTTAAAGAAAAGGCAATAAAGAGTTTCCTTGCTAAGACCCAAGGGCCGGTAAGTTGTAGTGGGAATGTGTGTCTTCCTAACATTGTCTTAGAAGTTGAGGCTGAGGTTTGAGAGTTGTTGCAGAAAGGATCAGTTTTTAACAGCAGCCTGCTATGACACAAATCAGAGAAGGGGGTTGGAGAACAGCAGTTTGTGTCTTTAAGGAAGCCTTCAATAGGCAATAAAGTAGTAAATTGACATGTAGTGGAGAAGAATAGAAAAATATTTTCCCTAATACTATGACAGAGTCTCTTCTGGTGGAACATGGCTATGACGGATTTGTTTTATCTGTTAAAATTAAAACAGTGTTTGGTTAGCCAGAGTATGTGAGAACCGGAAGAACAAGGATTTTCCTCTCCCATTTATAAGCATATGTTACAGCAGAGTTCACAGCTTGACTTCAGGCTTCCAGTGCAGCCATATTGAAAATGCATTCTGTAGTAGCGAAGGCAAACCTGGATAGTGAGGCAAACATATTGGGAATGACTGACTGACAAGCAGCTCTCTTCACTCATTTTGTAACCACATTGTACTGGATTTATAGTATTTGTTCTCACTGGCAACTTACTCTATGGAGCTTGAATGAAATTTCAAAACAGTAAAGGAGATCTTTAAAAAAATAAATCTCATATTACTCACCTCCACCCACCCCAAAGATTACTGAATTCAAGACGTGGACATGGACAGATTTAACTGACCGCTTTTCCTCTTGTTTATGATTCATGCACTGCACAGGCTTTGCCATTAGCCTTTATACATTCTTTATATATGCTTTATACTTGCTTTATACATTCTGGGAGATAAAGCATATATCTGGCAAAAATAGGTAGTTTTTCATAGCAAGGTTACTATAATGTATAAGAAATTGCCTTATAAAAGCCAAGTATGACTCCTCTTAATTGAAGCTTATTGGAAACAAACAGGTATTGGATAGTAGATACAGCACAAACACTTAGTGGATGGTTTCATCAGACCAAAGCAGATGCTGTCTTTGCACACATTTGTCTTGCTTTCTATAACTCTTAAAGAACCACAGGGAATCTAAACAGATTTTAAGGCAGACCTATACCACTCTGATGCTCTAGGCCTCACTGCATAGCACAGACCATTAAAATCCACCTAGTAACTCCTGCACTTATCTAGACAGCTTCTCAACATCAACATCTTCTAGAGAGACACACAACCTTGATTTAAAGACATTGCAACAGATTATCCAGCATGCCTCATGGCAAGTTGTCCCAATGGCCAGTTCCTGCTGTTTAAAAATGTCTTTATTGCTAAATGAAATTTGTCGAGTTTTGGATACCAGGAATAGTCTTGCCTTACATCATTTTAAAGCTAGATTAAAGAACTTTCCACTATTAAATTTCCCCCCACTTACAATTAGATCAGGTCACCCCTTAGCCTATTCTTGGAATTAAATTTATTATGCTTCTCAGATCTCTCACTGGATAGACTTTGTTTCAAGCAGGTATTAGTTTGACAGCACCATGCTTTTCAGTTCAGTAATTTATGTCTTTCAATCTCATTCTGTCTCAACCATGTCATCATTTACCTACACAAAAGGGGAAGTTTTCAAAGAAAAATACCCTAGATATAAGTGTTTTTTAAGAAACCATTTGGCATTGCTAATGGTTTCATAACTTTCACAACTGCTGTAATGTGGGGGTCATATGTCATGTAGAAGTATTTGTGTACACCTGGATTTATAGTAATCCTGCTTGTGGTCGGTTTGAATTAAACTAACCTTTTGGCATTTTCACCCCAGAGCAGCTCCTCAATCTGAACTGTACAAACACGTTTGTTAACACAAGGGAGGAGGGAGGACAAATGTGGCTCAGGTGGGAAGGATGATGGGAACAACAACAGAGGTGGATTAAAAAGATTCTGCAGTTTATGTAGCAAGACTTCGCTTTTCTACAGTCTGATTTGCAAAAGCTAAACTCCTAAAAGAAACAAATAGGCAAGAACAGTGTAGTTGTATGCTCTTTGAATGTAACACACTTATGTTATTTGTATCAAATGAAAGGAAAATCTACACTTCTGCAGAAGGGAGAAAGAGATGGGATTCTTTCATTGGTAATTTTTATTTAAAAATCTTGTACTAAAATATCTCTGAGAAAGAAACTCAATACACTTTAAAGCCTTTGGGGACTTTGCCCATACTGTACGTGGCTGAATGAAGTTGCGTTACTCCAGGGAGAATCTGGAGAAGAAATTCTGGCTTGGGCACTTCTACATTCATACTTTCCCTGCTTTGCACAGAAATGGACATTAAGAACAGAGTTACTTTAAGGAAGTTGTGCTCTAAAAAAAAGTGAGTTTCATAAGAGGATAGAACTAGTAGCCTGTTGTTAGGGACACGATATGGTCAATCTGACAGTGAATGGGCTTTCTTCTCTCTTGCAGGATTTTAGAATATTTGATTATTTCTTCTGACGTTTCCCCTTGATGTGCCTGCTATAATACCATGAAAAAGCCACCTCCTTTGATCCCCCTTTGCTAGAATATTAAGGCTAGTCAAAATCAGACCCTGTGAATGGATGTAGTAATGAAGCCCATTCATCAGTCTCAAATGCAGGTGGCCTGTACATCCATAATTTTACCATGAGTTTTATTCCTCTTCTATTAAGTTAGAATTGGATTACCAAGAGAGCAATTTTAAGTGCTTTACCAAAGAATTCCAGAACTAGTTGGTAGATATATTGAATTGCTTGTACATTCACTATAGCTGTATCCCTAAAAAGAAAATACTTGGATTATGAAATCAAGGTAACAGGGATTCATGCATCAGAATTGTAGCTGCCGTAGTGAAATATAGCCTTCTTCGTACTTTCTCTGAATAATGTGATTGTTTGTGATATGGACAGTCTAAGATTTATGGAAATAACTTCTCAGCTGGTGTATACCGGTACAGCTGCGGTGAAACCAAATGAGCTTTGCCACTGTACACCATGTTACAATTTGGCCCTTGGTGTCATTAGGTAGATGTTTCCTTGCTTTTAAGTGGTCAGGTTTTGTACATGCAATACGTAACTACAGGGTTGTCAGCAACATAAAACAACCCTAAGTGTGGTTCTAGCAGAGGATTTTACTTTCAGACTGTATCTACATGAAGAGAAATATTTCCATCAGGTAAGTGGAACATAGTGAAGAATTGAATGAGGGAGTGTGGAGGAATGGTAGTGATGAGCAAGTCCGATCTGAGTTACAACAGACTGGGGGCGGGGGAAGGCTGCAAATGCTGGCCTTTGTATGAGATTTGATTGTGTTGTGTGCAGGCAGGACACTGAAGCAATGAGGTAGTGTTCTTGCTTGGTACCGTTCTGGTGAGACTTTCAGCTCTGGGCAGTAGCAGCAAAAATGCAGAGGAAACTTGGAAGGTAGTAAGAGAAGAACAACAAAAATGATGACAGAGCTGGAGGGATTGTTTTTATGAGGGAAGATCAAAAGAACTAAATATGTGGAGCTTGGCTAAGTGATGACTAAGAAGGGAACATGAAAACTACCTACAACTGTTTGAAGGATATAAACACTAGAGGTGAGCAAACAGCGGGGAGAAATAGTCTGTGAATTTGAAAGTCATTTTCAGTTCAACTGTATTTCCACCTTTTAGTGCTCACTTTCTGTTAAGACTTGTGCTTTACTGAAAATATTTTCAGGGAAAAGCACGCTTGTATATTCGATATCTGCAAGGGAATTGCAAGGGAATGTAAATTCAAGCTTAAAATTTGAAATTCGCTTTAGCTTACATAAGTCACCTAGTGTGTAGTACATTGTGCTAATCAACGGTATGCAATTTTTTTGCATGGCAAGTCAAATATGTGGTTGTAAACTGTACTTTCAGTTTTAACATGACACTTGCGTGCTTCCCCGATGGAATTACTTAGTCAACTGAGCAATGCAGGGTAGGTTTGCACAAAAAGGTGAGGCATTTGCTTTTGTCAACAGGCATGGTATGATTTGCATGTTGGTCTGCTGGGGAGGTATTTTTCTCTTTGACAAGAGTTAAAAGTGACTACAACCCCAAACAAGAGCATACTATGCATAGAAGGGCTGTTGGTGTAGTTTTACGAAGTTCTCCTGATGCATTTGTGCACTGTGAGAGAGATCTTTTCTAATTTTTCCATGCACAATTCATCAGCTAAGAAAGGTGAATTTAGCTCCTGTGACACCCCACCCCTCCCCTCCCCTGCCCAGACAGTTAGAGCTACTGAATTAAGAAGATATTTCAGGATGAGTGTAAGAAAATGTTGTGAAATGGTGAAAATGATGGTGAAATTTTCTCCTCCTGGAGGTCTGCTTGTCATTTAAAGCACTTGGTCAAAGCAGTGGAAGTGGTTGCTGGACAAACATCAGGTAAACTGCCTAATTTGGTAAGTCATTTTCAACTTTGGTGATCTGTGAATTCAGTCATTAAAATTCTGTGTTAATACTCGTCAGCAGGCTTTTCTAAGCATCTTTCCCTGTTAATGCAGGATTGATGTGTACTGCCCAGCAAATGACAAGAAATATACAGTCAGCTGTGAAAATACACTCTTCACAAAAATGCCTCTGGAAATGACTCTGTGTATGTATGCACGCATGCGTCAATCCATATTGTACACAGAAACTACAGGCATTGACCTATGCAAACACACACCAAATTATCGCTTCCTATAAACAAATTAGCATGCTTTAAAAGGTGAAAAGCTCTATAAAATTGTCTGCCCTGTTGTTTATGGTGTGAATGGAGGATGCACTACATTACAGAGGAGCTCACATTTCTCTCTTCTCCCTCCCTCTCTAAATGGACGTGTGCTCCGTCCGTTTCACCATTGTTCCTGCCAGCCCGATCCCAGCAGGGGTTCCCTAATTAGCAATCTCTTCATTTCCAATCAAAGCACAAAGCGGCCCCAAAAGCCTCTCTTTATGAGGGAGCTGAGCGGTGGCTGGGGACATGGAGTGGGATAATTGCCTTCGCCACTGGCAGCAGTAAGCAGCCTGGCTAATTCATTATTGTAATAACTTTGCTTGTCCTTGGGGAGGGGGGGCTAGGGTGAGGAGGACTGAGCCTGGCAGTGCTAGCTGAGGACAGGGGGAAGGGGGAATCCAGCCAGAATTGAGGTAGAAGATGGGAAGAACTGGCAGGAAAGGAGAAACTATTCAAGATTTTTCTGTCTGTCCCCCATAAAAAATTTTGAGGATGATGTTATTTTGTGGTGTGGCAGCCAGTGCTCCCTGAGCAAGACTGCTAAGAGCACCCATCTGCTCTGCCCTTGTCTTGTTCACAGAAAAGGTCATCTGGAAAGGCATGTAACTTGGCCCTAGGACTGCTGGGGAGGTTGGGGCTTCGTGGATGAGGAAGACTCGGGAATTGCCTCTCAGTCCAGATAGGAAAAGTTGACACTCAAGCATTGAGATAAAGTTGAATGACTGTGCTGCCCACATCCAGCAGTTTGTGGCTTTCAGTGATGCACAAGAAGTCACCAGCCTTGTGTGGAGATTGCATGTTGTATTTCTTTGACGGAGCCAGGAGCTGGCAACTCCTATGGCAGAGCTTTGTTCTTATCTATTGTCTCTTTAAAATACCTTTAATCACTTACCTGTCTTCATATGGGCTGCAGCTTTGACTTTGCTGGAGCTCTGTTGGCTTTCAGGAGCGATCAAGGCTTGTGAACAGACCACTAGGCAGAGATGCCAACAAGTGCTGGAGATGCTAAGGGAAGAGGCAGAGGTGGTAGTTACTTCCTCTTATTTGAAGGGAAAGATCTGTGGTGTGGCACAGTAAGTTAGTTTTTTTGTTTTGAAACAGTTACCTATTTTAAGAAGGTAAGACCAGGAATATATTTCTTGACCCCCAGTTCTTCTTTTTTTGTTTCTTTGTGCTTATGTCAGATTGGTGTGGCAGGGTCTTAGCTACTCTAGGTGACTGATAGGACAGCTCCTTTTCCAAATTCCTTTGAGCAGTTACTGTTGTGTATGTTCATTGGGCCCATCACTCTGAGACTGTCACCATTCACCTTTCTGCACTGAGATGGCTGGTAATGTAGCTATGCATTTCACTGTCAAAGTTTTTCACTGAAAATTATTATTTCTGACATAAAATAAAACTAAAGAAAGAGTAACATCAAAGGGCAAGTGCCAAACATACAAATTTGTGTGTGGCAGGAGCAGTTTACATTAAATTATGCCACTGTGTTAGTGAGCACTTCATTCTGGAGCTATTTGTGTTGTACTTGTGTTATGGAGAGGGACATGGAGCAAGTCCTCAGCCTGATGGACATTTCAATTGTATGTGACAGATCCTTTGATTCCCAAAGACTTTAGCCACCTAAGATGCAAAATGCTTACTGGGAGCAGATGTTTTTGGGGTAGTTGAATGAGGCAATAGAGAATTGATAGGTGTTTGGAGCAGAATTTGTAGTTGGTGGTGTCCTGATCCTTGTGACCAGTGCTGTTTTCCCAGCTGCCTTGTGCTAGTTGCTGTCTAGCAGGTTTCTCCACCTCTTGACCAGACATTCAACCTCTTGGAGGCTGTGCTGCCTGAACCGAAGGAATGTCAGCTCAGTGAATTGACAAGCAAGAACAAACTTCCTCTGCCTGGTGCCAATGTGCATGAGCAGTCCAAAGTGGTGATGCTAGAGTCCCAAGAGAAGATACGTCTTCTGATTTTTATTTTTCCATGATCAGTGCTGTAGTCCTGGTTCTGTTGTGCTTCTTGCTGTCTATTGTAAACACCATACTGGGAGGAAGGTTCAAAGAGGTCAATGAGTGTGCACAATGACTATCAGGGGGGATTTCAATCACTTGCTGTGTGTCCTGTGCTATTTCTATGCTGCTGGATCCTTTTTGTCAAAGGATCATTGTAGCAGTGATGGGGGAATTGCACATCTCTGACAGCTTGCCGAGTTAATGAGTTGCAGCAGTAACAGCACATAGGGTTGAGGTGAGCGAGCTCATGTAAGTAACCCTGTCTGCTAGAAACTGAAATATCCCCATTTGTGGGATTTTCCATCACGTGGTATGTCCTACCCTTTATTTGCATTTATCCCTCCAGCCCTTTGAGACTACTTCAACTGTGTGGAAAGTGTGGTGGCCAAAAGCTAGAGGCACGCAGCGTCTACACTCTGCGAATGAATTTTTCCAGCTGCTCAGGAATGAGGATATTCTTGAATCCCTTTCCTGATGGTTTAAGAGGCTATGGACCTTTTGGTAGATCAACTGGGGACAGGTGGTTCAAAGGGCTGAAAGACACCTGATATACAGCACACTAGCATAAGGTTGATGGGGTGCCAGGATATGGGTAAGGGTGGATGAATTAGAGTAACGATGGGCAGTTTAGTCTTGGCTTCTCTTCACTTTTAGTCTGAGACCCTAAATTGTTGCATTGTTAGCAATTGCTTGTGGAGAGGTAAGAAATTGTGGCAATGGGCACGAGAAGGAATATTAATGATCCAATTTCCAGCTGGGTTCCACTCCAAGGCCTCGCTGGGTGATGTGCATTTTTAATCATAACAAACCAGAATGAGAAGGAGTTGTTTGCAGCAAAGCAGGCCTGTGTGTGGAGCCACAGAGTGTGACACCATCTCAGACCTCTGCCTGCTGCTCAGAGGAGGCAGTCGAATAAGACTGCTGTGCCTGAGTGCCACCACAAACTAGGTTGGACTGTGACCACAGTAAAACTTGGATCACCGCTAGAAATGGATCCAGGGAGGGAGTCCAGGAACTATCTTGAATAGCCTAAAGCTCTCGACCAGAAGAAGTCACTGAATTTGACTGGAGCTTTGGATCAAAATTGTCCCTGATCTGAAAAGGGCAGAAATACGATTTTTAGATGCTAGACAGCATTGTGCTGTAGCCATGCTGAATTTCCTGCTGGCTAGTTTTTGTAGTCTTGATGGTTTCTGTGGTAGGGTCTTCTTACTTGTTTGTGTTTCTGGAAAGCAATTTCTCTGACTTTCAAGGGAATGCAGTCTGGCTGAGTGATGTGCGCCCAACAGCAAGACTGCTTTGATCCTTTCAGTCTTAGAGACACAGAACTTGAGAGAATTTGGGAGAACCCTGGAGGTTTTCTTTACCCTCTGAGGTGCTTTTAATTCTGAACTTTCAGCCACAGAGAGCTTTGCTGTACTTCTTTGGGACCCCGTCATCACATGGTTCAAGAAGCCTGTAGGAGTTGCTGTTGAGGGACATGAAGCACCTCTTGCCTGGGACTAAGTATTCTGTGACCATTTAGCAGTGGGACATGCAGCTCTGTGCTTGATACGCATTTGAGAATGTGCCGGCTATGTACCCTTACTTACCTGCTAAACTTCAAGCTCTGCGTCTCAGGACAGGTCCCTCTTTACTTGTCCTTCCTTTTTTACTCTGTCTTTGTGACTGTGTAACTGCTTTGTCTGTAGGGTTAAATGGCTAATAGTCACTTACACTGATGTTTTAGTCCCACAGTCGTCTAGTGTACGTGAGAATATGGTGCAGAAGCAGCTGTTTTGTGGCAGAGATGTCTGATACATCTTTGTGGCAGAAGCAGCAGTGTAGCTTTCTCAATACAGGACTTACAGTGCACACTAAGCAGGACAGTCATTCCATCTAGCAGAGGGCAGGCATGCCACAGATACTCTCTCACTATAGTGCAGGAGTGCTGGGAGGAAGAAATACCTGTCTCGCGTCCCCTCAAGTGTATATTAATGCCAGAAGTAAGTACTGACTTTCCTCTTGGAGTCCTCAGCAGCTGCTCAGTTGCTCCCCTACATGTTAGTGGTAATGTAAACTAGGGAAAAAGGCTGAGGTACTGCATGCCTGGCCTTTGTAGCATCATGTTTTGTGTATCTGGCAGAGGAAAGGTGGCTGGTGTTTGATATCCCAGTACCCTTGCTCATTATTTTCAAGTAAACAAGGTGGGGAATCTGGAAGAGACATGAGAAGACTCCTGTCCTGGTTTTTATCCCATTAAACTGGGAGCTAGCGTTCTCTGGGATGGTCCATGCTGCAGCCATCTGTATTGCGCTGGCTGGGGTTAGAGCATTGCTGCTGAAAGATGGGATGCTTTGTGTCAGAGAAGGAGTTTCTGAAAGAACACCTGCAAAGTCGGAGCCAGCCAGGCCACTTGTGTCTGCCCCAGCTCATGCCTGCTGCAGTGCCAGGGAAAATGCCAGCAGCTTAAAAACTTCTGGTTTGCTTAGGAATAAAAGTGAGATGATTTGTGCAAGAGCTGTTTCACCTGAGGAAGGGAATTCACTGAAGTGGCTGAGGAGGTAGTGGGGAGGGGATGGGAGGAGTTGCCTTTCAACATCTACGGTAGATGCTGCTTCTGGCATCAGTGCCATGGTTGGAGGACAGAGTGAGGGGTTTGTACATGTTGTGTTCATGCAGCAAGTCTGGCCCTGAGAGAGGCACCTTTCCACTTGGCAAAGCTGCCTCACTGCTGCCGCTTGACACCCAAGCAGCTAATACGCCTCCTCCACAAAAGGCTTTGGTCTGAAATGTTGAAAACTGCAATTCTCTGTGTGCCTATGTGTGTGTGAAGGGGTGGAGATTGAATGGGCAGTGGTCCCCTGCTGGTTGGGGGAGGGGGCTGCTAAGTGAATATAGCTTGCGGTGATTTTACAAATGCTTTTTGGGGAAGATGAATACCATTTGATGAGATAGGTGTCTTACCCAGGCAAAACTCCCAGTGTATTTACAGCAGCTCTACACAGTCTCTGTGTGTGCGGTAGGTATGTGTGTGTGCATGTACATGCTTGTGTATGCCTTTATTTCCATGCTCCAGCTGCCTGCCTCTGATTTAAGGGCAGGTTTTATTCCCCAGCTGCCTCAGGGCTCCTCTTTTCTGATTGCATTAAAGTCTCCGTAATTCTCCCCTCATTAATGATTGGCATATTTTTACCTCTCACTAAAGGAGCTTGGAGGCAACTCCCGTGGGGCCCTGCTCGCCAAATGAAACAATTTCATCCTGCTCCAGAAACGCATTAAAAAGGGTTTGTCAGGATCTTATCGCTAGTTAGGGAAAGCTAATCAAATTACTTCTATTTATTAGCTGCCGCAGCAATGTGTCATTCCATCAAGTACAGGTACTGGGACAGGCAAGGGTTGCATGGAGAGCTCTGTGCATTCAGCGCTGCTGCCTTGTTCTGCACAACAGCATCTCTTACCAAGGGAGGCCACAGGGCCAAGAGAGGCTGTGAACTTCCCAGCAACAATGCTTCTGCCACCATTATCAGCAGGACCTCCCCTCTGCTGCCCTTCTTCACTCTCCAAAGTCCCTTCCCAGTAGCACGTATGAGCTTTGACCTTTGAGTCCATTGCTTCTGCATTTGGTTGATCACTTCTTGCTGTTACTGATCATATTTTGCTAGGGACCATTTTTTTTGAGATGGTTTGTTTTTTTTTTTTTTGGCAAGTTTAACTCAGTATTAAACCAGTCCAGGAATGATTTGTTATCTAGTTTCTCTCTGGGCCTGGGCTGACAAAGGAGACAGTGCAGGCAGGATTATGGCAATTTGGAAAATAATAAATATAGGTATTTTTTTACTTTATAAGACTTTTAGGAAACATATTTTCAAGCTTTGGTGTTTTTTTTTTTTAGTCCATGTGGTCTGGAAAAGTAATTAAAATTGGGGGAGTGGGAAAGAAAACAACTGAGGCTTTATTGCATAAACTAAGTCCCAAAGACCTAACTGGGACTCTGAAAAGAGCAACCACTATTGCTGGACTGATGCTGATTGCATGAGCAGTAGTGGTTTGTGAAGCAGGAGGTGTGAACTCAGACAAATAAAAGCTCATGCTTTTATTGATTCCACATGTGGAACATGCATTTCCCTCATGCATGGTGTACTTGTATTTGCAGCCATGTATGCACTCCCATTCTTGCACATAATCCTAATTCCCAGGGTGATTGTGTTTCCTGTGGGCTTGCTCAAAAGGGACATGGAAGCAGGTGCCTGAGATGCACCTTCAAACTTTAGAAAGTATAAATCTACTTCCACCTCTACTATTTCTTTCATCTTGAAACTAAGAGCAATGAAATCTCTGGTGTTTTGGATAAATGTGAGTTACCAGTAAAAATGGGCTTGTTTCCATGTAAAGCTGATCTCATTAGAAAAAAAGTCAAGAATAAAACCATTTACTGGATGTATTTGCATGAAGTGAAGTGTGTCTAAATATAGTTACGGTGATTCACGATGATGATATTGCTGTGCACTTCATGTAAACATTTGGTATTTCATTTTGTGCATACCAAGAATTTCACCTTAGCACAAAATCCGGGCAGAGCATTCCAATTAATAAGTGTCCAGGTAAACACAACTGTGCACATCATGTGTGGTGTTGGTTTCATTTAGGGAAGGTTTGTGCTGGTTCTCAGCACTTTGCAGTGTATGTGCACACATGCATGCTCTGTATTTGCATAGAAATGATGGATTGGTTGAAGGTTTGACAATATTCTGGCACTACAAGCAATGATTGCTGGAGCTTGGGTTGGTGGGGGACGGGCAAGTGCCCCAGCTATAACAACTGTGTGAGTTCACTATACGGTGTGAGTGGTTGCCAAGCTGCAGGGGCCCTGGATGCTGTTCCTGGGAGCAGCAGTGTAGTAGGACTAGTGGGGGAGTCTAGTCCCATCAGCCCCATGCGGTGAGCCATGCTCCAGCATCCTCATTATCCACACAGTTCAAAAGGCAGTCCTGAGCGGTCCGTCATGTCCCACAAAAGGCTGTATCGATTGGTCTGTCGGAGCGTTTCCCGGGGTCTTTTATATCTCTCTGCCTCGTCGTCAGTAATGAAGAGGCCGAGTGTAGGGAGAGTCAGCAGACTCCCAGCTGCTGGGATTTCTTCATCTTCTCATCAGGATTTTAATTAGACACGTCCGAGAGGGCAGCACCGTGTGAGAGCGGGCGGGAGCTTTATCAAGCAGGCCACATCTTTAATTACTGTTTACTGACAGATAACAAGGGAGGGGAGGTGGCAGCAGAGATGGTTGTAGGGGGAAGCAGGGAAAGGACAGCAGTCCCCAGAGTGTGCGCTGAGCAAAGAAGGCCTTTGCTAGGGATGGAGAGGAAATTGTTCCCCCCTGCCCATCCTGCCATGCTGTTTACCTGTTGCCAGAGTGAGAAAGGTTCCCCTTGCCCCTTTCCTAGGGGGCAGAAGACAGATCTGAAAGGTGTTAAGTGGTAAGGGCCAGAGACACAAGGAATGAAAAGTATAAGTTTGGTTAGAGAAAAATGAGAGAACTGTCTCCTCTAAGCTGCCAGGATCCTCAGCTGAGCTGTCCTGTGCCTTCCCAGCCTTGGGCAGCCCTGTGGGTTTTCTGACACTGCACAGGAGGAAGCAAAATTATTTCCTTGTCCTTCTGTCTGGAATTGGCAGCCCTCCTTCCTCCCACTGCCACCATTGCTGTTTTGTCCAAAAGAAACCTTCTTCCGTCTTTCCCTTTGTCCTCAGCATTGATGGTAGGAGAGCAGCCTGCTCTGCAGCTGCTGCTGTTGCAGGCTTCCTCCCTGCTCCCTCATGGGCCAGCTCTCCACACAGTGTGAATCTTATCTTCCGCTATCCCTCTTCTGTCTTGCCCCAGAATCCACAGTTGTATCCAGCTTTTGTCTCCTTCCCGTTAAGGTGCTTTTTGGACACCATTTGTGACCCAGCTGCTATGTCCTGCTGGATCATAGCCCTGTTTTTAGTTTCATGGGGATGCATCCTGATTGGTTTGTGTTATCACAGGGGAATGGCGTTCACAGTCCCCACCAAACCAAGTGGTTGGGCCAGACTGCCGTGGTGGATCACTGCTCCCTGGCTCAGCCAGCCCTTTGGGACATGGGATGCCTACAGTGGAGTGCAGCAATTGGTGTACACGTGAGTGGTCCTTTGGTGAACTGAGCTCAGCAGGCTGTTGCTCTCCATTAATTTGCTGTGAACTTCATGTTACAGTCTTGTCTGCATTTGTATGCACTGTAAGATAGCCTGGTGCTTCCAAAATACCGTTGCCACCCCAGCATGGAAGATGGTCTGTGCCAGAGCTTGCTTTCCCTTGGTGCAAACAGACTCCAACTGCTGGAGCAGAACAAGATCTGGAGGATGTGCTTGGGATCAGCAAGGACTCAGTAATTGGACTGTTGTTCTTTCATTTTGCTACGCAGTAGCGAGCAGATTATAGAGCCCACACGTTATAGATTTCCTGTCATCCCGCATGAATCAAGCTCCACTGTCTTATTTACTGTCGGCCAAGGCCTGTGAATAACATCACCAAGGGATACACTCTCACGCAGTTGTGCAAACACACAGTACAGAGCAGTTGCACACGCCTTTGAGCTGTCAGTTCGCCTTACCCCATCACAACATGTATGGTAGAGAAGGGACGTCTGTTTCTGCACGGAGGGGGTCCTGGCTTCCCTGGGAGCTCACAGTCCTACATTTTTAACTTTATGACATTTCTAGTTACAACTCCAGCCATTCTGTACACTCTCATGACCCCCATGTACCAAGGATGCCGACTTCCAGTTTCCTGGGAGCTCTTTCATATGAAATCTGTCAGGTCTTCATTGCTTGTCAGTGAGAAAAGATTGGTTTGTGCTCAAGGCACAGCACTGGAAGTCAGGACCATGGGCACAGCTCTCAGCTTCATCAAGGACAGCGAAGAAATCTTGCTGCTACTAGTGTAGTGAATGTAATAGATAATAACCTTGATTTATCAGAAGGTATTTTCTCATGTTTCCCAAAATTTTAACTCAAGATTTTGAAAGAGCATGAGAAATTGAATACAGCTGGGAGATTTGCCTCAGTGAAGGGCTAAAACACTCTTTCTTTTTTTTTGTTTTGTTTTGTTTTGTTTTGTTTTGTTTTGTTTTGTTTTGTTACTGCAGTGAGGCATTACTACTGAATTGATTGGAGTCCCCTAGAAGTGAAGAGAGGTTTGGCTTGTCTACAGCAAGCCAGCCTGCTAGTTGCAACCTTGTTCCTTGTTGTAGGTGTTCATAAAAAATCTGTGGCCTTCCAAGTGATGCACTTGGAGGCCCAGGAATGAACTTAGAGGGACTGAAGTGCTAATTTGTTTCTGTTACGCAGGTTAATATTTCTGTCGTGGAAATATAGATATTAGGCAAGGTCTGAGGAATGTCTCTTCAGATAGTACGAGGCTTAGTCCAAGAGGAAGTGATTAAGCCGTTTGCTGTCTGTTGTTGATAGAGCTGGAAGTAAATGGGCTTTGATTGCAATGTGGGAGATTTCAGTTTGATGTTACAAACTTTTATAAGCACTGATGCAGGAGCATTAGAACTGACTGTCTGAGACAGGCTGAAAGTTTTTCAGAACATCTATCAAAAATAATGCTGCTATACCTGATCCTCCATTGGGATGGAGGGATGCACCAACCACCTGAGCTGGTCGTAGTCCTATATTGTGTGATTCTGTGAAATGTTAAGATGTGTATAATTTTATGTCCAGCTGATGCATGCTTGGGATGGGTGCAGGTGTGTATATCAAATAAGCACTAGCACCTATAAGCGACCAGGATAGCATATGAAGGATTTCAAGCAGTCCACTTTCTTTCAAATGCCGCCATCCAAATGCTAATGTACCCAACTGTGGTAATTCTTAAAAAGAAATGGCAGCAGCACTCTTTCTTGCTTAACCAACTTCCTTAATTTTTATCTTCATTTTCACTGCCACGTACAACAAACAGACTAGTAGCACCACATTTTTTTACGAGTGCTTCCTGTAAAACTTCGTTTCAGCTGTCCATACCACTGCTAAGCTTTAATCATCATTGTAAACACTTTCTATGCTTCTGATAGACTTGTTCTGGGGAAATTTTTATCAAAACCAGTAATATTTTTTTTAAAAAAAAAATTAGGTAGTATGCCATGTTCTTGAATTATGCATTCTTTCCATTTAAAAACAAATCAAGAAGATTCCTCTTTGCAAAGCTCTAAATCAGCTTGTATTTTGGAGCCAGACTGCGGGGACATGCTCTTAATGTTAGTCTTCACAAAGGAGGATGAGCTACCCTTGCAGCCCATATAGTCCATTACCTTGGTTGTAGTGGTCCACAGGCTGGATTCATCTCTTGTGATAGTCCTCAAAGGTGTCATTGTGATGCTTCATGAGAGAATTTGTTTGCTGCAAAAGAAACAAAAAACTTTGTGAAAAGGGCACTCTGAAGGGGACTAATGCAAGAACTGGAAGCTGAGGAAAGACCAATCATCCTCTGCATGCTCTTCTGTCTACCTGGCTGTGTGTCTTACACAACTCATGTTTTAGCTATGTCACTGTGTGCTGTTTCTTCCAGAGGACCCCTGCCTCGTTCACCTCATGCAGTGGACCTGCTCTGAGATAAATCAGAGTTGCACAGTGAAAGACACCATCTGTAGGACCCCTGCCTCATTTGTCAGGTGTGTACTGAGTGAGACAAGGGACTGCAGGAGAGAAAGGGAAGCTTTTATAGCTGAGGCAGTGAAATTCTGACCTGTCAGTTGACTTTTTTCTGTGACCATTTCTGTATGATAGTTTTCAGGTTTTTTGAATCAGCTGTTGTGCCAGTGGTTGTTTAATTGTGCGTTCCTTATTTTATAGGGGACATTTTTGATCCCAAAGGACCTGCTTTACAGAAACACGGAGTGCTTACAGTTGCAAATGAAGTAAATGGGAATCCACTGAACCCAAAGTGCTATATGAGCACAGATCAGTCAGGCTATTGGTATCTCAGACTGGGCACCTAGAATTAGCAAATACATTTTAATAGTCTTCAGTCATTCACCTGGAAAATGGGAATAAAAATACCCCCTCCTCTCATAGAGGTGTGTGAAAATAAATGATCTTGGACTGGTGAAGCTCTTGGACAGTGTAATGATAAGCCCATAGAAAAACACATAAGGAAATGAATAAATCTCTAGAGCCAGGTTTGAATAATGTGTGGTAAATAAGGCCTGGGGCCACATGCTGAACAATGAGCAGAAACTAGCATCTCAAAGAGCTGCTCATTACATGGGAACAATCCCTTCTGAACGCAGTCTGAGATGGGGTACTGTGGAAAAAATATGATCATGTAATTAAGGGCTATAAAATAATACATATGTACATAAGGGCTAAGAGTATTTCTCACAAGTAAACACAATTGTGCCATTTCCTAATTCTTGACTTCATTTGTAGTCTGCCTTATTTAACGTACAGGTTTTTTGTTTGTCTTTGTTTCATGGGTCCTGTTACACTTTGCAGATTTATGTGCTGTAAGATGGTGGTGTCCTGGCCTCTACATTTGGATTAAGTGTTGCCATTTTATATAGTTGCAGATCAGATAATTGCAAGTAGTCAAAACCTGCTTATCTTGTATATTATGTATTCCACAAGTTGTAATCTCCACTGAGGTGCAAATTTGTGTGAGTGAGAAAGGCAGATTTGACCCTGTAATTTGCCATCATGAGCAAAACTGAAACCCAGATGCTGCTGTTCTTAACAGTGAAGGAATTGGGGATATTTGAGATCTTACAACCTGCTAGCAGTAATTAAAACAATAAAAACCCCAGTAATTTTCCTATACAGCAATATGCAAGAGAGGAGAATGTCACCAGGGCTATGAAATTACTTTAAAAGTCTTTGCTGTAATGGGTGGAAGAAGAATGGCAAATCTTAAAGCTCCTAGTGAAAGTATGCAGAAATGTAATGCTCAAAATACCTAATTTTAAATAAGCACACTTTTGATGACTGAATATGTGCATGTTTAGGAACAAATATATACTGACTATAATGGTAACAGTGTAGTGTTAAAATCTATCAAGTTGAGAAGTTGAGTGTTAATGGTGCTGTGATGATCACTGTCCAAACCTAATGCTCGTTAACCCTTCCATGGCATGTCTCGTATTTGCTATAATTCCAAGGGAGAATGTTACGAATAGTATAAGTGGAGCTGTGACATGTACCCCTGACATTTTGTTTGTAGGAGGTAGAGTTGTCTATTGCAGATGTCTAAGAAACGTATCATAAAATCTTTTTCTCTTATATTTTCCACTTCTTTTCACAATCTCAAAATACTGGAAGAAGAATTCATTGGCCTATTTAGGCTGTAGAATGTGATGCCTCTCAAGGATGACTAGTCTTGTTGGCCAGTTGACGACTTGGAAAGCACTGATTCCCACATGTGCTGCAGATAATGGTTCATTCTGGAAATGAAGTAATCCAAACCTATCAAACATTTTAATCTGTGTAAGAGACTGAATGAGTGTCCTTTGTGCAGTGGTTTAACTGCTCAGTTTTAATAGTTTCATCAGACAAATGTATTGCATGATTGAAAGAGGACAGAACAAAAAGTGATGCCAGGGTACCCAAGAGAAGGAACTCTGATGAAAATCCCCTCAGGCAGGGCCTGGCACTACTGGCCAAAGGAGAGAAGAAAGGGCAATTAAAAAAATACAACAATCTGTTCTTGTAGTGGTCAGACAGCAAGATGCAGCACGTGTGCTGGGTGGGAGCCATCAATGAGAGTTGGTTTCCCCATGAGATATGCAGACCTGGACTATCAAAGTAAGCTGGGACTGGGACAAACAGATGTTATGCCAGACAGTTCAGCAGAGCTAGTCTGTTTTGCATAGGCGCATGATCTTACTTGGCATGCTTTAAACTCTCTCTTTTCTGAATCTCAGGGTGCAATATAACCATTATGATTTCATCCTAATTGCTCTGTTCTCTGCATATGATGCAACTCTGGGGTATTACTTCTAACATACACAAATGGGAAGCTGAGGCACAAGGTGGGGTGTTGCCGGGTACACAGCTCCTGAGTGTGCAACCTCAGTCACATGCCTCTGCTTTCCCTTCAACGAGAGAAGGAAGAGAGGCTGTGGGGGCACTGCATTACCAAAGTGAAGTCTTTCCCTACAGGTGTCTTATTGACAGAATTAGGTAGTGTTAGTGCCCCAAAACTGATGTTTTGAAAACAACCTGAGGATTCTCTGCACAACAGGCACTCTGCCCTCTGGAAAACCAGCTTAGGACACAGTAGGAAAAATGAACCTGAGGATATAGGCTAGTGGCTGCCACACCACTGTGGCAGTGCAGGGGTAAGGTCAGGCCTTGGCATCGCAAAAACTGCCAGTGACTGGAGGGTGTGATCCTAACTGTGCTCAGAGGCAGGCAAGTCAGAGTCTCACTCTTTACAGACCTGCCAAGTGGAAAATGTTTATTTGCTGCTCTGGATCCACAGTCTAGGAGAAAAGAATAAAAGTGATTAAACCTCTAATGTGAGGAAAATCACCTGACTGAGCAGGACGCAGAGGACAAATGGAACAGAGGGCCTTACCTTGCCCAGCCAGAAGGGATGGGGAAACAGAGGATCAGATTCGTTAATTATTATTTACTATTAATTTTCTATTTTTTCCCTTGCTGGATTCCACAATTGCTGGAAATAAAGGCTTCTCTAGCTGTCTGGGTGCATCTGTGACATTGAGTCTGTCTTTGAGATGGGGAGCACCCTCTGGTGGTTAAGGATAATCTGACATTTCGTGGGATTGGCACTCATCATCCCTGCAAGCGCTAGTTAGGGAGGCAATGCTGGCTTTCTGTCACTCTTGAGATGGGTGTTAGAGGCACATACGCTCTCTCTGACTTTCTAACCCAGGAATCTAAGTCCATCCCTTGGGAAGCCTTTTTGCCCTGTGAGAAAGGTGTAAGGGGTGCGTGTTCTCCCTGCCCTGCTGTTGGGCAAAAGCTCACATTCAGCCCCTCCTTGCTTTCTCCTGGCGAGAGGGCAAGTAAAGCTCAGTTTGCTTCATTAGTTCCCAGTGGACACAAAATCCGACCCTGGCTTCCTCCCCAGGGACTGCTGTTCCCTGCCTCTGCTCTTGCTCCTGTCTCCCAAAAGCACCAGTCTTGCACCCAGAGCTCTCCCCATTCCAGCTCTGGCTGGATTTGCTCTGCCGAGGTGCTAAAGCCAGCACAGTACAGTCCCTTGCAGGGAGCACAGGAATTCAGCTCAGGTTTCCCTTCTCCTTCCCTAAGTGGATTAACAGGCTGAGGGGATCGCCTCTGCCTGCCTGACTCAATCTTCATTAGCTAACATGTTTCGCCAGCCGCAGTCACATCCTGGTCTGGAGAGCTGTTTGACAGGAGCGGATTCTGGCTCCAGCCTCCCACAAAGGTTGTTGTGTCTTCTGAGAGGGTTTTCTTGATAGCAGCACTGTGGGCTGCCTTGGGTGGTAGGGATGTAGAATGGGAGTGCTGTGAGATGTGCTTCCTTGCTCTATGCTGTGTTCACTTTACAATAACTAACTTGCATCCTCTGCTGACTGAGACTTGCACCCCTATGTAATCCACATGCTGTGCGATTTTCAGAAAACGTTCTGTGTCTCGGAAGGTGCTTTTTTCCCCTCATGTTTTTTGTCCCCTCATGTTTCCCAGCCAAGGGAGGATCCTGAGTATATTGGGATGTCCCTGAAACTTTCGTCAATTCTGGATGCCCTTTCTTGGGTGCTTGTAGGTAGTCAATCTGAATGCAGTATTTCCTAACAAGCTGTGTACAATCAACTCGCCCTATCTCCTCAGCCCCTTCTCCTCCCTGCTGCTTTGTGGTGCTTGTTAATGGGTGTTGCACCCTTGCACAGGCAGTCATTTATTTTACAAGTGCTGTTGTTTCCTCACTCCAGAGATCTTTTATACACAAGGAAGCTGTACACTTTAAATTGCATCGATTGGAAAACAATCCATTTAAACTAGTGAAAATCCAAACTGTGGATGCTCTACTGCCAGTTTGAGGACACCTCATTTTTGCTCATTAGATGCCTAAACAGGTTTAGTTTCAATAGTAATGAGTGCCTTTTGCACCAGCTCAAGTTAATCTATTTAAAATTATACCTTGAGATGTACTGCAGTAACATTCTCGTGCAAGGAAAGCCTGTGAGGAGAGGAGGTGAACACCGGGCATCACTAATACCAAATGCCATTGGGGGACCTCTATGCCCAGCAGCATGGAGACATTTGCTGTCTGTGCAGAGGCCTGAGCGTACCTTAGCCAGGAAGAAGAGGCCTCCTTCTGGCTGCCAAATGCATGTAAATGGGTGCAGATTAAGCCTTGTATTTCTGTTAAACTGAGACTCTGTGACAGCACAGAGCATGCTAGAGGAATTATTGTGACTGAAAAATCTCAATGGGAAGTGTTTCACAAGGAAGCAAATGTTCTCCTTTTGTTTTTGTAACCTGACCATTGCGGCGGGGAAGGAAGTTGGTGTGCCAGGCTCTGAAAGCAAGGTCGAGTGGCCAGGAACAGAATCAAAATGGATTTTTTTTTTTTTTTTTTTTGGCAAGTTGGAAGGGAAATAAAAAAGGCAAATGAGCATGAAGGGGCAAAGAACACTGCAGACTCTGGAGGATTTTAGAACCTAAAGCTGTATTTACCAAATTAAGGGATGAATTGAATTTCCCAAACAATGTGTGTTGAAGCACACAAATTAATAACTGTGGCATTTATGAACTAGCAGTGTATTTGGTTTGGCCCTGTAAAGGTTTTCAAGCCACAAGTCAATGGTCAAAGCTGAACAGCTCCCCAGGGAGCCCTGGGTTGTCTGTACTTCAGCTCTCTGGGGGATGCAACTCTCTCTGGAGCAGTCCTTCATCAGGGCTAAGAAGTTATCAGTGCTTAATGATGTTCTTCCCAGAGTGGGAAACAAAGGTCACACAAGCCCTAAAAACGTAACCTGTCTCTGAATGGCCAGCAAAGGAAGTTTCCTTTGAAAGACCAAATACAACCTGTTTCACTGAATGGAAAAGGGATTCTTTTTATACTGCCCTTTGTTTGGAGGAACATAGACTGGGAGGACAAACCTGTTTTTATATATTTACAAGTAGCAGAAATCCAGAAATCAATTTGTTATGTGTGGGGAGGAGCAGACTAGGGAGAAGGCAGTCTGAGTTAGGACTCACTGAAACACTCTCACTGTTATACTTTGTGCCTTTTTGATGTTGAAGCTACCTTGGATCACTGATCTTGATTAAGATGATACTCACATGTTCTGCAGTCCTTTTTTTTTCCAAAGGTTTCCAAAAGCACTTTATGCATTAATGAGTTCTTTTGCTACTGCAACTGGTTTTGCAGTAGCTTTAATGGTACAAAGCAACATACTGATTTGGGACCAGAATTAAGGGAGAATATCATTGCTGGGGAGTAATGCAAGATATGCTAGCAGAGGCAGAACAGGAATAAATGGGGAATGTTGAATGAGATGTGTCTAAAGCAGTAGCTCACTGTCTGCTCCTGCCCTTTTCATCTCAATCTCTGGCATCTCATCAGTAGTGAATTGCAGGGAGACATGAATTGACACGGTGCTGGCTGTACCACTTACATAATTTATTCAGTCCCCATCAGTGACCCTTTTGTAACACTACTCTTCCACAGCATTTTCCAACGAAAAATTCTGGTGGTGCTTGATAGTTTCCAAGCCCTGGTTTCCCTTCATGGCCCTCTGACCAAAGCCAGAACAAGAGGATAGTTGCCAGATCTGTCTGTCTCTACATCTCTGTTTTTTAGTTAGTGGTAGAGTCAACTCTGAATACTGAAGGGAATTCTGATTTTAGGGGATAACTCCTCTTCATCGTCCAGTTTGGGGAAACAATAATAAATTGCATCAGGAAAGGCAGTACTGTATCTTGAAAAACAATTCTTGGTACAATATCAAGAATTCCATATTTCCATGCTAACTTTTTCAATTCACATATTTCCTCCTGCTTAATCTGCTTGTCCTTCCCTCCCCCTAAAGCTTAGAATGTTTAGATGAGCTTTGGATACAGACTAGTCTGATGTGCTTTCTGTGTAGTTAGGATCTGGTTGCGTGTAACTTCAGGGTTGCTTTATCAGCTGTGGATTGAATTGAGGATGTCTACTGGGAGTTTCAGGTCTTGGTTTTCTCATTGGAGGTCCTTCCATCAGGCAGGTCTGTTAAACGCTTTCTGAGTCCCTAGAGACACTTGATCTGTGTTTAAAGGAAAGCAGCTGAACCATGAGAAGAGAGAAACGGCTGTGTACTCAAGCACTATTGCTCTGAAGGGATCTTACTTTAAGCTGTGCAAAGCTTGCGTGGCAATCTAGGTGCCTAGGGCTCTCTTTGCGCTCCATCCCAGCAAAGACCTGTGCGGTGCTCTTTCTGGCCTTTCCTGCTCTGAGAAAGACAAGTTGATGGCTCTTGGATGCTTTGGGCATGAACTATGTTTAACTCTCCTGAGGCCCAGGCCAGGAAAACCTCTGGAGGATTCCAAGCAACACCTGCCTCCTGCTCCCCACTCCGCTTAAAGCTTCCCCAGTGGAGACACCTGCTCAGGGAGAGCAAGGAGTCTATAAATAAATAATTCCCTCTGTCTCTCCTGATCAGCCCAAGTAGCTGTGATTGCTCCTGAATGCCCGGGTTGTTTTCTTCTTAATGGCTTTTAAACCAATTTCACCCTCATCTGATGACCCAGCTTCTCCTTCTGTTTTTGGAGGAACGATTTCTTCTTTTAGAGAGAGGGGTTTGGGGAGTATTTATATTGTGTCAAGAGTTTTGGCTGAAGTGAAACAGTATAGCAGTGCAGGTGTGAAGCTACAGTTTACTGGTTCTACTAGGCTGCCCATGCCTTATGCTGACAAACCTCTACAAGGGACCTTTGTAGGTATCGAAGCTAGCATTGACCCTTGCTTGAGAGCACTGGACACAATGTGATGCTCATGGACATCTCACAAACATTTAATAACTCTTACACCACTCTAAGACACTGCACTTTTTGGATATGTTTTACTGTTGAGAGAGCTAATCACTGAGACACCTGAGTGCTTATCCTTTGCCCCACAGTGTGTAGGTAAAAGTTTGGGAACATAAGTTAGGAGGGCAGGTTCTCACTTGTCTGTTCAGCTGACCTACAGCATCTCATTAATGGGCATTTGACAGCTTGCCAATTTAGGGCTTATATTGGTGCTCTTGCACTCTGTCTATGTGAACTGTAGTAGCTCAAAAATAATAATAAAAAGTGGTCCTTACATAGCAAGTGTATAGGCAAATATAAAGGTGCTTGGTTGGTATCCTAGTGCAACCCCTGGAGATATTTATTGCTCATCTGATGGGTGTCATCTAGGTTTGTCTATGCAGAAGTAGTCTGTATTTCTGGAAGTATTAGTACTGTCTCCACAGGCAGAACATGCCTGCTGGCCAGTAGGACATGCAAGGCATGTTCTCAACATCCTTGCAGTGCTGGTCAGGTGTCCTATGTGATGTGTACTAGAACAGCCTTGCGTTGTGTTGCAGGCCAATTACAATCCCCCATAGTGCCTTTGGAAGAGGCACTAGTCTAGTTGGGTGGAATGCAGGTGCCGTGCCTATGGTTATAATGCTAAGTGGGCTCATTCAACCCAAATGATTGCTGGCTAATGAGCTACATTTTGGGTTTTTTTTTTAAGCATCCTGCTCAATCAATCAGTTTAATGACTCTCCTCGTGAAATGAGCCCCTGGAAACAAAGTGATCTCTCAAGGTATTCTTGCCTGATACCTTCTCCCTCAGAAGCAAAGCAGGGCCTTCCTGGGTGCCATGTCATTGGCCGTTTGGCAGACCTCTGTATCTGGAGCAGTGACAGTCTTTCTCTCCTAACATCTTCCTTCTGTCCTGCTTCTGCCTAACTTCTTGTTACTCTGAAAAAGCAGTGGGTTTAACAAGGAGAAGGGCTGTCACCAGGCTATATGGTTCCCAGGACGAACCTGGTAGCAACAACTTCTGGAAGTTATGTCATAAAAGCCTACTCTTTGCTGAATTGCTGACCACATGAGTTATGAAATACTACCAAATGTTGAGGGGCAAGGTCTAAAAGATGAGTTGAGTACTACTGAGTTCATCTGACTGCAAATATTTAGTGGAAGATTGGTATGTTTAACAGAGAAGCAGAGAGGGGAAGCATCGGTAGTCTCTGATCATCACTAAAATAAAGGTGTTCAAGAGATGAGCGAAAGACCAAAACTGGATTTTCCTTTGTAAGCACTGTGGAGACCAAGGGGACCTGCTGCTAAGAGGTTGCAGCACCAAAGTCACCCTTAGACCACACGGGACTGAGATTTTAATTTGCCTTAACAATGATACTGAAAAGTAATCTTTTCTAATGATGCCACAGGAACAGTGAAGCTGGCAACACTTGACTTTGAAGGATGAAGGCATTTTTGCTGAAATCCAGTGATGCATGTTCAGGTCTGTCAGGAGAAGGCTTTACTGCTGCCCACAACTGCCTCTGTGCCTGGATCTCTGAGAAGCTTAAACACTTGGAAGTCAGGTCGGTCAATAAGACCTTTTCAAAAACATCCAGGGACTTGTACTTCCACACATGAGAGAGTTTGCCATCTTTTGGAGTACACAGGGCTGCATAACAGAAGTAGGACTGTGCTAGTGAAGTTTCTTCTTTCCTTTGCATAGAAAAGCTTTTTTTTCTGGTAACCAGCATCTGTCTCCTTGTGACTGGCTACCCTCTTGATACTGTATGTGCATATATTGTGTTGCTAAAGCAGACTTGTTTAGATGGTCCTGCGTTGACCTGCCTGTTCTAAATGATGTTTTGTGGTATAGGCAAGGGTTGTTTTTCTTGTTCTTTTTCAATTTCTTGTTTGAAAAAGTACAGCAAAACCATGATCATTCATGGTCTGTCGGCATAATGTGGCATGTTAATGACTTGTAGACAGCACCAATTTCCTTATGTGTTTTACTGCAGGTGTCTGAATGAGAATACAGTTGATGGAACTCAGACGTTAAAAGTATGTTAAGAAGCTTGGGATAGAGTTTGTTGGCAAAGCTGTCTAATCAAGTAATCTGTCACACCAATGTGCTCTTGTCCAGAAAGTGAAATAAATGTATTTCAAGTAATAAATAAACTCAAGAGGGAGTTGTGAAAAAAATCTGTATTGTTGTTCAAACACTAAAGTTAGTACAGAACAAATCTTCAAAATGGTCGTGTACTTAACCGAGCTGTTTGGAGAGCCAGAGCTGAGGAGGCTTGCAGTTGTTGTGCTGCTAATACAGCTCGTCAGAAGGACGATGGCCTCTGTCATGTCTGGCTCTAGCCAAAACCTGTAGTCCCTTACTGTTAAGGAACTGGAATATTCTGAGGCTGGAGAAGGTGACCAGGAGAGCAGCCCTGACCATCTGCTGATCTCTGTTTTTTCCGTATGGTTGTGCATCAGGTTTCCTAAGGTCACTTGGGACCTGCGGGTTCATCTCACTGTTAAATAATTTTGCATAGATCCGCTGTCGGTGAGCTCCTCTGTATTTGGCCTGGCTGACCTGGTGAAGTCAATAGTCTTCTATTGACTATGCCCAGAAGAGGCCAGATGGAGGTTCCTGCAGGGAAAGAAAGGTCTTTAATCCTTGCTTTCTTCATCCCTTATACCATGGATAGAAAAGTCCTTTTACCGCTTTGCTCTTTTATAACTGCCTACATCACTTTCCAAAAGGATTCTGTTACCTACTTGGAGAACCCAGCTAAGAGGAAATTGCACACTTATACACTATTTTTTGTCATGTCATAGTATTCAAACTGTAAAGTCTGGGCCTCATTGCGGATGCTGGGAAATAAGTTATCTTGTACTTGTTTAAGTTCCTGTTTCCATCACAGACTTAGAAAAATTATCCTCCATTTTCACTGCCTAGCCCTCAGTGTGCATGCTCTTTAACAGTAATAATTCTGAAGCATTTTGGTTCTTTAAGCCCCGCTCCTTTTCTGAGTTGAGAGTTTTGGCATCATCAATGCACATGCCAAGAATGTTTTAATTCTTTGCTTGCAGCGTAACAGTAAGTAACTGTTATTTCTCCTGACAAGGCAGATTTTTCTTTTGATCAGTTCAGTGAGGAAGCTGGTACTGTGACTATTAGGAACCTAAGGTGATTAGAATGCATGGGCTTGGAGAGAGAAGCAGCAAATCATCTTCCCAAATTAGAGGAACAAACAAGCATCCCCTGTTCTCCTGACCTCCCTCCTTGGCCTTTGCAATACAAGACTTGAAGCTAGTGTACTGAGGTAGAAAAGCTAAAGGTGAAAAGATGCTGTTTGGCTTTATGTCCCATCTGACAGGATGAACCACCATACTGGGAAAGCCACGCTTGTGATGCCTCTGTGCGGGAGGACTGGCAACAGCTGAGCAGAGTTTTTTCCAAGATTTCCTGATGCCTTGTGTTCCCTCGTTCTTCCTGGTAGCTAAGCAAATATCCCAGCTACTGCTCTGTGGACACCTGAGATCATGGATGGGGAAGGATTCACTTCTGCTTTGCTGCGATTTGGAAAGAGGATGGGAAATAGCAGTGAGTGTGCTAGTAAATGAAGTGTAGCTGGCAGTGTGAATAAAACCACTTTCCAGTCAATGTCTTGCTCATGTTCTGCTGAACCATAGTGGCCCAACTAAGAGTTAGTGTAACAGAAACAGATCAGCAACAGGTCAAAATCTGGAGCCAGATCACAGCTCTCCATTGAAGTCTTCTAAGTCTATGAGATCCATTTACTTCTGTAATTACCAATCTTTTTTGAGGAAGGTTTTTTCTGCTTAGTTAAACAAGAGTGACTAAGAAGTAGACTGACAAAACATGAAAGCAGATACACTGCAGTATTTCTGGGCAAGGAGGATAGAAGTTCCTATCAAATACCCCAGATAACTGATGATGCAAGAGAGAGCAAAAGGCATAATCCCAGCTACATAATTTCTTCTCCTGCCTCTCTGTATGTTTCTTACTATCAGCTCTTCCAAAATCTGGAAAACAATATCTGTCTTCCTGTCATCTTTATTCTTTCCCATTTGGTAAAATACTCTGCTCCTGCCTCTTACTCTGATGCCCTGTTTTGAATTCTACCAAAGTTAGTATGGCTTCGCCTGGTTTGCCTTTGTGTGTGTGTGAGTCTGCGTGTGCACTTTCATCTAAGATGTCAGCAAGAACATGTTCTGGTCTGGAAATAGAGTCCTGCTATTAACAGTGCAAAGACAAAAGCAGGTAAAGAAGGACACAAAACAGCATTAGCACTACAAAAATAGGGGTTATTAAAAGAAAGTATTGACTTTTCATTGGCAATGTAGCAACTATGTTTGTCTTATCTCAGAGCTCCTAACACTGTTGTATCCAAGCATAGAACTTAATGAAAGGTCACATTTTTGGGACAGAGAACTCTCATTCAAAGTGGGACAGTAAGAGTTAAGACACTTGTATTCAGACTCTTGCTCTGCTACAGGTTTGCTCAGAATAATCTGGGGCAAACCACATAACCTCTTTATGTTATGATTTAGCAGTCTATAGGTTGAGAATTATGATACAGATTTTTTAAAGACTAGGAAATGCTTGAAGCATGTCTAAGGATGTTCAGATGGGTAATTAGTTAAAAATTACAATGTGAAAACTATTTCCTGCTTAAACAGATTTTAAGCTTCAGCAGTGATGATGGTGATACCTTGAAAGCTTGTTGTTCATAAGGCCACTTAAGAGTTATTTGGGGAAAAAAACTTTTGGAGTTTGGTAGAAAACAAGACATTGCCTTTGGCGGGGAGAGCAAACTACTCAGGTGCAGTAAGGGAAAACAGAATACATCTCAAAATAAAGAAGGCTGGTTTGTTCTCATGGATAGAGTTTGTATCTGAGACAGCTGTTTGCTGTGGAAGGGGATATATGTGGGGATGGTATGTCATGGTTTAGGCCTCAAACTAGGACATGGTGAAAGCCTACCAGTGATGAGGTACCTGGGCTCAATGGACCTAAGTTTCTTCTCTAGGGCTACTAGCCTTGCAAAGCAAGAGGGATCAGGACATGCAATGCAACACAGTGACTTGTGTGAGTCCAAGCAGTACTATTGGCCTCAAAAGTGTGAAAGGGTTGTCTTCCAAATTCATCACAATGACACCTCTGTAACTGTTGATTCCTTAAATGAGATAGGGGCTGGGAAAGGTCTCTTGTCATAGAACGCCTCTTTCCCCAGCAGACAACAGAGGAATGTGCATACACAAGTCTGTTCTGCCCAGCTTAGTTCTCCTAATTATTATGTATGCTTTTTGCCCCATGCAGATACCACTTCATTGACTTCCTTGTGAGAATACAATAATAGGGCCTTCATAAAAGGCAAAAAAAAAAAAAGCCCAAACCTGCAAAAGTAACTCTCCCTCTGCTGCATTTTATTTATTTGCAAAAAGCTAGCTTTATCAACAAGTGAAATCAGGTTTGTTTGGCATGATTTGCAGGTTAGACCAAATGAAATTTCTGTCAGTCAATCAGTCAGCTTGCTGGAAAGTTGATCATTATTCCATGATAAAAGTTCTAAAAAAGTAAAAAATTAATCTATCAAAAACAGATTAGTCGTTAAAGGATGGCGGGAATGTCTCCAAAGAAAGTCTCTATCTGTCATCTCTTGGAAGAGCCAGCAAAAGTAGAGAGGCGTGTCTTTGCAATTCTTGCTTTCTTTCTGGGGAAGGGGATTGTGTGTCTCAAAGAACTGATCCTGCCTATGACTCCGTCAGCCTATAGCACTCCGATCATGCGCTGTCCAAGGCCAACATAGGTGGAAAGTCATTGCTCTGCATTTGGATCAGGTGTGAGAAGAACCAGTGATCTCAAAAGCCAGACGCTGCCTTATGAAAGTCATCCCAGTGGGTAGCAGTAGAACACCTGTATGTGTGCTCTGCTCAGAGGCCACAGACTGAGGGGCCACAACTGTTCCTGCCTGTCCCACAGGGAATGAGCAGCAGTTCCAGGGCAGGATTCGGTGAGGTCGGCAAACAAAGGCTGTGTTCACAGGGAACACTTCTGCTTCTGTTGCATGTTCTGTTCTGCCTTGTATTCATCCAAACTGAGGTTTTTGGGTTCCAGATCTGCCAGCTTAATCTTAAGAGTCCTTTCTAACCTCATCCTGGTACTTTTTAAAAAAAATGCATTGGAAGAAAGGCCATGTAGAGATCAGTGTTTCCTTCTTTATGCTTTGAGGGGAAGAGAATTTGGCTAAAGTTGTGAGAAGAGCTCAGCGAGTGCTGTGTGCGGAGGGGTTTGCAAAAGATGAAGCCTCCTGAAGTTCCAAGATCAGCCTGCAGGACTCTTGCCCTTTTTCTTGGGGAATTCAGGTTGGCAGATCTGGCCCAGCCAGCAGAGACTATTCCTTCCTATCCTTCTCAGAAAGGAAAAGCCAGGCCTTTGCACAGCTACTCTCAAGGCAGGGGAAGCTCCATTTGTCCATTTGCACTGGGTCAGAAGAGATTACTGTTACATTTCCGCACCAGTCTGTAAATACCCACCTTACCCAGGCAGTCTTCTGTCAGCAGCAGCCCATTTCCAGAGTACAAACCCACCATTGTACTGTTTATATCGGTTAATTCGGCCCTGTGGACCTTGTGCCAGGCAATCGCATGGCTCCCTGCTTGCCTCACCTCGGCCTGAATAAAAGTTAAAAGTGCAAAATTAAAACATCAGCTATTGGGACAGCAGGACCTGCCTGCCAGGCCATTCCTACCCTAGTCTCCCATACGCTGAGAGCCCACACCGCCATTCCTACCCTAGTCTCCCATACGCTGAGAGCCCACACCAGAGGTAATCTCTGCACAGTCAGGATCCACCCAGGGTGCATCTTTCTGGAGAAAATTGTTTTCCATCAAAACCAGCTCACTGCTCTTTGACTGTTGCTTGCCCAGGCCCTGACCCTGTGTGCTTCCTTCAGCCTCTCTTGCCACTGTGCATCAGGAGGGCATTCATGGGGCAACTAGGTTGTTAGTGAGCCCCTCTCTGACCTCAGATTTCTGTTGGAAATGCACTGGAACTGGTTTTGTCCTTCTTGCCTTCTGCCTCCCCGATGTGGTCAGTGAGATTCATTGCTTACAAACTTGTGCCCTACTAATGCTAATGCCCTACTAAAGCTCTTGTCTTCTGTCTTTCCAACATTTAAAGCACCTTAGAGTTTCTGCTGGGCTGATACATCACTTAGGTGTACAAAGATATATGTGCCATTCGTATTAATTCTGCTTCCTGGAAAGATGTATAATATGAATTGTGTCACCTGAAACATTCAGGTAATCAGATTCTGCTGTACCTTTTAAACTGTGGCTGAGTCTTCTCTCTGACTCCCATTTCTAAACTAACCTGTTTTCTGTGCCGTCTTCATGTGTACCTCTCACAATAAAAGACCACTGTTTTGACATCCTTAGGGTGTCCTCCTGTCGTAAGGACAGTTGATCAGAATCACACAGCTTGCCCCCACATGGCCTGGGGACAGGCTAGGGCATACCTTTAGTTTGTATGGCATTCATTAAGTCTGGTAGAGGAGGTAGTGGGGAAGTTGCACTGATAGACTTCAGTAAATCAAGCACAGTTTACACTGGCTGTGAATTTAGCCATTCCTCTTTTTAGAATATTCTCAAGTTTCTACAAATACTGATTGTATGAAAAGTTTTAGCCTAATTTAGTCAATGCTTATTGCCATATTTATAGCTGAACCACACTGCATTTTCTTCTATGCTGCATTGCCGTCACCTGAAATTCTCTAGTCCACCCTTTGCTTCTCCCAGTATTGTATGCTCTTGTGTCAAATTAGATACTGAGTTTTATATTAAGAAATATTCTCTTAGCTCCTACTTTTTTCTTTTTGTTTGCCTGGCATAAGAGAATGAAGCTTTTATCCAGATGTGTTTGTATATTTCTTTTAAAAAGGCCTCTAGTTCTTGTTTATCTGTTAAGGATTTTTTTATATATTTGAGAACTGGACCTCTAAACATGAAGTAGAAGCATAGGAGAGGTTTGCATGAGTGCAGTTTGGAAGGTGGAGAGTAGGTAGCGAGGGATAATTAGATGCTGTAGGGCATCTCTCTGTGAATCAGGCTCTCAGTGCAAGACTGCATGTGCTAGGCATGTGCCCGAGAGGCTGGTGTGCTCTCCATACAAGGAGAGGGATCTTCAGATAGGTATCCGTACGCTGCTGTAAACATGCAGTGGAATTGTATGAGTGTGAAAATATGTGCGGGAACTGTGAAAGCACGCTGACCCTAATGGCAGTCAGTACGTATGCAGAGCTTTGAAAATGTCTTTCATGAGGCTAGTTGTGCCTGCCAGTTTTGATGTTTGTGAGGATTTCTGAGGGTCTACACCTATGGTTTGTGTGGCTGGGAATATATGCTGTTATCCTGAATGTCGGATTCTGGTCTCGCGTGCCAGGATTTATTCCAGTGTGGTTTCATAAACATCTGAATTACACTGCTTTGGAATGGGACTTAGGAACTCTTCTGTATGCGTGTATTAAAGAGTTTGTGCGTGTATGGGAAAGCAGATGTCCGAGTACTGTGATTAAGCTGTGGCAGTCTGAGATGCGGGTCTGTGTGTGTGCACAAAGTGTGTATGCGGAGTCATGTATCTGCATGTAGTGGTGCCTGTGACATGCATGTACAAAGTGTCACACCGGTGCACCGTGCTGTGCATGCAGACCGCTGTCTGGGTGGACAGAAGCCCGCCGGCATGCCCGTGAGGTTTTGTTTCACCCTAAACTCTACAGCCGGTGCCCACGAGAGACAGATTAGTGGGTAAGAGGCAAGGGGAGCCTGTGCGCTGCCGCTGAGATCGTTCCCGTGGTGGTACCGGGCCGGAGCTGCGATTTCGTGTCTCCCGCGCTGCCGGCGGTCCCGTCGCCCCGGCCGCAGTGCCAGGCTCAGCAGTGCCAGCGGCCCGCACTGCACCCCGCGGGGCCCGGGCCAGGCGGCCCCGACTCCTCCGGCCCCGGCCCGGGACGCCCCTCCGCCTGTCCCGGGGGAGCGCGGCTCCTGCCGGACCAGGGCTGCGCGGCGCCGCCGGCCGCGCTTCGACGCGGTGCGGTGCCGGTGCCGGGTCCGGCGGCCCCCCCGGCCGTGCCTCCCCCAGCCGCGCTCCAAGCCCAGCCCCTGCGCGGGAGCCAATAGCCGCCCTGCCGTCTCCATCCGTCTCCCGGCGTTAAAGCTACAGCGGGGCTCGGGGCGGCGAAATCCCCCGTGGCCGTGTCCTGCGCGCCGCCCGCCTCCCGCCGCCGTCAGTGTGTCCGCACGCGGGTGCGGGAGCGGAGCGGCGCTGCGTCCCCGCCGCCCGCCCCGCCGCCTCTGCCCCGCCACCGGGTTCGGGCGGGCTCCCCTTCCCGGGGCTCCCCGCCTTCCCTGCCCTTCCTGCCCGCCGCAGTTTAGTTGTTCTCTCGTGTTTTTCTTTCTTTCTTTCCTTTTCTTCTTTCCTCCTTTTTCTTTTTTTTTTTTTTTTCTTTTTTCTCCTCCAACCGGGAATGCTCTAACTGGACTGATGGACATTTCCGAGCTGTGCATCTCCGACCCGCTCGGCTACCACAACCAGTGAGTGTGCCGTGCCGCGCCGGGCCGGGGCCGGGGCCGGACGGGCCGGGGGGCGGGCTGGGACCGGCGCTGTGTCCCGCTGCGGGTGGGACGGGGCAGCGACCCCGCAGTCCTGCTGCCTCCCTGCCGCAGAGCCGCCTGCCTCCCGACCCCGCCGGGCACCGCATGTGCCGGGGGTATCCGAGCGGCCGGCCGCGGGCAGGGCGATGCGCACCTCCGGGCGGGCAGGTGCGGCAGAGTACGGGGAGGAGCGCTTTTGGGGGTCGGTGCGTTGGTCTTTCTTTCTTACCTCGTAACTTCTCCCACTAATGCTTCATCTCTTGGGAACAGACAGGTAACATTGAGCACTGACAGTCCTTTCTGCGCAGTTTTACTTCCCGTCTGTGCTAGGATTTTTATTAGATGAATTACTAGGTGTCTAGAAAGAGATGTGCATGCATATAAAATGACACAAAGTAGATCCATTAAAGCACTGTCTTTTATAAAAAAAAAAAAAAAAAAAAAAGTCCGTTTTTTCACCTGAAATGCCCTATGGAAATTTAGTTTCCCACAGCTTACTGTTTGGATAGCCTGCCCAGGGAAAGAGCGGATTGAGTCGGAGGGCTGGCAAACAGACATCCTGAGCTGGGACCAGTGGCGGATACCTTAGCACCTGCTACTGCTCTTTGTATTCCGAAGTGGGCTGTGCCTGGTAATGCTGTGTTTAAAATCACTTTATCATGTTAAGTTTGGCTTGATCCTTTTGGGGAAGTTAGGAAACAAGGCAAAATCTTCTCAGCGTTTGCATCCAGCTGACTGGAGCAATTAATTTAAAATGCATTTCTCCTCTCCGATAAATCTCACCCTGAGCAGAGTCCCCTTTTGTGTGTTTGCGTGTTAATCCATGTGTCACCTACGCAGGTTCTGTGGTGTCATCAGAGGTGGGAGCGAAGTAATTTTGCCTATTTCATTGCTTTTGTTTTAAGAACACATTGTATTTAGTAAAATTAAAACCAAACAAAAAAACCCCACAATGATACTTGCTCCTCTTTCCTCATTACAGCTGTCTTTTATCTGTCCTTCTGTCTCTCGTTTCCTGATATTCCATCTGTCCTTACACTCATTTCTTCTTCCTTTAATCCCTTGCTTCCAGCAGTTTCATTAAAATGAGACTTAGTATTGTTAATAGAAATTAATAATCTAACCCATGTGATTTTCTTTTCCCCACTGGTGCTTCACTTGTGGATGTTCCATTTTGACTTAAAAATAAACAAACAGTTGCTTAAGGGAAATGTACTCTGTGTGCCACTGGGAGTCTTTTAATATTAAGGCAAAAATAGAAAGTGCATTTACCTTCATTAAAAAAAAAAAAGAATAAAATGCCACAATCAAAAGCTAGATCTTCAGCACTTACTGTATTGTCTCTTAACTTTTTCCTTTTATTTTTTCTACTTTTGGAATTGAGAAAAGGAACTCAAATAACATGAAAATAGTAAGAAGTAACCTGCATGTTGTATTACTGTTCACCCGTTTTACTTTTCCATGGGCTCTCAGTCTGCTCTCGGTAATGTCAAGTGCACCTTACCCATGTTCACAACTCTTTCGCCTCTGAGTAGACAGATGAAGGTGGCCCTGGGGGAAGTGCCACTGAGCCCCTACAGCTTTGCAGTAGACAGAGAGTGCTGCTTTCTGAGATGAGAAACTGTTGGAGAGCTCTCTGTTTAGAGGAGTGCTTGGCTTGGTTCTGTGTGCCAACTACCCTTCTTTTTAATATTGTTGAGGTTGGGGAAGAGAGACAGAAAAATATAATTTAAAATATCTCAACCTCTATTTTTCAATCTCTCTTTTAATTTTTTTTTTTTTTAAATTAAAGGAGTACAACCATGCAGGGAAGTAAGGCTAAGTCTGGAAAAAGTTATTGAGAGAAGGAAAAGATGTGACAAGCCTTAAAATACAGTATCTTTAAAGGTATATGTGCTGTGTGTCAGGTACTGATATGATTTACATTCTGGTTTTGCTAAGGTTAGGTTTCAGATTGCATTCCTGTAGCTGAGGATAAAAGTTGGCCCAATATATATCCCTTTAACCATTTTTTTTCTCCCACTGTAACACAATCATATTGTGAACATATAATGTAAATACAGGTATTACATTTGTGCCTGTATCGCTACCTAGCCGCATGAGCATATTATTCTTATTGTACTGATTTACTTTTCTGACTGTTAGCCATTGACAAGATTTAAATAGTTATATTCCTTTTTTTAAAAAAATACTGCTTTTAATTATGTGAATGGCAATTTTTGTCAAATTAAACCTTAAATTAGAAGTGAATTTAAAAATATTGCAAACTGCCCCTTCTTGTTTTGTTGCTTGTTAAGCTATAGGAAAAATTAGGAGGAAAAGTAGAATGTAGGAAGAGAAGTGAATGTGGTCACTCAATATGTGATCCATACAGTTACCTGGAAACTGTATTTCACATCACAATTATTGAGAGAGAGAGAGGGAGAATGAACAAGGCAAAGGAGAGAAGAGGTGACTCCCTTCACCTTGGAGTGTAAGGAGAACTTCATTTTTGTAACGGTCAGACCTAAGAAGAGTCTGAACAGAAACTAAGCAAAGGAATTCATTGTACCTAATCCCACTCTTCAGGTTTTGGGTTCGTCTTCCTCAAGCAGTGCAAGTTCCCTTTCCTTTGCCTGTGTGTGTTGATCTGAGCGATTACACCAGGAACCTGCGGAAGTTCTGGTCAGCGGGTTGTGTTGTTTTCCTCAGTGCAGGATCTTGCAGGGAGAGTAAGAAAATGCTTCTTCCTAATTTTGACCCTCTGTGCATTTGTTCTAAGGCAGCATAAGTATTTCATTTCTTGCGTAGGAATCAACTCTTTAGCAACCGCTTACTACCTTTTGGTACTGACTTTGGGAGAATTATTCCTGGGGTAGGTGATGCAGCTCCAAGGAAGAAGCTTTTGTATGAGTTTGAATTGGTAAACTAACAAAGACAATGATTTGTACCTGCAGTTTGTCTCTCAGGTGAGGGCATATGGCAAGAATACATTAGTTACACTGTACTGACAACGTCTGTCTGCAGTACAGCGGGAAGGGAATGTGTGTGCAGACACCGCAAATGTACACCCTGACATATAAAAGATGTGATTATATTCACACACAAACACATATGTGCATCTATAAATATTTATGTGTAGGAATATGCACATACATATGTATGCTTATGCTGAATATTGGTGTTGCATCTCCCTCATATGCAAACCTAAGGCTCTTTCAAAGGGGAGTGAAATACGGCATTTTTACTTTTCCGTATTAACTTCCACATCCCAGAGAGTTTTTTTTCTGCTTAGTTATAGTTGCCACTAGAAATGTTGATAGGACTACAAAATTGCAGTCTCTGTTTCTAATTAATATTCTACATGACAGAAAGAAACTGACCAAGGAACCATCATGAAGGGAAAATAAAAATCATTGGCAAATGAGGGCATCCTGCCAGATGCTATGCCTCTTACACTGTTTCCTCTGATGTACAAGAAAGACACATGAGTCATTGATCTGATAAAAATGAAAATTATTTTATGAACAGAAGGAAAAAGTTGAAAGGAGTAAATGATATATTTGATAGAGAGACAGAAAGGTATACTGTTGGAATTTTAAGTCAATGAAGGAGCAAATTCCAGACCCTGTGACAGAGAATTAACAAAGTTGTTGTCACTGACTCTAATGCACAGACTGAGGAAATGTGATTTGATTTCAGAGGTTACTGGAAATCTCCATATTCCGTGAATGGGAGGAAATCTGAGTCAGAGAAGCTGAATGCAACTGTCTGCTCTGAGTATCTGAAAGTCTGGGACAGGGAGGAGTTGTTAATTGGGGAGTGTGGGGAGGGAGTTGTTTGTTGTATTGACAGAATAAATTGAAAAACCTCTGTAAGGGAAATGGCCTAATTACTGGGTTCCTGACGAGGTGCCCATCTCAGAATGGGGTCTCAGTATACTAAGCTTACTGAGCACAAAGCTGATGAGGAAACTGGTACCTTTAAAGTATTCGCATTAACTTTTCCCTCCTCTTCCAATTCAACTTGCAAAAGTAAAGATGGTCTAATCATTATCAATTATTGAGAAATATGGAAAGATCAATATATTTTAAAAATAGCATTTTTTTCATTGTATTGATTTGAGGTGATCAATAAATATTGCATTTAGCCTGAGAGGGAAAAGACTTTGGAGAGATTGCATCAGAGAAAGTTGCTGTGACAGAGATTTCACATCCCGTTTTCTTCTTCTCTAAGAGAACATTGCTCTACTCTCTGTGCCCTTTCCACTGTTATTCTCCAGCCCTGTTTCTGTACTGCTACTACTGCTCAGAATTTCATGTAATTTGAAAAAACCTGTATTCTTCGAGTAATTTCAGTCCAATAAGAAGGTTTGGGCATTGTGTCAGTGGGTCTCTTTACCAAATTTTCCAGGGCTCAGAGGATACAAACTCTCTTAGGGAATGGAAGAAGGGAGAAGGTAAAAGGTTTAAACCTCAGACTAGTTGAACTTTACGGTGTTGGGAGCACGGTAGAATTTCTCCAAAGAGTGTAAAATGTCTAAAAGATATTTAATTAAGGAAAGAAATAGTAAAAGTAGAAAAAGAGGGTGGCAAAACTGGGATATAAAAGCCAAAATCCTTTCCCCGACTTCTCCTTCTAACTTGCACTCCCTAGTTTAGGAGTTGGGGGTCACAGCGGCAGCTAGTATTGCGTGTCAACAATTCCACTGTAGACTGCAGAGACTGGGAAATTCTTCCCAGTAAGACCTGTTCATTATTCCACAGAGTTACTGATGGTAACTTTACAGCCAGGGAGCACAACAGAATTTTTAGTTTGTGCAGTGTGACTGAGCAAGTAAATTTAGCATCTGTCCAGTACCCAGCAGCGAGGTTCCTAGGTAATGCTGCTATAGAAACTGGGGGGTTGAAAGGAAAGATCAGAGCTTCAATGGCAAACTATGAATCAGATGGTTGGTTGTTTAGCGAAGGGACTTAACAAAGAAGATATTAGCAGTACTCGGCTATGGTGACATTGCCAGAAATAAGAAAATCTTGATTTCTTTCTGTCTTCCCAGTATCGGCTGCATTTGAGTTGTGAATGTAGTCATCTGTATGTAGCTTGCATGTGTAAAGTGCATTGTGCCTGTCATCGGGAGCAGAACATAATTTAGTATTACTTATTAGTAATAGCTATTGATCCGGTGAGTTTTACTTCTTAGGAATTAAATTGTAGTAACTTATTCTCTGTGCTTGTTTCCATCCTTGCTATGCTGCCTCTCTCTAAAGCTTTGCCCTGTCTCTTCAGAGCAATAGAGATGCCCACAAAATGATCGTTGCAGTTGGAGCACAGTGCACTTTGATTCTTCTAGTGCTCGAGAGTCTGGCTGCTGGCAGTGACTGTCCGTGAGGAGAAACATGCCTGCTCAAGGTGGAACGCGCTGTATAATAATATATTTGTCATGTTTGTAATTGCAAATGTAATTAGCAAACAAGCTCTGGGGGATTGAGGACTTGAAACTTTCACTACACATCATTTGACCCTATCTTGACTGGACCGGAGCTTGTGTGCCACTGTTAACCCTTGCTGTTCTTGCAAAGAAATGCTCCTTCTAGTCTGACTGCTGCTAAGTTCCCATCTCCCCCCCACCCCTTTTCTTTTTTTTTTTTTTTTTTTTTTTTTTGCTATGAGCAGCATTGTACCTGTATTTGCTTATACCTTCTTTTATTGCGATGGCAAGTGCTTATGTTCATCCTGCGACACGCGCACTAATAATTCCTCTCCTAGCACTTCTGACACAGTCTGGAAAACATTCTGCAATGCCCTTTGTGAAGAGCACTGTGTACCAGTAAGTGCTTTTGCATACAGAGCTGTTCAGTGCATTCCTATCACCACAGGCAACGTTACTATTCAGTGCCCCTTGCACTTCGCAAAGACAACTTGCGAAAAGCAGGTGGCAAGCTGTTATCACACAACCTGCGATGCCTCCGTGTCCCTGCTGAGCTGGAATTTTCTTGCACTGCCTTTCTGAATGGGGGAGGAATAAATATGTAAGAAATCCTGTTCATTTTGTGGGATCCTGGCAAATCTCAGTCTAGTCATCCTTAGGATGACTTTGTCGTCCTACAAAGACTATTCCTGATCCATAAGGATTTAGCAAACAACACAGAATCTGTTCATAAAGTCACAAACTAATGTGTGCATAGGAAGCAAAGAGGGCTACTTTGCTGTTTCATGTGAATATTGTCTCTTATTTGTTTTCTTTTTTGTTTCTAAGATAGGACTTAAATTGCAATAAAATATGTGATAGGAATGTTCTTGTTTTGGACAGAGGCTTTTTTATTCTTGCGTTTTTGTGTATGTGAAATGAAATAGCTTAAATGTAGAGAGGGGTAACCATTTTCATACAATTTTTATCATGACTGCAAGGACATCTCGCAAATATTGCATCCTGTTGAAGGCTTGGAAGGAAAAGGAAGCCTATTCTAGTTTCTTCTTGGTAGGGCAAGAGCCTTTGATGAGAACCCCTTCCTTCAGTCCAGATTTTCCTTTTCCATTCCTGGAAATTATGCTGGATTTACCATGTATTTTAAGTGTCATATATTTTTCTTAAATTAGAATAGCCTATAGTGTGGGTGATGGAAGTGGGACCTTCAGCTTAGAGTATCCTGCGTAACAGGAGACAATTTCTCATAGCACCTTTTGTTTCGAATTGATTGTCTGTGTTTTACTGCAGCTGTTTTTAGATGATTTCTTGTGGCTCTGTGTCTACTGTTCTGAAAGGCTTTTTGTACATACAGTATATTTAGAAGTGTTATTTTCTAATTTTCCCCCCTTTTTCTCCTGGCACTTTAAAGTTCCCTTTAGTAATAATGGCCCTCAATCTCGGGTGATGGAGCCGTCACTGTGAACAATGCTGGTGAGTGTATTGTCTCGCTGTCCTTTTACTCAAGAGAAAGGTCAAAAGAACAGCTTTAAAAAAATGTTCAATTCTCCTGTTATAATTTTTGCATATGGAGATGATCATTTTAAGAATGCGTAAGTGCTTGGGTGAAAATAAGACAGAAATATGATTTTCCATCAGTTGCCGCAAGTACATTTTTTTTAAATGTGCTGACATGAATGATTACAACCCAAATTTCTCACTGAGATTTACACCATTTTATATATTAAAAATTATGCAGCTGAAAATGAGGACACTAAAGAATTATTCTTCAGCAGATTTTATTTTTCTAAGGTCTTCTGTGTTGTTTTTGTTTTTATTCAGTCAATCGGACAAAGTTTCTCATTCTCAAACATATTGTTTGTTTCCTGATTTAAGAAATTATACTTGTCTAGATGAGTTTTTCACAGATATGGCAATATAGCAGCGGAGAACGTAGGGTGTTACTGATTTCAGGGATTCGGTTTAGAATTTTTTTTGGTACACATAACCAGAAGTAGCTGAAATGCATTTTCAATGTGTACATTTTCTTCATACTTTGCTTTTTATTTTTTAAAGCAATCTTTAATTTATACAGCAATTTTGACGAGTTGCTGTTGTCTTTTTATTTTTCTTTGTTTCTGGACCGTGTATGGCATGTGATGGCTATCTAGTTTTAACAGTTCAGAAAGTGCTGTAGAGGAAGAAGAGCGATTTAATTCTTTAGAACACACAAATTCACTCCTCCTTCAGCTCCTTTTCAGACATAGATGATGTTGCTTCTACTTTTATCTCCAAGAGTTTAATTTAGTTTCTTCGTAGTGTCTGTATTTCTGTCAATGAGGGTTTTTTGGACATTTTTGTGGACTAAGGGGGTAATGGTACAGGGAGATACTGAAAATGTTCTCCTATGAAACTAAAAACGTTGGTGCCTATTGCCTGACACTCTTTAGTAGGCAATTTTTGTTATCAGATTCATCAGTACTGCAAAGGTATCTGGCTGGATCAGGGCTCTCCGAACACCTAACTGTATTAAGCAGTGATTTCCAAGGGATGATGTGCACCCTGCAATGCAGCCTAACCAGGGACCGGGGGACAGGGAGGGGGCCACAGCTGTCTGATACAATTCAGATTCACTTTTAAAGCCAAGGAAATCCTGACACGGGAACTTGCATCCCATGCAAGTGCTTGGGCTTTGTGAAGGATGTTGACTTTACTTATTGTGGGTTCTTTTTGCCTTAATAGATTGTAGCAGATACGACCTTTTGAAAATAATGGTTAAATGCATCGATGTGTCCATATGTATTACTTTACATAGATGATGCCAGACGGGTCTCTGTGGGAATAATTGATACAAGTTGCGTAGTGGGACGAAGCATGCAGTAGAGGACTAGAATGAGTCAAAGTATGAGAGAAACAATGTTCTTGCATACAGACATATGTAAGTGCACGGATGCACGTATATCAGGGGGTGTGTGTGCGCGCATTTCTTCTTAAATACATGTGCACACACTATAACAGAATGCGTGTGTATACGAAAGACGTAATTTTATATATAACCACACATTCATTCGATACTGCGTAGTGTACTGTTTCACTTAAAGGGTTATCCATACAGCGTCTCTTTGTATGCATACGCAAACCTTTCTGCATATTGTTGCATATTTATGTGTGTTTATGCATGTATAAATGTATAAAAAAAATCAGGATAGGTGTGTCTGTCTTCATCACAAGGTTGTTCCAAGTCTTTGTTAACAAAAGTCTGTAAATCTGTTGATCGCCTTGCGTAGAAGGTGTTCTATAAATGTAGAATGGTGTACAAATATACCATATGTAACATTTGTGCTTAAAAAAAAAATAGGTGTTTCGGAACGTTTATAATTACGGGTTATATTGGTTTAGGTGCTACTAAACAACTGCAGTTAGATCTTCTCTTTATAAATCAGTGCGTATCAAAATTTGTGATTTTTAAAGAGGAACAGGATTTTCTCTAAATTAAGTGTCAGAGAGGAAGCTGAAAAACTATGTGCAGAACATAGTTCCAGCTATAACATTGTCCAGATAAAGCCGGGCTCATGTGCCATAGCCAGAAAAGTCACTGGTTTGGAATTTCCTTTTTCTTTTTGTCTAATTTTTGGTTATTTTGGAAAATTTTATTTCTTCTTTTTTTCTTTCTGATGTGATTTTGGTTTTTGAAGGCACAAAATATAGTGTGCTTCCTCTTACGAAATCCCTTGCTTAGAAAGTTGTTTGATGATGAGACACTTTGTTTTCTTATCTCTACACCTACAGTGTTTCTGACCATTCCCTTTTTATTCTTTTAGAAGTGTGGGTTTTTTTTTAAATAATTAAAAAACCAAACCAAACCAAAACAAAAAAACACAACAAACCAAAACAACAACAGCAGAGCAGTTCCTTTTCTTCTAGCAATTACAGCTAGGGGACTGTCATTGCAGAGGATTCTATAAGCTCTAATCGCTGCCCGTGATCATTACTTCTCTAATAATACAGATCATCTCTGTCAAAATTTCCTCTCCCGAGTTCTTATTCTAACATGGACTTATTTTTAAAAATATGAAAAAATTTAATTCCACCGCCTTTTTAAAATAACGTAATTATGAAACAAAAAGCAATAGCTCTCACAGTACAAAGATGCGGTATTTATACATGTTTTAATATACTAATTTTCCTTAGAATTTTCCTCTTAGGTGTTTAGAGAAAAACAGATGCAGCCCCCCATTCCCACCCCTTTAATTGTTATTTGAAAGAAGAAAAAATACCTTCTTTTGGCTGGTTTCCTTTTTCAACATTCTATTACTTCGCTTCAGTCTCTGAAAAATGTTATAGATTCAATTCCCCTGTTGGACCAAGAGTTAAAAATTAATTCATGAATAATAAAAACCAATCAGTCTTGTTGAGTTTAAGAAGGATTAGAAGAAAGGTTTTTGTACAGAAGCAGTTATATATCTTGGTGGTGATGTTGTTGGACTAATAGATATTGTACTGGGTCCCGTTGGTTATCTGATAAAGGTAGCTGATTTGCAAATAGGATTGTTGTCCTGATGACTAACGAGTCTAATATTGGATGGATTAAAAGAGGTTGGGTGGCTGGTGTCTATTATAAGTTCTTGACTCCCTCTTAGAAGATAATTTATTTGATTCAGATGTGTAGATTGAAAAGAGACCAGGTAAATACATACCATAAAGGAACGGTTCATGCTACCTTACTGTAGTGGGGATTTTCAAGGAAGGCGATGTGACTTGGGCCCCGAATTCCACTGAGTGCCGTGTGCATGTGGTGGGGAGCTGTCCTTAGCAAAGTGAGAGGCCTGTACAGACGAAAGGTTGCGCTTAGAGCATGTAACTGATAGAAGGTGGACACAGAAAAACTTATGATCTCCTTGAGACAGAGCAAGGATTTGCACCTCAAATTTTGTGATGCAAAATCTGACCCTATTCTTAAATAGAGGGGGAGAAGGAAGTAGAAGACATGGCTTCAGGGGAATGAGAGCATCCAGAGTGACGGAGATCTCAATTTTTTTAAAAAGGGTTCAGAGCTAAAGCTAGAGTTTAAGGGATGCCGGTGGACAAAGGTGGCTTGTTTCAGGGACAGTGCTTGAGCCTGACATGGGGTATAGGAAGAAGGCCGCTCTTCTGCACCAGGCTGCCATTCAGCGCAGTTAGGTGGACATTTGGGGAAAGAAGGGAGAGGATGTGGCTGCCATGAGCAAGAGGAGCAATGGATGAATCTTTTCAAATATCTGTGCCATAAGAGCTTCTTAGGACTACAGAGTCTTGGTGAGCAAAGCATCTTGAGCAACAAATTCTCCTCCTGTGAGAGGAGTTTGCTGTCACGCTTAAGAGCCGCCGCATCTCTGTCTTTCAGCTGTCGTTGTAGGAAAACTTGCAAACAAGGATCTTTGGGAGGTTAAAGACATTGATATTCAGCCTGCAGGCGACTTGCTGTTAGATTTGCGTAGAAATAAAGGCAGCATAGAGAAAAGTGTCCTTCTTTTGAAAGGAGAATAGTTTTTCTTCCTTCAATGGGGCACTGGCCAGTGGCTTTGCCTCCACCTGCCCATTGCTCCAGTGCAGGTAGGAGCTGGAAGAGCTCTGCAGCCATCTGCAGGGCTCCGCCGACAGTGCGCCAGGCACCTCGCTGCTGCAAAAGGAGCTGCAGGGCCTGCCTGGAAAGCAGCCATCACACCTTTATTTTCACAGGCCATCTCTTTGGAAACGTTCAAATTACTTTGTCCTCTAAAAAGTACATGCAGGTTTCTCCTGGGCATCTTGGCAGTGCTCTCATTACTGCATTAAGAGAGAGTTTCCATGTTTATGGACCTTGTGGAGCCTCCAGGGAGGCTCTCTGTCATCCTCGACGGGTCCTACCTTTCACAGTCTCTTCTGCATCTTACTAGTATATATTTGGACACTGTCACCACATCCCCTGAAGAGCAATTCCACTGTCTGTGGACATCTCATGGTAAAGAATCTTGATGAGGAAAGAGAAACTTTAGGGTTTCCCATATGAGTTTCATACAGTCTTTGAGAAATACATAACTGTCTTTATAAGTGCATCTTTTGTCTATTTGCACACTGTTTCCTAAATGAAGCAATCTCTTGCTTTCTCATAGACTGATTGATGTTGGAAGGGACCTCTAGAGGTCATCTGGTCCAACTGCCCTGCTCAAGCAGGGCTACCTAGACCTGGTTGCCCAGGACCATATCCAGACAGCTTTTGAATATCTCCGAAACAGGAGACTCCACAACCTCTCCGGGCAACCTGTGCAGTGCTTGGTCATCCTCACAGTGAAAAAATGTTTCCTAAGGTTCAGACAGACCCCACTATGTTTCAGTTCATGCCCTCATGTTGTGTCTCTTGAAGTTTTTTTCCTCATACTTGAGTTTACCCAGTCGATTTATGGTGTCTTAAAACTCTACCTAATTTGTCAAACTCTTCTTAATAAAGTGATACATAGAAATTTTAGGTACATCTAGGTTAAACCTATGTGGAAGAGTAGTATCCCCTACCTGGTTCCCTGGCAGTGTATCTTTGATGTCACTTGTGTAGACGATTGACAGCTGGGAGTATAACTGTGTCATTGGGATCTGAATCGCTGGGCTCTTGCAGCCTGAGTTAAGAATGACAGGTACGTTGCCTTAAATTCACAGTTGGTTCATCAAGAGCATCTATTGTGTCTCATCAGGAGATACAGGAATTTCTCATCTAGTCTAGAGTATAGGTTGTCCACATTACAATATGATGAGTATGTAGAGGTATTTGTTTCAAATATCCTCTTTATCTTTGTCTGAGTCAGTAGCTGGTTTGTCAGAGTTCTTAACAGATTAAATTAATAGCAGTGAGCAACAATTAAATGCAGATTTAACAGGGAACAATCCATTCATTTGGGGGTTGCCATTATTTTGGCCCCTGTCCTCAGTCTTCATTGTCTGGTTTATTATGGGAGAATGACATCTGAGGGGTCTCACTGTATCTTTGGTACATCACCAATGTGAGAGTTAGGATAAAGATTTGACTCTGTTCATGATGTGGGCTACTGAACCAGGGAAAAAAAGCCCTTTAATAGCCATAGAGAAAAATCTTTGAGGAGGATGCCATATTAAAGTGACTTCTACTGTGATAGAAAACCTTCTGCCTGTAATAATGTAGTCAGTACTTGCTGCCTTCTAGGAGTGAGTACTGTGCTAACAGGTTCTGTTTTACTCACAGCAATAGATAATTTATATCAGGTTACTCCATCTTCTGAGAGCAACTAACAACCATGAAATGCTGTCACTGTTGTTGAAGGAGGAGGCTGGTGTTAAGAATTTATATGGGAAACCAGACAAGCAGAAGCCACAAGATGAAGAAGCCATCTACAAGCTTTGAGCATGTTTGGGAAACTGTTTTTTAAAACTGTCTTCTAAGGTACTTTGGATCTGAACCTGCTGTCATTTTTGCTTGTGTAAATGACAAGTAACTGTGAAATCAGATGGGATACACCAATGTAAAACTGGCACAAGATTAATATTAGGCTGTTTAGCTCAACATCACAGTAGAGGAAGATATACCTGGAACCAATATAAGAAATCATATTGAAGTGGTAAAAAAAAAAAAGGACTAAAGCTTTGTATGGAAAGGGCAGAAACTAGTGATTTTCCTTCCATAAAATTCTGCCAGGTGTTGTTAGTGCCTCAGATCACCAGCTGCTTCTTTCCGAGTTCAGGTTTCATGCTTCTAATGCATGAGATGATTCTGTCAGCCCTTTGGGAATAATTTGGAGTATGTTGGAGAACGCTACGTAGTGGTAATTGGGGAGCAGTTTGATGCATTGCTAAAATGCACAGAGGACAAAATGCCAAATGAGGTGTGAGAGGAGGTGAAGTGTGAACTCGCTGAAGTTGCAAAGAATATTATCGGGATAAAAACACAGCAGAGGTGAGTAAGCAGGACTTCAAAGAAGCACTCCAGCATGTGGAGAATTCCATAGAGCTCCAGATGATTATGTCCTTTGCCAAATTTATGAGGATGAAACCACTGGAAGAAGGCCTATGCAAAGGAGAAGGAAGACTAGAACAAGATAGCTGGGAAGAAGAGACCCGACTCTGGTTTCAAGCACCTTTTAAGGTATCTACATAATGCCATCAAGCTGGGCAGCAATTGCATCTTTATAGCAATAGATAAAATCAAGAAAAAGTGGAAGACAAATGTAACAAATTGTGCCTTAAGCAAAACCTCCCTGATATTCCCCTGTAGGTAGGAAATCTAAGCTTAGCATGATCTGATTCTGTAGTATCCCGACATCTCTAATGCTGCAAGGAAATGCAAAAAGCAATGCCAGGCAATAGTCTACTGCTCTAGACAAGAGGTCCAAAGTAGAGTTGATGGATCAGAATGATCTTGAGCATTCTGGATTGTAATCAGTATACTTCCACTGGACACTGTTGGAGCGGTGTTTGATTGGAGATGGTGAGCTGGAGAAAAGACAAGCAAAGGTAGAACCTGTGTCATGGAGCTTGAGATCAGACTGTGACGGAGTGATGGTGACTGAAAAGCTGAGGACAGCAGTCCAGTCACTGTGGCTGCGTCTTGCTGTGTGACTAAGGTGTCTGTCTGAAGCACGGTAGGAAACATCTATTTTCATCACTTTTCTCATTTAATGTACTGAACGTATGCTGAAAACACACATTTCTTCCTGTGGAAAGCTGGAATTTGGATACAACAGCTTTAGGAGAAGGAGAGATCACAGAAAAGGAAGAAAGAGTTTGCTAGCACATGCAGAGATTTCAGTTTCTGAAATTGAATGAGAATTTGCGTAAAAATTGGGGTCTAACCTTGCAAAACTACTGCTTTATTTCTCTCCCAGCTTTTTAATTCAGTGTGCACTGTATGGCCACTGGACTGGAAATGGGCTTTCCTTCAGATTTGCAGACTGTCTTGTTTTGTTTCTCTGCTACAAGGTGAAAGTTGTTAGCAACATCCTTGTGAGGTGACGAAGAGGCACATACGTAAAGCCTGCGCAGACAAACACACAGGTCCCTTCCACCTGACAGCCCTGTCGTGGCCTCTGTCACTTGCTGAAAGCAGAGCCTGCCTCCTGCACCCATTGCGGTGAACCTGGAAGCCAGGTGGTGCTGGGAGCAAATTGCACTGGGGAGAAGTGAGAAGACGTCGGGCAGCAGGCTGTTTCAGAGGGCAGAGGAGCTTTGAAATGGAACCTTTGACATTGGAAAGAGCTGCTGTGTTTAATGTCATGGGGCCTGAAGAAAGAGAACTGTTCCCTTGGGATGAGGAGATTTATTACAGTGTGTTTAGCATCCCTGCAACTAGAGAAGGAAGATGCACATTAGCAGCTGGTAGGATGCCTGTGCTGCACTTCTGCTCCAAGGAAGCGGAGAAGGCAGGAATGACACATTGCTGTGAGGTGGGGTGGGAGTGGAGTCCTGTGCCTCAGTTGGGGCAAGTTAGAGAGACACTGGCTTGGCCTGGAAGAAGGAAAAACTCAGCTGACCTTTTTCATTGTGATAGAGATATTAAAGAATATCCCTGGGAGAAAAACCTCACAGTCAATGAGCTGGAAGAGGGTGGAACTGGGGACCACCAACCAATTTTAAAAAAATTCCTAGCTGCTGCTGGCTATTAATATGGTTTCAAGTCTTTGTGCTGTGTTGCAGGATTACAGGGTGCTTACCTGTTGCCTCCTTGTTGGCTCTTGGCAGCGTAGTACACGAGATGGTTTCATTTTCTTCCAACTTTTATATTTATCTGAAGTCCTTTCTGCTGAGTGGGTGAGAGACAACAGAGAACAGCACATGGCAACACCTTTTCAGCTTCAGAAGTTAATGGGCTAAAGGCATTGCTTCATAGTTTCTGTGCTGGTGGCTCTTTGCATTTGTGCAGTGCTTGGTCTAGCAGGCGTATGTGGAGATGGGGAAGGAGAGGAAAGTTCTGCATTTTACCTGTTTTTGAGGAATACTTTCATTGATATTTCATATAAATACTTTATATGCCAATGAACATGTGGAGAGTTACATGGTGTCTACCTCCTACTTCTTGGTGCAAACGGATTTGCTACCTCACCTATGTGCCTTATGCATGCACCCTTTACACACCTCTTTTCCTGTGAAGCTCCATCTTGGTTGCAGGAGGTGCTTCTTGCTGAACTGAGTCTCAGAGCATCTCCTTGGCCTGAGGAGTGTGCTGTTAGGACTCCTCCTGTAAAGGTAATACATCCATCAACCTAACAGGACTGTGATCTTGCTGAATGAACATATTAAATCCCTGAGAGAATTCCTGATTCCAGCAGGAGACGTAGATTTGGGATTGGGGTTATTGAGCCAACAGTTATTTAAAGTATCATCAAGACTGAAAGGTATTTTGTGGAGGTGGGTTGAAGAGCATTTGCTCTGAGGAGCTACAGTTTTAATGGACAGCGAGCAATGTAGTGCTGGACAGGAGAGTCTAGCACCTCGGAAATTAGTTTTGGAAAAGCCAGTCTGTGATGTTGCTTAAACAAGGTTGTTGCCTATCCCCTGCTTTCTGCAGGGATTTAAAGCTGTGAAGTGAAAGATCTTCACAGGAATAGGAGGTAGAAGGTGAACCATGTTTCCATGCAGTGATGCTGAACCTCTGTCAGATGTGTCCTTTCCCCAATGTGAATTCTGATGTTTGCTTATCACTCGGGGAGCAAGGACACATCTTTTGTCTCCAGCCCAGCTGCCGGGATGGAGTAAATATTGTTTTGTGGCCAAAGGGGCCTGTTAGCCTCCAGGAGACACAAAACAGCAGCACTCAGAAAAATTAACAGCAGTAAAAGTACATTATACAATTCATCAATCTTTTGTTTTCAACACTGAAACAATGCTACTTGGGGCATGCAGGTTACACCAGGGTCAGCACTTTCATTAGGAGATCCCTGGTCCCCCACCCTCAGCCCACCACCCGTCCCCAGGGGTGCAGCAGAATTGCTTCCAGCAGTAGGTGCAGGCAGCTGCCTGGCATGGGTAAGTGAGACTGGGAGCAGCCATTCAGTTCTAGGCAGCGTGAAAAATCAGAGGCAGTTAGGTACGAGTAAAAATATTATAAGTTTCCCTGGTGTCAGCACAGGCCAGTTCTGATTTTAAAAATGAAATATGGCAGCTAATTAATCTAGATCACAGCTTAATCGCCTGTGGTGGGTTTTAAAAAAAACATTTTTGTGTGAATTTAGCACTTATGAAAGTGAGAGGCTGAGATTACTGCGTAGACCAAAGCACAGCACGGATAAGCTGTCTCCTGCCGGCTCTGTTCATACTCCTCCGCAGTGGCCTGCAGTAGCCACTGCTATTACCTCCAGAGCTTGCTTTTCATACCCTCCTTTACAGCAGCATCTGCACCCCCGGTGTGACACACACCTCCCCAGCGTGTCCACATCTCCTTTTGAGAGCAGTTGCAGAGATTCAGAGGCACAGAGCAGCAGATTTGCAGGTTCATGCCAGGCCGATATGGGCAATGCCTCTTCCTAGGGCCCAGGCTGCAGTGTGCTACCCGCTGCTAGAGGTGTGGTGAAACACATTACTGCCCTGGAAAGTGTGGGGTGAATAGAGAAAGGAAAGGGATCAGCAGAGAAGGCAGCAATCAGCAAGCCAAGAAGATGAAGGATTTGCTAGCTCTTTTCTTTTCCTCAGACCCACAGCAGGCCAGCACTGGGGAAAAGAAAAACAATCTGTCCAATTTTATAGACTTTGAGTACTTTTATGTTTTGTAAAGATTTTGAAAAGACAGAGCACGAGTCCTTCATTGCACATCTCACCCATCATTAGTGAGTGCTTTCTGCCAGTGTTTTCAGTAGATGTAGGTCTTGCAAAGGGATGTCACAGGCATTGGCTGCGAGACAATATCAGCCCGTTGGTTGACCGAAGTGAGGGATGGCATGGGGGAAGGCAGGTGCACGTTTGAAAGACAGGCAAAACAGATGGACCAAGCTGAGTGTATGTGATGGATCACAGAAAGGGCCAGGACAACGTTAGAAGAGACTGTCTATTAAATTTTGTGGAATGGCTTTAAAATATTCCATCAGCAAAGTGACAGCTTTCTAATCTGTTCAATCAACTTTTGTAGTAAGAGTATTTACAGTTAGGTTACTTTCTCCTTCCTTTTTCATTCATGCTTATGCTAAATTGTGGTCCTGACTATTCGTAGAGGTTAGCAAAGCTGAGCAGGAGGCAAGCAATCAAATGTGGAAGACAGGGAAAGAGCCGGTGTTGCTGATGAAAAATTCTTTGCTCTGAGAGCTGGCACTTCAACCTGGCACTGGGGTTGTCTCTGTGTCCCTGGCACCCATCATGGCATTGCAGTATTGGTAATTTGGTGGATACCGATGTTCTGATTAAATTTCAGCTCAGACATTTACATTGTTCCTTATTTTCTGTTATAGTTTCAAAAGGACAGGCAATTCTTTTTTTCGCTTCTTGAACTCTGGCTGCACACTGCAGAAGAGCTGCTGTGTTAGGCTTCAGAGATGGGATGAGTGAAACGATCCCTTAATGTGCATACAATTTTGAGCAGCAGTTTGAAGTCCTTGTGGTTGAAAGATGCTGCACGTTCCTTCTTATTCACTGTAAATCATCATTTTTTAATATATTTTTTACAGTGACCTGAGTGGATAAAAAAGGAACTCTTCCATTTTGTGAAGTAATAACTGTATCCTAGGTGAAATAAAATACAAAGCTAAAAGCTTTAAACAAAATCAGGTTGTTAATATTAATAAAACACAACAGTACTGTTTTGTATCTGTAACCTTCAGTGGTTATACTGATGTATGTAGGAGCAAATACTTGGTGCTTAATTTGAATAAAAACATTATTTCTTATTTTGTCATTTAGATGAATTGACAAGATGAACCAGTCACGTTTACTGAGGGCATGGCGATAGTGAGGCCAGAGGGCAATAGAGATCTGAAGAATACGGTTCCCATTCAGTCAGCGTTATGACCAGCAAAGAAAGTCCTGTCTCAGCATAGCAGCTGGGGAACAGACATGATTTTCAACTTGAAAACACAGTATTAATGGGTTGTATTTTGTTGTGCAATATTTGATCCATGAGGGCCCCGTGGCCAGGAGCCCGTAAAGCAATTTGAAAAATGTAAGGTATGCGTAACAAGGTAAGAACTCAGAGAAGAGACAAAGAATTCACAGCAAATGTGGAATGGGTTGAAGTGGAAAAAAAAAAAAAAAAAGGGAGAGTTGCACACATCAAAAGGCACTTTAGAATGATTCGAGATGTGCACACGTCCACTAGGTCAGTAGCAAGGAGAATCTGGTTTGTCCTCTTCAATTTACCTTTGTTATTACGAAGCACATATCCCCACAGCATCTCAAATCTTCCTGTTTTGTCTGAGGAACAAAAACATATACATGAGTTTTTGGAATAACTGTGGTTTGTTCTTGCAAAACAGAGCTTTGAGAACCCTGTGGGCACACAATTAACTTTCATTTTAATTCAGCCCTGTGGGAAGGGGTCAGGGTCTCTCACTCTGTCTCTTTGAAATTGCTTTGTAAAGGAGATGGTTAGTTAGCATCAACTGAGCATCTGCCGTTGAGGCTCAGTGAATAACCATCCGATCCCACTCTGGATTAGAGGAGAGAGAAATCAGACAGGGCTAAACACCAATGATTAGTTAGTTTTCCTGCAGCCTGGGAATACATATGGACTAGGCAGGATCTATTTGGCTTTTCCAGTTTTAATTTCCATGATTCTTCGTGAGCTAGTCAAGACAAGGCAACCAGCAATCTTGGACGAAAAAGAGCGGACCTGATAGCTCCTTTTCCTCTTTCTTATTTCTTGTGGAAATTCTCCCCTTTTTGTTTTCCTTCATTTGTGATTTCGGGTCACAGAAAGATCAGAGCATCCCTGAAGATGGCAGCACAGAGTCCCCAAACCCTAGCTGCAGTGCTCACAGGGAGCCGAGTTAATGCTTTCTGGCCTGATAGAGGGAACCTTTCCCTATTTACTTCCTTATCCTGCAGACACTCAAGTGGCCGTTTCTCCTCTCCAGGACTCCCTTCTGCTGTCTGGTTAGTGTTCACAGTGGGTGGGGATTATCCCTAAGGCTTTTTTTTTTTTTTCAAGGAAGTGGTAAAATTTTAACTTGAGAAAATGGATTTATTTTTTTTCCTAGCTGTGCTGAAATGAAACAGAGTTGTCCTTGCATAGTTGTAATTTCTGAGAGAAAAGTATCTTTCCCTTTAAATAAATGACACAAAATCAAAGCAAACATACATCATAAAGGAAGAAAAATTGTGAAAGCTCTTCAAATATACTTATAAGTTTTGGAGCGAATCGACGAGATTTTGCAGATGTGAACGGTGGGCTTTTTTGTTGTTGATTTTTGTTAAAAAGAGATTGTTTTTTCTGTGGTATTATGTCCCTACTAATAAATGAAGTATATCCATAGCTCTTGGAAGCATGCAAAGTAACTCCTGTGATTAAGCTGCTCTTCCACGTTCTGTTACTGAAGGAGGCTGGACCATCTAAAGGTGGGATCAGGATCAAAGCCCAGTTCCCAGCTCTTCTTAACCTCCCTAGGTGAACTGAGCAAACACTTCAGGTTTCTGATTCTCTCCTCTGACTGTAAATTGTGCATTAAAATGTTTTCTTTCTTTCTTTTAGTCTGTCTCTGGAATGCAAGTTCTTACAGGAAAAGACAGATCTTTAATACGTAGTACACTGCCTAACACTTTGCATCTGTGAAGTTCTTTTGTAATGAGAATAATGCCTTAAATAATACAACCTGCCCTGTCCCAGTCACCATCCCACAAATTTGATTGTTGTCCATTTTTGATTTGGTGGGCAGGAAGTTCCTGAAGATGGGTTCCCTGTTCCGAGCCCTTTAGCTTGAATTTCTGTAGTCAAGATGAAAGCTTACGTGCTGTGCAAATGCATCAATGCTACCTTGACACAGACGTTTTGGCTGAATGTCAAAGACATTTTTGCCTCTTTTCCAAGCATGTTCCTATATGTGTATATATAAACTTGCACTGCACATGGCAGTTCTGATTTGCTCACTCAGATATTGGAGATAAGCACATTTTATAGTTCTGGAAAATATCCTCCTCTGAGAGGAGGTCTCTGTGTATTGCATTGTGTGCCTAAGCACTAATTTCAGAGACCTTTTTGCCCTGGCAGCATCTATATCACACTATCCATGCCCTGCCTCTATTCATACTCTGTGCCAAAGTCATAAAGGACAAAGTGTTTTTCTTGCTTCTCCTGCTTACCTGTTGACTGTCTCCTTTTGAGGCAGATCTGCAGTCTGATCCAGATTGCCTCTGATTTAGAGTTATTGGAACTAATTTTTCTGGTTTTCTTTTCTGCCACCTTTTGGAGTCTTCAGAGAGTTAACTTCTCTTCTACCCCTTCTCTCGTTGTTCCCATCTTCTTCAGGGTTGGCTCTGTCTCATTAGTGAAATCTGGGGCTTCCCAGGACTGCATCACATGCCTTTTTGAGCCACTGAAGGTTCGTTTCTCCTCTCACCTTAGCCAGGCCTCCCCCTGATCTGCAGTATTGCTTTGCCCTGGATTGGCCAAGTTAAAGCTTTTGAATTCTACCAATGTGAATGCTATGTGCCTCTGCTATTCTGGGGAGCTTAGTAACTTGAAGAAGGCCAATATTGATGGGTTAATTACTTCCTAGGTCAGTAAGTAGGGCAAAGCTACTATTCAGGTTTATCTCCTGGGCAGTTCTGCAGTATCATCCTTTTCTTCACAAATTTAGGACCTGAGTGGCCAAAGGCTCTGTAAAATGAAGGTTCCAATAAGGAACTTCCTTTGGCACCAGTACCATAGAAGAAAGCCTGTGGATGGCTGACACTGGAAATCTCTGTTCTGGGAGTCTTCGAATAGTCTCTGTTCACCATCTATTTGTCTGATGTGCTCTGCAACTGTATGGCTTTGTTCAGACACAAGCAAAGCTTAGTGGTATCCACAGCAGAAATTTTACTTCGTTGTTCCCTCTTTCACCACCTAATAGCTGTGATTTCAACACTGACATTCTATCTTCACCTGTCTGGAAACAGCACCTACCTTTACTGCCATTCAGCAGGCTTCTCTCAATTTCCCAGGCAAATGGGACCACACACCACTGACCCTGAAGTGCAACACTAACTGTATGAAGTGTTTTGGCTGGGGTTGTAGGAGATCCTTTTCCCTATGTTGGATTCAGTTCTAGCCATCCTGAAACACCCACTAGAGATAAAATGTGACAGTCTGTTTCTGTAATGATACGGAAGGAAAATTCATCTTTGAGAGTTGAGACATCACTGAATATACTAGATGAGAGAAGACATTTTGTCCTTTCATGTGCAGAGGTCTAGGTTTCTTCAACTTCTCTTTCCTATAGCCAAAAGTTCAAAAAAACTCAGTTATTTTCACCCAAAGATTGTCATCTTGTATAATGGTAGGCTGCAGACTGGCCTCCAGGTGAAGTAGATATTACTGGATGTCATGCAGAATGTGCATAGCCCAGCATTGTTAAAGATGTTAACAAGAATTAAATTTCTTCACAATACGTTTTCCATATGTACGTTCTGTCCCATGCCCCTCTGCTTTTGAATATTGAGGTTCTGTGGGAAGTGTGTGCTGCTCCATGAGGTCTACACACAAAGCAAGAAAATCACCCAGTGGGAGGTGCACATGGACAACGTAGCTCAAAGCTCCCAAGGCTAGTTGGTTGGTAACTCTTCTTCCCTTTCTTTCTTTTTCAAAGACTGGGTATACAAAAAGGAACTAGAGTTTCAGGTAGCACATGGAGCTGAGTCTTGAATGGGTCCTGGCTATATCTTTATTGCACTGGAATATTGAAAACACTTCTGGGGTTATGGGGTTTTTGAAGTTTGAGCCAGATCTGTGTTTGAAAGACACACTGGGTATTTGAAAAATACAGCAACAGTTTTTAAAAGAGAATGAGAAAAGTGTGTGTAAATAATGATGCTTCACAGTGCAAGTGAATGCAAGCATTATTGAAAATAGAAAAGCAACAAAGATGGTGAAAGAAGGAGTCTGTAGTCTTGCAATATTTGATAAGAGGCCTCTTTTTTGAAGTGAAGTGATGCACCAGTTATCATTTTGTTTCTTTGCAAATTTCTTGCCTTCAGCATTGCAGAAGGAAGTTTGATATCATGGCTTGAGAGCATGCAAGCAAGCCAGAAAACTGAAACAGATACAGAAAACAGACAATATTTTTTACTTGCAGAGTTTCCTTGAATTTAAAGCCATTTTAATAATTTTTCAAGGGTGTAATTTAGGTTCTAGAATTTTGGGTGCTTGAGTTTGGTGACATGTCTGTGGCAGGCTTGAAATTAAAGAAGTAGAATGGACTGAGCACTGCAGGGCAAACCTCAACAGAGACTGTTAAAACCATTGGCAAATGTGGGTCAGGTTTAAACTTCTCCAAAACTCCAAGACTGAAATCACCATGGGCTGTATTGACAGGATGACTTGATGTGGGAGCCAAAGGTACCTGTCACTTTCTTCTTCCCTCTCTCCACAGGCAGTGCATGTTTGGGGTCTTTTCACTTAATATCAGATTTGCACACCACCACTTCCCAAAGTTCAACAGCTAGAAAGGAGAAAAGTAACTCAAAAGTGTCAGCCCTCAGGGTACAGTAGTTGTCACCCACCCCTGGGAGGGCTGTTGTGTGTGTTTTGTTTGAGCTAAGGAGAATAAAAAAGCACAAAAGCCTGAGGCTCCATCCCAGATCTGGTTCTCCCTAATCGACAGGGCAGTTTGCTGCCTTTGTATCGCCTCTGGGGTAGCCCTTATGCTTTCCCATCTGAGGAATTTTCCCCTTTCTCCTAGCTGTGTACTTCTGCTGCCCAGGGTACGTTCCTGGAAGAACACTGCCTGTGACACACCAGATCAATGGGCGCAGACCCAAGTCCCCTCTCCCAGGGATCAATATAACGTTGGAGTATGATGCTGGGGCTGGCATTGCCTACTCCTTTCAGGTCTGGCATTGATTAGCTGCAGCCTGCAAATAGATGTGGAGCACTAATGCTCCGCAACCTCGATAACCCATCCCCAGGAGCCCGCCAGAGTCAAGGGGCTCCTTACTGCCACCACAGCCAATACAGCCATTTCATTAGGCTGGAAAGGTTAATTGCATTGAAAACTGTCGTCATCCTCGGCACATGACCATTGTAAGACTCCACAGTGGTGCGAGGCCTGAAGCTATCTCAGGGCAAGCGGGGCTCATCTGAGCTCTGAGAAATTTTGCTCAGCAAGGCTTCTGTATAGGGCAGTCAGACCCCGTATCTGCCACACTTCTCTTGCTGAGGTTCCCTTACTTTGTTTAACAGAGAAAGCTGGTGAGGGTGTGACTGATAGGGGTGGTGGTTGTGATCAGAAGGGCACTTGTTGGTTTTATACAGCCTTTGGATTACATCCTGCATGCATGCACGCAGTAAATATAGAGGAGCAGCTCATACAAACTATAGGTCTTAGTGTGAGCCATGCAGATGAAGGAGCATAGCAGGCTGGGAGTCGTGGTCTCTGCGCTGCAGCTCTGCACTGAAAAGGCACCTACAGTCCTCTCTGTTCTGTGCTGACAGTGAGCAGAGATCAAGTTCTGGAAATGGTTGCTGCAGCCCCTTAAAAGGTATAGTTGGGGTCTTCTCTGTTGCAGGAGGCTACTTGTGTCCTTCCAAGCTCTAGGAATTGTTGCCTGTCTGAAAACGAAGGGGAAAGCTCCCTCAGCTGAAGGTTGGCCCTGTGAAAGTTCAAGTGGTTTCTTCTAGTGCGTTGTTAGGCTTGTGTGTGTGTTAGCCAGTTGTTGGTCAGAGAAATTTATTTTGTAATTGATGTAATTTTGTCAGGATTTTCAGGGGAGTCTGCTGCATATGCAGAACGTCACAATTCAATTTGCAAACCAGAGTTTCAGAAATGAAGAACATTCTGACCATCTGAGAACTTTTGAGGATCTAAGCAGCATATTTCCTTCTAGATAAAGAGGAATTTTAATTTTTGTTAAGATGTAGATGTCCTCTTGTTCTTTTGTTAGAAATGGCATCTTAGAAAGCAAATAGTTATAAAGACTGATGTTGGGTTCTGAGATTTGGCTTTCTAGTGTGTGTGAAACGTTTTGAGGTGCTTTTGCTGAAAATATTAAAATAGAGCAGAAGATTGCTCGCCAGTCTGACGCAGAAAACCTTGCAAAACCAGAATCTTCACAGATTGCTTTATTCTCTGGTTGTTGATGACTGAGCAACAATGGGGCTATTAAATCATCAATTGCAGCTTCTCTTATAAACTCTTTTCTGCCTCCTCTTCATAGTCACCTTCTGTGGGCAATCTTATCTAACATTTTTTTTCTTATATTTGCTTGCTCTTCTTTTCCTGGGTGCCATGTTTCAAATCAGAACATTGGTTTCAGAGGGGGAAATGCCACAGATGAGCACTTCCGCTGCTAAACAGAGAGACATTAGGACAGAAGAATGTGAAGATGTCAGGTGCGCGCAGCTGCTACTTTCTAAAGGGAGTCCTTTACCATACACTCAGTCACATCTCTGTCAGGATGCTGCTGTTGTGGCATCCCAGTTATATGTGCCACACACCAGGGCAGTGCCTAGTTTCTTGTGTGTGACTGGCAGGACACGTGTGTTGAAGGACCTCCCCTTGAATCTGGCCAGCTGATCGTCCACCTTGCCCACTTCTTATAGGTTCATGGGACAGGCCTAAGAGGGTTGACATGTTCTCATTATATTTAATTCCAAAAACATAGCAGGGCTCTGTAGCTCCCTTGTCTCCTCTGCCCTCAACGCAGGGACCTTCTGCAGCTTGTCAGGAAGCAAATGAAAGAAAGGACTTAAAGGTCTGAAGAGGGAAGACGAGAGGAGGAGAGGAGGGAACGTATCAGGTTTGGGAGAGCTGTTTTGTGTTTTGAGGTGCTCTTCCAATGTGCATGGGGTTTTTGGTGGAAAGGGCACAGCGAAGAGCTTTCTCTTTAATACAGTGCGCATTTTATCTCCGCAGACTTCTTGCAGACTTAGTTTAAAGATCTTAGCTCAATACCATTAGTGTATCTCTGCTGAAGGCCCTTTATAAAATTGATTAGAAAGTGGGCTTTTGCATGTGTGTGTGTGGGCTCTAATCTGATTTGAGTCCGAGATGGTATCTTTAATTCAGTGCATCGCGGCAACTAACTCACGAACTTCACCGAGAGTCAGAGCCCCTAATTTGGTTTGAGAATACATTAGCAAAACAAGCTCAGAAGGCCCCTTTTCGGGGAGAGGGGGAGGGGGTTTCTTGAGGGGGACCTTGTGGGAGGATGGGAAGAATTGACTTGACAGAGAAGAGTCGTGGATTTAAACAAGATCCTGGGCATGATATTCCTGCAGTAGTTCCCAGGAAAAAAAAGGAGGAAAGAGAGAAGATTGATTGATTGCTGGCCTTGCACAAACCATGGAGAACAAAGTGAACCTCAAAGCAGGCTTAACCCTTTCTTCCTACACAAACAGAGAGAATTTGAGGTGCTGTTTATCCATAACTGTTTGTCCTCTTCCCGTTCCTTCATCCTGCTCTGCGGACTGGTGCCTAAAGCAGACACTAACATTGCAGAAGTAATACTATGCTTTTGCCCTGGTGGGTGATCGACACTATCAAAACTTTTCGGGACTGATTCAACTCAAAGCAAAATATTAAACCACATGTCTCCTTCTTTCCTCCTTACTTCCTGAAACAGAAAAAGAAATTGTTAGAAAGAAATAAATAGACCAATACAGCTAGTGTTTGCGGTGGGACAGTGAAAGCAGTGTTTTGCTGCAGGTGATATGTAAAAGCCTACCCTGGGGATCATTAGACTTAGCAGAGTAGATACACATATACATTGCCTGCCTTATAGCTAACCTTCACTCTTCAGATCCCCTATTCCTGTATGATATGTATTGAGACTTGTGTAGCATTCTGTATGATCAAACAGTTATGGGGTCGGGGGAGAAAGTCTCCCCCCCCAGCCCCTTTTAAATAAAGGATTATTTTAATGTAAGAAATTGTTAAAGTAAATGGGGGAGTAACTCATCTTAGGTTCTGTTGGGTGCTATAGAAATGCTTAAGAGAGAAGTAAATATTTAATTTGAAAGTGCAGTTAGTAAGCTGTTAAACACAAAATGTTTGCTGTGTTAATTCAGTTTTATGGCTGAGGTCTTGTGCACATGGGTGTCAGAAAACTCTTAAGTTTTGCCTCCTTCAGGAGCAGTATTGTATTCCCCTTGCCGCTGGGTGGTATTTCCGGTTGCCAGGAGTATAGCGTTCTAGGATTTACTGCCTAAATTTTGTAAACTGGTACAATGCCATTTATTGCAAAGGATGCTTACTGGTTTATACCCAGTTTGGCCATTAATATGATGTCTGACTTACATTTTCAAGTGGAGGCTCCTAAATCATGTTTGCAAAGTACTTACAAGATGCACATATGATTGCATAGGCAAAGCACTCATGGACACACGTGACTAAGATAATTGCACCTATGTATTTATGGATGAAGTTGGCTGAGATGTTGTTTTTGTAGTAAAAGTGTGTGTTTTGTAATTGCAATTCAGTGTTTGTGTTTGAGAATATGACCGTCTGTGCAATGCCACATTATGGTCATTTTAGGCAGAGTAACATCAAATTTTCTGACTGGAGTATATTGCAAAACGTTCGGTGTAGTGGTCCTTTGTGATATATGTTTCCATTCCATTGCTTGCGTATAAAATCAGCCAAGACCACAGCTGCACAGAGGGCTCAACGCATTCAGAGAAAATCTGAGCCTCTTCCTCTCAAGCAGTTCATTTTGGAAGAGGGAGCTTGCTATACTTTCAGGAACGAGGAGTCACCAAAACAGATACCTCAGAAATGTACGGCTTTGGCAGTAGGTCTTACTACTGTCATTTGGATGTACAACAGGATATACGACTTGATTCAAATGTCTACATGCAGCCACCTTCCAATAATTATTTTTGTTAGCTTTCATGCCCTGCAGATAGTGTACCATTTGCTTAGTTGAGGTTCCTTTTTCCACCTTCTCTGATGAACTGCTGAGGTCAGCAATTTTATTTCAGTAGCTTGCTCTGATGAACTTTATTTCTACACCAGTCTCCCCATCCAGACAACACTGCAGTGCAGAGAAATAATCCAATTTTACTTGATTATTAATAATTACTCTCAGCTGCTATTTTTTCAGTTGATTGATTAGAATAAACACTGCTCTGACGGGATACACCAGAATCCATAATTCCCCTTCCTTCTCTACTGCTAGTTCAGCTCCTGCTTCTCCAGGCACAATGTGAAGTGGGGGGTTGTAATGCAGAGTGGCTTTTTTAAATGTGCCATTTTGCTGGTTTTTAACCAGCTGTGACCAAAATTCATTTCTCTGGATTGGTGGATCTCCACAAGCCCTGAATAACGTCTCTGGTTTGCAAGCCAGTGCTTTTGCTAAACAGATATGTTTTCCACTGTTCAGGGTTGAAGCTGGACAAAACAACTTCAATCTTTGTTTTAGTCTTCCAGACTGATCGAAGACTATAGGTTTGCAGTACATGTGCTTCACATTTACAACCTTGTCCCATGACTGACTGGTTGTGTATCCCTCCAGCAGGGTTTCAGGCCATGAGTCGCTTTGGAGTGATCTCACGTTCTAGTTGTATGAGGTTTTTGCTGTACCAAATTCGACAGTTTCTTTTTAATATTTGGAAGGAGCATATCAAAAGGGGCTCTCTCAACAACTCGTGGCCTGAAACTCTATCCAGCAGTTCTGCAGAGACAGAGGAACTTTAAAGCGTTTGCAGATTTATCAGAACTTAAACACCTCAGCTAAATTATGCACAAAAAATAGGAAAATGAACATTGATGTTCATGTTTGCCCCAGCTTTGTGCATGGTCAGGAATGATGTCTCCCAGTGTTGCAATCCAGTCTCAGTGACTCCGTGACTTGCTGATCCAGCCTATTTTGGACCAGATTTGCTTTGAATGCCAAGTGGTGAGCAGCACTGCAGCCAGTACCTCAGGAAATCAGAACAGGCAGTTCAGGTGTAGCTGGGATGAGCAGTAATTCTCCTACAAAGTAGCTGCTGTTAACCCTGTGGACTGGAATTCTTTTTGGGGAGGTGGTTGCTGCAGCTACTTGTAGCAGTTTTCATTTGCAGCTTGGGTTCCTTAAATTCATCCTGTTTTGAGAATAATGCTATTTCCAGGGTGGGAAGGTGGGAAGTGAGAAAATTGCTTGAACATGGACAGAATTTACCTCCTCTTTGCAAGCAGGATAGTTGTCAGAGGTACCTAGAGCTTGGGCTGTTTATCTGCTTAGGGTGAATCCAAGGAAATAAACGAATCCCTATTAGAGAGATTTTTTTAGGGATCCTGTTGCTGAGTTTCCTCTCTGGAGTGGGTGAAGTGCACAGGGTGGACAAGCCTGTCATAGCTGGCAGAAAAGTGACTTCTGAGGGATGCTCAGGCCAGTGAATGTTATCTGGAGATGGAGATGTGTGAATGGATTCACTGTACCCCATGATTTGCAATGGTTGGGCAGGGCCATCAATCTGTGCAGTGTGACTGGCAGGAGAAGAGTGTTCATTAGTGTAAGTGGGGATATTTGAGAAAGCCCTCTACTGGGAAAGATTTGCTCATCTTGCTTTTCTTGCAAGGAACATTTGAAATAAAAGCGTGTTTGAAGAAGGACTAGTTTAACACTAGAAGACGAGTCTCCAGAAACCCAGTAAAGGGCATGGGATAGCTGCAGTGTTCAACATTCAGATGACTCTTCAGATCCTGAGGTCCAGTTCCTGTTCAGATCAATAGAAATCACGATTTAATTTCAGTGGTAGTTGAATTAAGGCTTAAATGAAGAGATAGGATCCTGTCCTAACTACTTGTGATTTATTTCCACTCTAGCTACAAAATGCTGGGTGGGGTTCAGGTAGCAGGTAAGATATTTATACTCAATTCCAACAATTTTTCCTCAGTAGGTCGTAAAATGAAGTATTGTTTTGTGGCTCACAGAGGTGCTAAGTAGCACTTCTTGCTATGAGTGAATGAGAAAGAAGTTTCATTCAAGCTCTCATCAAAGTGGATAAAATGTCCAGGTCAATTTTTGTAAATTGATAGGGAGCCAGGGTTTCGGAGCTTCTGATCACATGCCAGCAGTGATTTCATTGTGATGCAGAAGGAATGGGGTAAAGCTTAAATGGCACCAGATGGAAAAGCAAAACTGAGTTTCTCCAGCAGCATTCAGCTTTCAAAGAGAAGGGTTGATTTTTGGCTGCAAGATGCTCCTTGACACATGGTTAATCCCTACAGTGTAAAAGGACTGAATAATACAGAATGACCATTTTATATGAGTTGATGGCACAGCTTCCATGGTACTCTTGAATTTCCAGAACTTTTATGTAGAGTTCCAGCTTTTCAGATGACTTAGATGTAGTTTATTTGCCAGTATCTGTCTCTCTATGCTGCCTGGCTAAAGAAAATAGCATGAAGCGTCAAAAAGTTTCTGTGTACATTCGAACATACAAGTTTCTGAATGCACGTAGAGAACAGAGATCATCTGAGTGAAGCGCAAGCAGAGGGCTGTGTGGAAGGTACAGGGAGTGCAGCTGCATGAAAATTAGAATCCTGTTTCTTAGAATATTTTTTTGTTTCAAAATATTATTTCATTTCAAATCTGGCCACAACCTGAAGTTTTAAGCAGAGTGGAAATTCCAATGAAGTTTATTTTGAGGAAGCTTCCAATATTTTGTTTCATTATGTTCTTGAAACAATGCATGCTTGGTCAGTCAAAGAACACGAGGCAGCACATGACAGGCTAAACAAAGTGCTAGGAACAAACCAAAATTAAACATCTCATTTTCTTTAGAGCTGTTTTGGAAATCTTACAGTACAAAACATTGCCAAAATTGACCTAGTTCTGTAATGAAACAGAATAGCATTTTTTAACAAAATTAATTTTTGATGAAAAACTTGTAATGAAGTGTAACTGCGAAGGAGAATGGAAAAATGGGTTGTACGATGGTGTGGTCAGGAGGCAGTTGGGGTGTGAAATAGCATCTAGGAAGATGGAGATAGGATTAGGCAGTATTAGAGATAAGGTTATTGTGTAGACTGGGTCACAGGGGACTGGGCTTAAAGTACAGTCAGATGTAAGAGGAGGTCAGAATTGGTCTGTATAATAGAGACAGATTTGAGAAACCGATGTTTTCCCCCGGCTAACTTTCATGCAGGAAAACAGTAACTACTCACTATTTAGGTAAATCGCTGAGCTGCAGTGCTGAAGAAAGAGGTTCAAATTCTGCCTATAATCTGGGGCAGAGGACATCATGTGGGCACAGGGCTTATCTGTCCATCCTCCTGTTTAGCACACACATCTGCACGCTCCATTCATTTGATCATCATTGCTGATTAACTCTCACGATGTTCCTGAGAGGTAGGTCATTCAGGACTGCGTCCCTGCTTTTCAGTTGGGGAAGCAATGTCTTGGAGAGCTGCAATGACTTGCTGAAGTCTATGAGAAGATTAGTATTGAGGCTGGAATTAGACTTTGAGACATTTTGGCTGCATTTTAAGGGCTCAGTACATTGTACTACACTGCCCCATGTCAAAAGCACAGAGCTAGTGACTAGGAGTCATAACACATACATGGGTCTTTAGGCTGTGGTTGGAGCATGCATGCCTAGTGACTGGGGAGAGATGTGATCTAGGTGTAGAATGGTTCCCAGAAACTCTGCTCCCAGAGAAAAGGACCACCTGAAAGGATGGGCAGAGAGACAGGTCTGGGAGAGCAATGTCTCCAGCACAGACCTGGCCAGAGAGAGAGGAGTGTGGGACACAGGCTGAGTTTGCCAAGGGCAGAGGGAACTGGGAGTCTGAGCACTCAGAGCAGATGAAGTTTGTGTGTGTGTGGAGCTATAGATCCTGTCTTTTGCATCACATTGATCTCATTCAGTGTGTTATACTTAGCATTTCATTTATATAATGTCAGGGTGTTACACGGGTTTGTTTATTTTTAACTCATGAATGTCTGGCAGTTTCAGTCTGGATACTGTCTGGTAATGAAATGGGAGAAATTTGTCCGGATCTGGCAAAGGATTTTTGTCAAAGGGTCTCTGGAAATTGAGAGAAATGCATTTTCTTGACTATTTATATTACCTTGTTACCTGAGAGCTAAATCCACAGACGCACTATGCAGAGACTGGTGAAAGCACTGACCACCATTGGTAAGTGGTTGTGTCATTTTTTGATACGTGTTACATCTCATTTAGGAATTTAGGTAGGAAAAAGAAAAGGGGCCAAGGAGCATTCTGCATCATGCAGTAAGAGTCTGGTGCAAAACCAAAGACATTTAGTCGTGTCTGACCTCACTGCTGGTAGCCACTCCTGAACTTTCTATTTGTGTTGTGTTTCCCACTGTAGACAGGGTTTGAGTGAAACCAGTTTGGGGATTTGGCAAAGGATTCCCTGATGTAAACAGAGTGCTGCATCAATAGAGACCAACACCTGCCAATGATCCATCTCTTACCAGCACCTCCGGATGCCCCTTTCTAGCTGTACCACCACCAGATTCTCCAAAGGCAGTCACGTTTCTAGCTATGCTGAAGAATCCAGCAAGGACTAAGAGGGTTTCCTCCCTGCAGGTTTACACACAGCATCCTGCATCCAGCTCTAGGGCCTACTGAGCCCCGGTGGAGCTAGGCTGCAGAATTTGCTTCAGAAATGACCCTGTTTGCCCTGATGGATTTGCAATGCTCACTGCTGGCTTGTCACCAGACATTGATTTCCATTTCCCATTGCTCTGAACTCTTGTATGGCTCACATACAGTGAGCTCAGTCTGTCTGCTATGAGCTGCCTGGGTTGTCCACTGGAGTGAATGTCTTTAGCTTCCAAGACCTCCCACCCTCATAATATTTGGCAAAGCTGTGTTGTAAATGGATTTGTGCTTCTGCCTATCCCTACCCCTTGTCCAGGTTGCTCACACCTTCTGTTCTGCACACATCTGTTCCCCTTCAGCCCAGTACTGTCTGTCCATCTCCTTCTCTTTCTATGCATCTAATGGAGGTTGGTAATCCCGTTAGGTGCTTGCAGCAGGCGCTGCCGAATTTGCTTGCAAACGCCTGTGCCAGGTCGAGTGTCATTGCCAGCAGCGCTCTTGGCGGGATGAAGGTTGCATTAGTGAACAGTAATTGAAATGCAAAATAACATTTTGATCGAACGAGCAGGCTGTTTATTTATCAGATCAATAGCCAAAATGCCCCATCTGGAGAAGTCAGCGTGATAATAAGTGATGGCATTCCAAGGGCAAAGGGAACAAGCACAGCGGGGAGGACACGCTGGCAGGGTGGGCTGGGCTGGGTCACACCGGGCCGTTGGTTGCTGAAACTTGCTTCTTTTGGGGTCCCTTCTTTGAAGAGGGCAGCCCCCCTCCTAGTAGTATCTGCAAAGGGTTCTAGACCTCTGGACAGAGAACAAACAGTTCTTAAATACGAGATCAGACAGAGTGCAAAAAAATCTTGTAGGTCTTCTCCTTCTCATGCTCTGGTAGACACAGGGGTGTGACTGAAGGTGCAGACTGCCGATGATGTAGCTCAGTTAGGCAGAGCTTTTTTGAGTGTTTGTTTTTGCTTTAGTGCATTACGTTTGCTATAAAGGTCTGAACACTCACAGTGATGGTCTGGAAATATGAAGTCATAGTTTGGCTTCTATAGTGAAGCTGCTGGAACTCTATCTAGGTTCATTCACATAATGAGGAAAGGAGAGATGTGGGAGGGTGTGTGTGAGGAAGGGATTTGTGTGTATTTGCACAATAAATTTATTATATGTCTGCATACCTACTATACACAGATGACCTGCAGAATAAAGCTGTGTAACTTTTAAACCTATCTCAGGAAGGCCGAAGCAGCTGTGTATCTTCTTTGTGGGTGCCTGACTGCCTGTCTGTCTGCTTTGCTGTGTCTGGCTGTTGGCTTCTGCTTGTCCATGAGTGGGGATGCTAAAGACAGGGAACAAGAAGTGTAGCTGAGGTTTGAAGATCTTGCAAGCTTGTGGTTTTTTGTTTGACATCCCAAAATAATAACAGGGAAAAGTGAATACTTCCTGGGATGAGGATATAATCTATTCACCATGACAGAAAGGAATATTTTCGTGAGTTTTTTTTTAATCACATTTAGTTAAATTTTCAAACAGTGATGCCAGTTTGGGAGAAGTGTTGGGGAAAATGATGTGCTTGTTCTGTCACACAGTTTTCTGTCTGAAGAGTGGGGTTTTGACCACAGTCTCCTCCTCATCTCTTGGTTCAGGCATGTAAGAAAGGACACCGTGGGGCCTCAGGTAGAGCTCGGCTTGAGTGGACTGGAAGCTACTTTGTCAGTCAAAGGAAATGGGGACAAACAGTCTGGAAGATGGATGAATGACGTGGATTTAGAACAAGTCATTAGGGTTTGAAGCTGGAATTTGGGTCAGCTACAATGGGCTACTTAATATATTCAGTGTGTGGTAAGAGATGTGCTAAATACCTACCAAAGGTAGGGTTTTAAAGACTCAGCAAAACTGAACCTTGAGGTTATCTTAAATAGGTAGCTAGAGGTAATCCTGTACATTACAGCAGTCTAAAGTGTGCAGAAGGAAACCGGGTGTTTCCGTGTATCACATATTGTCCTCAAACCTGTGGTGTTCATTAGCTTGAGAGGAGCCTGGTCTACAGTTACCTGTGTTATGTACTCCTTTTCTTTGCTTGTTCTGTATCTCAGTCTCACTGTGTAGCACAGGTTTCTTGTCTGCCCTTGACCCCACACAGTTCTCTTGTGCCTCTGTCCTCATTGACAGCCCAACTCACTCCCACTTCCACACTTTTCCAGTGGTTCTGGGACATCTACCCTATGCCAGATCCAGTGTTTGCTCTCACACTGTTATTTTGCTTTGCTGTCATATCATCATAGAAATGCTTTCCAGAGAGTAAGGGATAAAAAGGATTTCAAACTCAAAAGAACTAATTGCCCATTGTTATTTTCTATGCTGCAATTTATGTGGAACTAATTTCAGTCAGTTTTTCAGGATCTGTCTGATTTTGAGTAATGTTTCTGATGATAAGGCACTTAATTATAGATTTCTCTGAAAGCTACAGGTGGAATCTAGGCAAAGCCCATCTATTCTGTCTGGATTTTCTTGGCAAGGGTGGGAGAAGAAGGCAGAGTCCCACTACAACTGTAAGTTTTGAAGTGTAAGAAACAGAAACCCTCAAAAAAAATTAACAGGTCAATCTCAGAAAATTCCTAAATGTGTCCAGGTTGGAGAACACATAAGTTCAGATTTTGTCTGAATAAACCCAGAGTCCCCTTTCAGTAAACTAGTATTCATAAAGAAATGTTAATTCTTAAGTCTCTTTTCACATTTGTTGCTAGGATGATGTCCTTGATTTGTAAGTATCTCCCATCCTAACTCCTTCCTCAAACACTTAGAGGAATTAAGCAATACCTCTGGGTCTCTTTTTTTTTTCCTGCCATTGTTCATCATGAATTGCAGGCAAGGTTGAAGGGAGGGGTGCATTCAATGGCTATCTTGAAATGTGAGGAAGTGCAGGTTGAAGAAATTGCACTGGTGGCAATTTTCTCTCAGAAATGCTAAGAGGGTACTGTGTGAAAGAAAAGGTCTATGTGAGATGAGATGAGGTATCAGGCTGGGATGCAAAAATAAATGTGATATGAATGGCAGTGCTGGAAATTTTCCTTTCCTTGCCCAGCTGAAAAGGTGGAAGCAAAATTCTGACACACAAGTGTTTGAACAACTTTACTGAACATGTTGTTGTATGGGTCTCATTCACAAGTGTCTGAAGGACACTGAAGGTACGAAGAGAGATATAGATTGTAAGTGCCCTAGATAGGCAGAGTATAAAGAAAGACATTCAAGAAGAAATGAAGGTCTAGCTGAGCATTTCAACAGGGATTGAGTTGCAGCTTTGCTGTATGCAGGCAAAATAGTTGAACTGGTGTGAGCAGTCTTCCAGATGTAGAAATAGCGGGGGAAGAAGTGGAAATGTGAAACACAGAATGATAACGGGGGGGAATAAGCAAGCTGGTAAAATTTGGAGATAAAGTGAACAGCAAGTCAATCCTGGTTGGTGTATTGCTGTGATATCAACAGTAAGTATAAGCAAGAAGCATTTGCCAAAGTGCTGAAGCAATTTATTCTGGAGGGAGTGCCATTAGTACACCAGAGGGCAAGGTACATTCAAAAGGTGATGCGTTAATAAGAGAGTGAACTGATAATATATGTCACACCTCCAGATTAATTGTAACTTCTTCTGTGTAATACTTCTTACCATTTACTAACAAGAGTGTCATCCTAAGGGTGAAGAGAAATTACAAGAATGGGGAGAGGGATGAAGGCTAGTAGGAAATCCATAACGTCTTCCGCCCATGAGAAGCCCTTTTTATGTATTAAGCAGCCTCCAGACAGTTTGCGGTAGCAGCTTTCATCAGCGTGAGCTAACTTGGGCTAGAGAAGATCTACCGATATGTAACTGGGCTCTGGTTATGCAATGGGTCAAAGGGATAAAATGTCTCCTGGGCATTAGACAAGCAAATGCTATTTGTGCAAGAGCCTGAATATGAGCACTTGCTGTCTCCATCTCCTTAGCTTGCAGAAGAGCCCAGCTTGGGCCTACATTTCTCCTATGGTGCAAGGAACATGTTCCTTCAGTCTACATAGCAAAAATGGACTCATCCAGCGACATACTTCAGCCTAAACCACAAGAATTTCATACAACCCAGTTCTCTTCATGAATACCAGGGGAACTGACCCCTGGAGACAGGTCTTTAGATAGGCTTTTGCAGCTGGGGAGCTGTGGGACTTTGCTGGCTTCCTTACATGTTTTCATTTTAGCTTCTTCAGCTTCCTCACTCAAAAGTTCTTCCCCTGACCCACCATCAAATTATAAAGCAAATTAAAAAAAAAAAAATCTATATCTCTCTTCAGAGCAAGGGTGAAAGGCAGGCCAAGTGTGATGCATATTTACAAAATAAGCCAGGTCCAGATGCCCAGCAAAGCCAAAGGCAACAGAAAATGGTTCTACTTGGAATTAGGATGGTGTAGCTCTTTTAGAATGAACTGCTGACAGTTGGACCTTGTTACAACCTGGTATTCCAGGTTTGTGAACTACATGTTGGTATTCATCCTATGGAGTAGAAGTCACACAATGCTTCCCACTCCAAATTATAGCGCAAGCTCATCAGCCTTTTCCTAGCTATGGTTTATGTTTGTTCCAAAGATGAGTATGTAGTATTTGTGTGGGTGTATTATGGACAAATGCCCTGCAAGCAGGCTGTCTGGGGCTTGCCATACTCTACAGAACAGAAGTATAACCCAGACAAGCCAAAAGGAGGTGCCACTAGCAAACACAACAGAACTCTTCTAAATCATATCTGCACTCCAGAGAAAAATATTTAGATTGATCTGAGGTTTTGACTCTCTTGTCCTTCATAGCAATGCAAAATACTGTGATTTAAACAAAAAACCTAAAGCTTATGCACTGTTAAGTAGGTGATTAATGTTCATGATTGTGCCCATCGTACATTTACTTCCCAAGCTCTTGCCTGCCCCCAGAGAGAAATGAAGTTTGCCCTGGGACTGGTATATGTTCCTGTATGATAGAATAAGCCCAGAAAAGCTTCCTTGACTGTGGCTGATATGGCTGAGTTATCCACAGTTATCCACTGTACAGGTGTAAAGTGGAACATTGGCAGATCCCATTATTCTTGGACTATTGTGTAGAGAAGACCTGTCAGTAAAGATGAGGAGTCTCTAGATGATGTCTTTCTCATCTGAAGTCCACACGGAGTAGATGAGCAGGAGAAACCAGTGGGTGTGCTGCACCCTTTCCTCCCTTGTACCATGGTGGAGGAGAGGCAGGGATGGGAGCACCTGTGTGAGCTGTCCATGGTAAGAGTAGGTCACTCAACAGGTGTGGGCATCTCAGCTCCATGACATTAACTCTTTGCATATGTGACCTAAAATTACACTGGCTGTTATTGCAGCTGTCACATCTAGCCTGCCCCTTGGAAAACATTATTTATTTCTGTCTCCTGTATCTAAAAAAAACAGCTGACAAAATTTGGCTTGTTACTGGAGTGGCGGGCAGTGTTTGAGAAGCTGATCTATATTGTTTTCAGCCAGCTGGGGGTTGCAAAGCTCTCTCTTGTGGTCCACAAAGGACAGAAAGGCTGTGTTGCCCAAATGGCATCATGGCATGATATGCACATCTCATTTACACATATAGCACAGGTTTATGTCATCTGGGCTGACAAATACTAATAGCAAAAATAGGCCTGTATCAGAGAAGAGGTTGGATGTTTTACCTCTGTTTAAATCATTGTTGTTTCTGCAGATTAAACTTCTTTGCTCTTTCATGGTCGGTTTAAAAATGTCGGTGCAATCCAAAGTGTGCTTTTGACACAAGCTGGGGCCTAAGTGAGTAGGTTTATAATGGCAGTCTTCTCAGGTTTTGCTAGTAAAGCCTGAATCTACAGTGAGGGCTCCCTATTCATGGACTTCAGGACTGAAGTGCAGTTCCACAAGCACAGCCACAGGGCAACTGGAATTTACAAGCTGTACAGGCATCTTGCCTGCAGGGGTTTTCAATTTTATGGTAGATCTTAGAGGACTTAAAAAACCTCAAGATTTTATTCTGTCTGGAATCCAAATCCAGCTGTAAGAACCACCCAAAAAAGCCCATTTCTGACCTTTTACATTTCTCCTGGTGCCCAGAATAGAGAAGGTTTTTTGCCTGAGGAGGGCCTGAGTGTTCTCTGCCTCTCCCCTTCCCTCAGCTGTTACTAGTCCTACAGCTATATTTCAGCATTCATTTTAATGACAATTTCAGTCTTACTGTTGAAAATGTCCAACATGTTGGGTTGGTGAGTGTGTGATTTTATCAGAAAATACTGGTGAAAGGACTGGCCTACACGGCAGAACTTCTGATGCCCTTTCCATACCTTCCTCCAGGAAACTGGAGTGTAACACTGAGCTATCCTTGCCTTTCCTATTGAATATCATGTAATGAGGACCAGCCACTAGATAAGCTCAGCAGTGTTGCCTCTAAACTTTCCTTTAGCCAGTTTGGAATAGGGAGTGCTGCATGGAGAAGATACAGGGTCAACTACTTGGGTTTGCCTCAGCAGTTAGATGCTCAGATGTAATTAAGTTACTGAATTGTGGATACCTTTAGCTGATGAAGAATTCTTCTGGTGGGGAAAAGTTACCTGCTGTTACAAAGCCTGATATTGTTCTGGCTGTCTTGCTAAGCAGGTGTGAGTGTTTTCTCTTGAGTCATGTGAAGGCTTGCAGATAAAGAGCACTGGATTCCTGTCGTTTTCGTAAGTGGAGGTAAAGAGGTAAACATAGCTACAAATTACTATTTCTGGCAAAAATAACCTCAGAGGATGTGCAGTGAAATAGCCTTATCTGCATGGATATCCCAAACTCCCAATCCTTGAAGTTTAAAAGAAAAAAAAAAATAACAAAAAACTGGGGGCAATATTTACTGCCTTGATTTTATAACACTAATCTTTTGCCACTTTCTGGTTATGTCCATATAGCAGTCTTTCCTTCTCTTATTATTGCTGCTATTCTCAAGAGAGCACTAAACTCATAAGCAGTCCAGCCATTATAGAGAAATAGCAAAAGATGAAAGGCTAGAGAAGAATTGGAGAAACTTGTAACATTAACCCAATGTTACTACCCCAGGGAGATAACACTAATGGATAAAAACCTAAAGCGCAATCTCAACTTGGTCTAAACCTGTGTATTTACATCCAGAATTACTTAGATTGGAGCGTGCTTGTCTGAGAGCAGTTATAGGCACGTAAAGGCTAACGACGGTGTTAGTGATAAACAGCAGTAGGTTTATGAAACAGGAGTACAGCAGACAATAACCTTTCTTGATACAATTAGGTAATTAGTGGGAAACAGGAATGCAGTGGATAGACTGTCTCTGGACCATGCATGGGCTTTTGACATAAAGCTGTGCAAGATCTTATTAGGAAAATTAGATCAAATTGGTTTTGATACAAATCCTGTGAAATGAATCATGGATTAGCTGACAGAGTGTAAATAGAAGGGTTAGAGACATTCTTTATCCTTCTGTAAAGGTGGTGTCTAAAAGGGCAGTGTTTTGGTTTTAAATATTCATTAGTGACCTGGAGGAAAATGTAAAAGGAATAGCTCCTGAATTTACAGTTGACACAACTGAAAGATACTAGAAAAAAATCAGAATAGAAAAAAGAAGAGGTAGGCAGCAAAAATTAGCATTATTAACAGGCTTTGGTAAAACAAGTGGCAATTAGCAGCGTGTGGTTTAAAGATGATACTGGCTCTACTTTGGAACAAGGAGAATCTCCACATTTCATGTTGCGCAGAGCACGGTGGCGAAAGCAGCTTATGTTCGGAGAAGTCCCTGTGAGACAGTGGCTATCAAATGGTGTGAGCTGATGTGCAGCCTGATATCTGGCAAAGCTACTGCTCAGTTGGTCCATAGGTCTGCCCAGCTGTATGCTTTCCAGAGCGACTCTCCCCTGTAGTGCTGTGGCATCACACTGTGCGATTTGGGGCACCTTGCTGCAAGAGACACCCGGGCAAGTTGGAACAAATCCAGAAAAGGGCCACAAAGATGCTAAAGGGATTAGAGGGAATGACCTATGATGAGGAAAGGTGAAAAGAACGAAATGTTTAGAACCTCTAAGCCTGTTACATGGACACAGAAATAGTAACGGAGTTTCCTGTGCCAGCACGGAGGAGAGTTGGATCAAGTCTCTCTCCTTTTACATTCCTATTAAGGTAACTAGAGCTGAGCAAAATGGCTGTTCATCACTTTGAACTCTTTACAAAAAACATTTAGCTGTTCTTCTTGCAGTTCAAGATGTTGTATTTCACTGCCAGGGGACACTCTGAGTCTGTTTTAAAATCACCACAGGATCTCCATAAGACTTGCAGAGAGTCAGAGCTGGTGAGGCTTAACTCAGTGTGTGCTGCCCAGCAATAATCAAGTATGCAAGTTGTTCCAGAGGCCGGAAAAGAAAAACACAAGCTCTTGAATGGCTGGAGTCACCTTGGCTATGATCTTTGATCTGTCTTGGTGTTAAGGACTTTCGTCCCTAAAGCATGTGTTCACATCTAACCAGAACTTGCTATGTATTACCATCTCCTGGAAGGGAACAGGGGCACCCTCAGCTGTAAGGATGTAGGGGGGTTGTTGCTATCCTTGATTTGCCATCAGTCACTGTTTGCCTGCCTTGGGGAGGAAGGCTCCTTAATTGAGGGTTATGAGTTGAGAATTGAGTTGGTCCTAGGAGACTGATCTCCCCTCTTTTCTTTTCCCCCCAGTGGAGAGAAACACCTCAGTGGGTCCTCTCGAGGTCCTCTGTGAATTTTGGGCTTTTTAAGAGACAGAAGCTGGGATTTGAACTATGCTGACTGAATCTGACAGTACAGCTCACCTCCTTGTCATTGCCTTTTTCATAGTGTTGTCTTCTGTCTGCCCTTAACATTACAACTGCAACTCCTTTTACTGTGGAGGTACAGTGCAGAACAATGTTTTATGGTGGTTTTGCCTTCCATTTTGATCCTAATCTCATGTTATTGTGCCCAATGATTTTCAGGTTTTTGATACAAACACACTTCTCGGGTAGGGAAAGATTTCAGAATCTGGCCAGCAAAGCAGCTTTCAGCTTTGCTGTGAGATGCTAAGATCTGGTCTCAGCTAGCAAAGCTTCATCTTCCTCCACACAGTCAGCTGGCATTACACCAGGAGATCTGCAATCTGTCTAGGTGCCCTGCGGGATTAAAGATGAATGCACCTGCAGTAATTATTCCTGTAACTGCTCCATGGCCTCTAGTCTGGTGTGACCCTCTGGGCAAGGCATGGGCATTCATCAACTCATCACGCTGTCTCCGAGAGGGACCAAACTCTGAATTCCTCTCAAGTAACACCAGGCAAAGCAGCCGAGGAACGCGAGATGCTTGCCCATACTCTCAAGGTCAACAGTCTTGCCAAATAACAAACTTGACTGATCGATTCCAGAGATAGGAGATGAGGTCAAACATTGAGGATGAAACAGAGAAGGGAAAATTAGGAGATACTAGGGTCAAATGAGATCATAAGGATGCAGGACTGTGAAGTTGCTGCATATCAAACGTACATTCATATCAACAGACACACAGATGGGATATATATACGTGTGCACTCCAGCCTTGCTGTATCACAGAATGTTTTGTCCTGTCCCCTGACAGGTTTGACCTCTTGGCAGAAGGAGTTGCCACAAATACCAGGTAAATAGGCTGAAACTGAAATAGAAATAGAAATTACCCACATGACCATGGTATGGTAACTTTAAACCAGCAGAGCTTCCAAGAAGAAAAGTCAAGCCCCCCCCCCAGTCAGACAGATTGCTTTGGACATATCATCAGGAAAATGCATGTATTTAGGTTTTCTTAAAAGCCTTTGACAAGTTATCTTGCTGAAGGGAAAATTTAACCTCTCAGGTTAATACTATTATTAATTAAAAAGTGTCTTAGACAGAAAAGAAAGGGTAGACATACCCTACCCAGAAAAGAAAGAGAAGTCAATTTTCAGCATGCTAAAGATTAACACAAATCACCCACAAAGATCAGTGTTGTGGTGTTTGATCCATGTGTTAATGATCTGGGAAGTGGGTGAACAATGAGACTCTGAAGAGGACATCAAATTATCAAGGAAGACTGAAGAACTCCAGAGGATCCTAATAAAGCTGGGTGCATGGACAGCACAGTGGTAGATTAAATACACTGTTGACTATTGCGAAACATTGCAAACCAGAAGGCATTAATTTGATTTTTCATACATCCTAATGGATTCTAAATTAACTGTAGCAACTCAGGAAAAGATCTGAGGATTGCAGTAAGCAACTTGCCGATAGTCTCTGTTGAAGAAATGGTAACAATTTAGATTTTAATTTAAAAAGAAAAAAAGCAGACAATGTAAGGAGTTATATAATAGATAGGCTGAAAATAACATTGAAAATATGGTAACGTCAGTAGGTAATTGATGGCGTGCCTTTGTCTTGACTACTGTCCAGACCTTCAGCTGGAGAAGTGGTGGAGCAGTGCCAGTTTCATGCTGCTGAGGAGCTGGCTCATTGAACTCTGTTCTGGACTGAACAGAAATAGCCAGACTAGAGGAAGTTCAGAGATGGATGATGAAGCAGATAAGAGGTCTGCAAAAACTTTGCATGGAGAACAATTATACAGATAACGAAGAGCTGTATGAGAAGAACATGGCAAAACTATGTTTCCTGAGAAGGAGAGTTGGGAGATGTTCAGGGAGCCTGAAAGGCTGCAAATACAGTATAGGCAAAAAAAAAGTGGGATTTTGTATTTGTTTACACACTGCACCAGTAATCCCTGGAACCCATTGTCCGTAAAATATCATAAAAACTAGCAGTGTTCTAAAAAAAAGACTGAACATTTATATAAGGAGTAAGACTATCTGTGACTACAATAAATAAGAACAACTTGCAAATTTGGTAAAGTTGCGGTCCTTTCCATATACTTAAAAGCAAACCCCTCTGTCTAAGATGTGGGAATTTGAGAGAAGTGTCTCCATGCAAAAGCCTTATACTAGTAAATAGAAGATTAAGATTTAAGATTAAGCTGGAGGAAACTTTTGATCAGATGATTTTCCTTCAGTTTCTATGCTCCCCTTTCAGTGATGATAGTGAAGCAAGGGGGAGGGAATCCAACATGAAAATGAATCAGACTTCTGTATTACAAATGAAAATCCAATCTGAGCAGATCCTTCCTGCAGGGTCTGCTAGTGAACTTTTTGCTTAGAGCCAGGGCAGTGCATCCTGAACTAACCAAACATCTTTTTCACCTGGGGAGATTGTGCTCTGGGTAGATTGTGCCTCATCAGCACTGATGCCCCTTCCCATCACTGTAGCCTGTGAACAGCCTGAAATTGTGATCTACATTAATAGCTTTGACTTTATTCTAGTGTGAGTTTGTGGGGAGTTCGCAGGCTGTTCTTAGTGAGTTGCACTAATATTCCTAAAGGAGAATTCCTGGGGGGGTTGAACTGCCCAAGCCAACTGGAGTTGGACTGAGGTGGGAGACAGAGGGCTCTCTTATGACCAACCTGAAGCTGGGTTTGGCCAGGAGGCCGCTGAGTGCCTTTGCTCTCTCCCTGCAGGCTGCTCGGCAGAATGGCCACGGAGGAGCGGCACCTCTCCTCCAGCTGTGGGTCCTTCATCAAGACCGAGCCCTCCAGCCCATCTTCTGGCATCGACGCCATCAGCCACCACAGCCCGAGCGGCTCTTCCGACGCTAGCGGTGGCTACGGCATCACCATGGGTGGCCACCCCAATGGCCTAGACTCACCACCTATGTTCAATGGCACTGGGATTGGTGGTGGGTCCTGCCGTAAGCGTTACGACGACTGCGCCAGCGCCATCATGGAGGACTCGCCCACCAAGTGCGAGTACATGCTCAATGCAATCCCCAAGCGGCTGTGCCTGGTGTGCGGGGACATTGCTTCTGGGTACCACTACGGCGTGGCTTCCTGTGAGGCGTGCAAAGCCTTCTTCAAGAGGACTATTCAAGGTATGGTGGGAAGGGAGGGAAACCGAGACATTAACTCCATAGCAAAAAGGGGAGGCAGCCCCAGACATTGCGGAGACTACAGTGTTTCCATGTCATATAAAAGGGAGCAAGACAGGGTGTAATGCACTGAACCCTCCATCCTTTTGTATGCCTCATCTCTCCTCCTGCCCAGCTCTGGTCCTTCCAAATCAACCTGGACATGAAGTTAGGCTTTGTGGTGGTAGGAACCTTTGCCAGGTTCCTAGCCTGGCTGGCTACCAGATCTGGGTATCTGGCCTAGTGGATCTTCCTGCCTCTGCTAGTGGCACTGATGGCCCGATAATGTGGCTGCTAGTGGACTGGGGCCTGAAAAAGGAATGCTTTGCACTGTAAAGGTGGCTTTAAGGCCCATTTGAAGAGTGGATGCTCCTGCCTAGAGATGGCATTGCTTTAGAGATGTTTGTACTTTGAGGTGAAAGCTCCAGCATTACAGGAGCAGAGAGGTTCTCACTCTGTCCTGCCAGTCTTAACTTGTGGCCATTTGAGGCCATACAGACCTCACCACAAGGCTGGACAGGACAATTGGATGAGAGTCAGTCCTGTGTTCCTCCTTTTCCAGCTCCACCAACCCTTTTCCTTAAGATGCACTTTCTTTAAAGAAAAAATTAAGGCACTGAAGGAGATAGAGATACCCAGGTTTTGTCAGTCTTACTAAGGTTGAGAAATCCCTCAGGTAATTTTGAAAACCAGTGCATGTATGTGTAGATGAATTTCAGTGCACTGCTTCTGCATGTACAATTCACATATGAGGTGTACGGCTATGTCCTGACTGCCAAAAGTATGCTGCAGACAAGCACATACGCAAGTACGCACACAGTATAGCCAAAACTGGAAGTGCATCCAGGCAAGCTCCAACATCCATGGATGCTTGGGCATACTTACACAAGCAGGGCCCTTTATTTACACTTTCTAACTGGAAAAAGGACAGGATCATTCACCTTCCAGTGGAAAGCGTATTGAGTTTACCCAACCGTGGTGGGGACAGATGTCCCGTGAGCAAGCAGTGTGTACTTGGCTGTTGGCTGGGGTCAATCCACCATGCCAACACTTCCTTGTCTCCTGTGAAATGAAAGAAATGCACACGTGGGAAGAGCATTCATTTTGGTTTTGTTCACTGAATAGGCCTGAATAGTCTCTGTCACTGGGGATGTTGTCAATGACGATGTCAATTACATGTTGTCAATTGACAATGTCAATGACAGACAGTGGGATTGAGTGCACCCTCAGCAAATTTGCAGATGACACTAAGCTGAGTGGTGTGGTAGACACACCTGAGGGATGGGATGCCATCCAGAGGGACCTGGACGGGCTCAAGAAGTGAGCCTGTGTGAACTTCATGAGGTTCAACAAGGCCAAGTGCAAGGTTTTGCACCTGGGCCAGGGCAACCCCCAGTATCAGTACAGGCTGGGGGATGAAGCAATTGAGAGCAACCCTGCCAAGAAGGACTTGAGGGTACTGGTGGATGAAAAGCTGGTCATGAGCCAACAATGTGCACTCACAATCCAGAAAGCCAACCATATCCTGGGCTGCATCAAAAGAAGCGTGGCCAGCAGGCCCAGGGAGGTGATTCTGCCCCTCTACTCCTCTCTGGTGAGACCTCACCTGGAGCACTGTGTCCACCTCTGGAGCCCTCAGCACAGGAAAGACATGAACCTGTTGGAGCGGGTCCAGAGGAGGGCCACAAACATGATCAGAGGGGTGAACACCTCTCCTATGAGGACAGGCTGATAAAGTTGGGGTTGTTCAGCCTGGAGAAGACAGTGTCTCTGGGGATACCTTATTGCAGCCTTTCAGTACTTGAAAGGGGGCCTACAGGAAAGATGCAGACAAATTTTTTAGTAGGGCCTGTTGCCCCTGCTACAAGGGGCTTTAAACTAAAAGAGGGAAGATTTAGACTAGATATAAGGAAGAAATTTTTTACAACGAGGGTGGTGAAACACTGGCACAGGTTGCCCAGAGAGGTGGTAGATGCGCCATCCCTGGAAACATTCAAGGTCAGGTTGCATGGGGCTCTGAGTAACCTGATCTAGTTGAAGATGTCCCTGCTTATTGCAGGGGAAGTTGGACTCGATGACCTTTAAAGGTCCCTTTCAACCCAAACTATTCTATAGTTGTATGATTCCAGATTCAACTCTGGAGTGGACAGAGCAGTACAAGGTGCAGTTTGGCCCAGGTCTGTAGAATTCACTATTTCTAGCTTAATTTCTTAGATTATAGATGCTTTTCCTTACTGTTATCCAGCTGTGGAAATAATCACTCTGTATTGCCTAACTGACTCTTCCTCTTTTATTATACCATGTAGAAAACATGGCCATCTCTAGGGCATTGGCCTGTTCCCTGGCAGGGTTTCTGTGAATTGTCATTGCTGAATCTCCTATGATTGAATGTGAACTTTTACTTGGACTTTTGACTGTCAGCACTGACTCTGTCCCTCCTCCAGCACTTGGACACATTCCCAGTGTTTCTTTTTGGCACATTCAGGTGCTAAAGGAGGGACAGGGTAGTACTCTGAAGCAAAGTCCTAAGGGTTCCTTATATAGGAGAAAACTGAAAAACTAACCCCTCACTGGAGCATCTCTGTGGCACAGCAGAAGAGACACCTAACCTGGAGAAAAAGACCTAGGAACTTTTGAAGAGTTTTCAGAGAAAAACAAGAGAAAATGATGCAGGGTTGCAATAACTAGAGCTTGTATCAGCCTGGGTGATATGTCAGCTGACTTAATCCCAAGAAGGAAGAGCGCTTCTTTCTAACCCCCTCTCCCCAACACAGCCATATTCTCCCTGTGGATCCCTAATTGATTGCCTGTTAACATGTAACAGATGGGGGAAAGGAATAACTGGAGATTTCTCTCACCCTGTCATCAGCTTGGGCTGGCGACTGAGGTACCAAAATGCTTTTATTCCCAAGAGTGGGAGAGTCGAGTGTGCTGTGCCCGAGGGTGAGCAATTTCAGCTGTGCAGCTGAAGGCTGAGCCCAGGGGAGTGGGCAGCAAATACAGCTGCAGAGTTTGGTTAAGTCAAGAAAATGCACTGTTCCCAGGGCTCTGCTACAGTGCATGCGATATCCAAGCACAGCCCTGGGTATGCAGGGGAAAAGGGTTTAAGGATCATGTAACAGAGATGGCAAGTGGCAAAAGCAGTTCCAAAAGGTGCTCACCCAGCAACTCTATTATGTTCAGTAGATGTGTTAAGCATTTAACTAAAGTGGGAAAATATCCATCCAGGCTGCCTAACATCAGTATAGGGTCTGCAGAAAGCATACAGGTGTGCATGCTGTACAATTGCATTCCCTGCTAGTGTCAAAAGACTTGCCATGATTCTGGTATCTGGGAATGGCATAGTCTCAATGGTTTGATCACAGAGATGGAGCTACAACCCCAGGATTTCCCAACTGCTCAGGAGACACAGTAGGTAAATTCATCATCAGGCTTTTGTGGTCTTGGACCAGCCATTTCACTCTCTCTGCTTGAGTATTGAAAGATTAAAAACTAATGACTATTATGAGAGTACTTAATCTGGTGGCCCTACATTTGGTAACTTTATTAAGTAATAAGTGTGCATGCTGCTATAAAATGGCTCTAAATCCATTCTGGATGATTAGACTACTGCAGCCCTATCTGGATACCCCTGATCATAAAGCAGAGCTTCATGCTAAGTGCCCCCTCCAACTACCCCTCTTCCCTGCTACAAATGACCCCAGCCTGCCTATTGTTTTGCGGTTTTTTAGCTGCATTAGCTCCTGTAAAACCTGCATGTCTCAAGGCAGGAGGATCTTGCAATAGCCTCTCTGCTACCCCTGCTGCTGCCACAGCAGTGGGAAGAACAGACATCCAAGCTGCAGACCCTCTTTGACCCTGACAGCTCTGCAACTCACTTTCCCCCTTAGCCAGGTGAGGCCAGGCTGTCCTGGACAACATGAGGGCTGTTGCTTTTCAAGTGATGGGGAGAAGATAGGCTGAAAGCCAGCATGCACGTGGCTGGTTATCTCTGAGGTCTATAGCTATGTGGGAGTTTTCCATCAATAATATTTTTCCAAAGAAAAGCAGAATTTTTACCAAGTCAGATTTCCTCAACGAAAATTTTGATGACAGAAGAAAAAAACAAAGACGTCAGGAAGATCCAAACCATTGATTTACTTCAAGCAGAATTGAAGTGGTAGGTTTTGCTGAACTAAGCTAGGATCACACAACACTTCTTAACCTCTCCCACAGGTTGGAGGGGGGGGGGGTCACACCTGTGACCTCTCTCATGTTGTGTTACGTGGCCCAAGGGAAGGATCAAGGCCTGGAAACCTGTGTGTCATTTCCATTTCGCGGCACTGGCAATGCTTGAGATGGAAAGGTGAAAACCTGAGATGAGATGACAGCACACATGCCACTGGGTTACCAGCCTTTGTCTCTGAATATGTTATTTTGAACCCCACGGCTGGACTTCCCACACTCTGAGGTAGAGTCAGAAATTCTGGACTGACTTGAAGCATTTTTGGTCAGCTATGCTGTCTGACAAAATTTTAATCCTCTTGCTTTATCATTGTTTTTCTTTGTGGGAACTGTGCTTTGGGTCCCCATTATATTCTAGTGGCAGTGTTCATTTACTTCCATAATGCAAGTGTCCTCCATAAAAACATGTGCTATGGGCATCACCTGACTTTGTGAATATTGTGGAAGGTGCAATCTAGCAAAGATAGGAGAGAATCTGAATTTCAAGTATGTTGACGTGTGCTGCTATTGGTGCTTAAGAGAGATCTGATTTGAAACCAAGAGTTTCATATTAGTTGAATATAATGGAACGGGTCTGTTATGTGAAAGATAATGTGTTTTGGATGTTTCTGAATTAAAACTTTTTGAATTTCTATTCCATGGAAATCCTAACTAGTTCTTTCATCCAAATTTAGGACAATGGCAAATGCTGGATTTCTTACGGGGTACAAATTCTTAATCTAACTCTACTCTATTCCTTCTTTTAATAGTTTGCTCAGTAGATAGAGCATTATATCTCAATCATATATATTGTCATTATCTTTTGTTCATCAGTCATTACAACTGGTAGGTAGTTTTGCCTATTCTGAATATTAACTAATAACAGTGCTGTGTAACCATATGAGTCCTTTATTATTCAACATATTCATGACTATGACTATCCTTCATCTATTTTTCATTTTCAAATAGTGAAAATTAAGGCTATTTCTAAAATGACCCATTAATATAAAATAAAAGCTTAAAGCTCATCAAAATCAATCTGAATTAAGATTTCCCTCTCTGATCTTTGTGAATCATCCCATTGTGTGCTTGGAACTCACGCCCATAAGGTGATACAACAGGACTTGGGAGAGTGATATTGGGGAGAACTTGTTATTGGGGAGTTAGAGAGAAGAGACACATTTACCATCATCTTAATAGGCAGGTTATGTATCAGGCAAAGTGCTTGCATGTGTGGATTCCCTGCTTGAGTCTTACAAGCTTCAAACTCAGTGAGTGTAGCAATACAACTGCTGTGCTGGGATGCCCTTACCAATAAGGGGCTTAAAATGTGGATTATACAGCTCAGAAGACTTGTAGGGATTTATAACAGGCTTGTAACAAAATCCGTAGTCTTCTAGGGCTTCTTGGTTGTCATTACAGTGGTTAGAGTGGCTCCTGGGAAGGAAGGAGCAGTTGAGAGAGTTTGCTTTTTTTCCTGAGCAGAAGAGTGTTGCCATCCACAGGATTAGCAAAGGGCTGATGAGATGCAGAAAGGAGGTTTTGCGTCCCTACAGTAGTGGCCACGGCAGCCAGGTGCTGTCCTGTCCTTCTGTCCTCCTCAGAAATGTGCCTGCTACTTCTCAGGTGGGAGTTCACAGCCAAAAACCAGAAGGTGTTCTGAGCTTTCCAAAAACTTCTGAAGCATAACTAGGGAAAGTCAAGTACTCCCTGGATCTAGTGTGTGACTGCTGCTTATTATTTACAGCTCTAGCACTTGGATTCGGGAAACCATCTCCAGTGCAACTCAACTCTATTACTCTTGTGTTTTCTTTTTGCCTCTTGCATGGAGCAGGAGCCAGCTGTGCCACCCTGAGGAGGCCAACAGTGCTGGTGTTACCCCTATAGCTACCCCCTTTTTCTCTCATAGCATCAAAAGTCCTAAATCCTTGGTCCTCACATTTCTGTTTTCCTTACTGTATAAGCTGCATAAAGTAAAATTTTGGTTAATCCAACCACTAGGGTTTATCTCACCTGCTTTTCCAAAGTCTCATTTTCCTGTGAGTGATAAACACATGTACTAGGGTGGGCAGTATTTTTATTTGGAGGGGGGGGGAAAGGGGGAGGTTTGTGGGGTTTTTTGGATTGATTTTTTTTTGGGGGGGTGGGGGAGGGTTCTGTCCAAAATAGGAGCCTCTACTGATGCTTGTATATACTCAGGCACTTAGATCAGTGACACATCACTGGAAGCGTAGGACAGCCCTGCTGAAAATCAGGTCATTTACTCAAGTGCCTAAATACAGATTTACAGGTCCAATAGTTGAATCACTTTCTTTGAAAACTTTGGCTTAAAAAATAACCTCTCTTTTCTCACGCAGATCATAGAATCATAGAATGCTTTAGGTTGGAAAGGACCTTGAAGATCATCGAGTTCCAACCCCCCTGCCACAGGCAGGGACACCTCCTACTAGACCAGGTTGCCCAAGGCCACGTTCATCATCCAGGGATGGGGCGTCAACAACCTCTCTGGGCAACCTGTTCCAGTGCCTTGCCATCCTCAAAGTGAAAAACTTCTTCCTAATGTTTAATCTGAACCTGCCCTCTTCCAGTTTAAAGCCATTCCCCCTCATCCTACCGCTACATGCCCTAGTAAAAAGTCCTTCCCCAGCTCTCCTGTAAGCTCCCTTTAGATACTGGAAGGCCGCAATAAGATCTCCCCGGAGCCTTCTCTTCTGCAGGCTGAACAGCCCCAACTCTCTCAGGCTCTCCTCATAGGAGAGGTGCTCCAGGCCTTGGATCATCCTCGTGGCTCTCCTCTGGACACACTCCAGCAGGTCCATGTCCTTCTTATGTTGGGGACTCCAGAGCTGGATGCAGTACTCCAGGTGGGGTCTCATGAGAGTGGAGTAGAGGTGCAGAATCACCTCCCTTGACCTGCTGGCTATTGGAGAGATTTTCTTCTGATGTTCACAAAGTACCTTTCCTCACACCAGGGCTCAGGCTATGATGCCTCAGTTAGAAGTGCTAATTTAAGCAGAAGGTAATAGAGAATCCACTCCATGCATATTATTGGTGTTCCCCGTCCTGGTGCAGGAGGTCAGACTAGTGCCTGCTGAGGTCAGAGGAACTTCTGGTCTGGCACTGCACTCACTCAAGGCCTTTTTAGTCTTCAGGTCCCTTTTCACTGAGACACCCAAATGATCTGTTTACCTTCAGAATCAGAGATAAAAAGGATTCAGGACAAAAGCTTGTGGGTACTGAAATGAAAGTGTCATCAGACCTAGTCATCAGACTTTTTCAAAAGTCAGGTTGCTTTCTTCTGCAGACTGTCCCAGTCGCGCAGAATAGCTGTACCATGGAGGCATTATACTGCCTGCCTTATGGGACCTTCCTAAAGGTATGGTATTTTGCAAGCTGTTCTTTTAAAACAAACAAAAAACAAATAAAACCCAACCAAACATCAACAACAAAAAAGCCAACATGGGGGCAGTGTAACAGTTGTTACAAAAATTTTGATAAAAGGAAATAAATGCATGAGCTGAGGTGCCTGAGATGGATTTCCCTTGGAAATCCTGCTCTCAGTCCTCTGGCCCCAGGGGACTGGCAGAGAGTGTCACCACACCGTTGGTCACAACTGTAGCATGCTGTGTCAAATCACTACGGTGAAAGACATGACTTGAATTAAGGGAATTTGGAACTTAATAACAGATATGTCTGAATCTGTATTTTTCTGTGACATTCATGAAAAGAGGCAGTCATCTGGTCCTCTGTTTGAGTCACCCAAAGAAAGAGATGAGAGGTCTGTGTGCAGCAATGCAGAGCAGGACAGAGTATGCAAGGAAGGGAGAGGAGAGGGAAAGAATGGTGAAAAGCAGTGAAGAACAAAACAGAAAAAGAGGAGAGATGGGGGGAGGAGGATTCTTCAGAAAACAGTAGCTGAAAAAGTTTTAGCTTTAAAGACTCTTTTGACTACTTCTATCTAATCTTTCTTGAGTTTCCTTTTAGAAAGGCTCTATAGAAGGCAGGACCAGTAAGTGGGGAGCAGCTTGCGCTCTCAGTGCTGTACTAATTCTGAGCTCAGCTCCGCTGAGAAGCCCTGTCCATAACTTCAAGAGGAGCTGGGTGGGACTTTACTGTGCTCCCAAGCTCAGGGAGGCATTCTCCTTTTCCCAGTCCCTTCCCTTCCCTTCCAGAGAGGTATGGTGACTATGGGGTCTCTTGAATGACCAAGCTCTGGTGTGCGATTTTCACATGCTCCTATTATGTGTGCACTGGAAATTATCTTCCAAACTGTCAAAGGTCTAATTTTACAGAAAATAGGGTAATTTTGCAGTTCTCTGGCATAAAAAACATGATCTATCACTTTAATAGTCTTTGGCTGTTTCTTAGCATCTCTCATCTAAAGGCTTTAAAGCGCAGTTAGACCTTAATGAATCAAGACTCACAATCTCCCCAGAAGGTAGGTTTGGTACTCATTTCATTTTGCAGATGAGCAAACTAGGACACAGAGAGGAAGTGATTTGCCCTCCAAGGCCACATATGAAGGCTTAGAACAAATCCAAACTCTTATCTGGTCACCCACCACCTGGTTTTTTGAAGCCACATTTTAGGTAAATCTTGTGCCATGGCATCGGTGAGGTCCTAGCAGTTTTTTCAGATCAAATGTAAATATTGTCTAAGTCAAGGAAATCTCTTCTAATAAGCAACAGTTCAAAGCAAGGCCTTGTTTATCAGATTATCACATTTTCTGCCCTTTCCTTCTGGGTCACATAATCTGCAGTTCATGACATGGAGGGACTTGGCTCAAATTTTATATGTGCATACAGACTTGTCCATGTGCACCCTTGTGTGCTGACGCTCTTCTGCAGGGCCTTGCAGCACCCCCAGCTGCTGCAGTGAAGGGGAAGGTCTCTCCGAGCCCCCTGTGCCGGCAGCCAGGCTGGTGGTGTGACCGCCAGCCGATGGGAGGCCGCTGGAATTTCGATGAGTTAATCTCATCACTTTATCACAGGGCACTTACAGAAATTACAGGGAGCTGTGAGCAGCTCACTGTGCTGGCAGCCAGCCCCAGGACCCATAAAAGAAATTGAGACACACACAAAACAGGAAGTCAGAGAACTTTGTTAAAGTTTTGGAGATGATAGTTTTTCTTGGACAAGATCTGCTTGGGTAATGCTGATTGTACCTTCCCTGGTGATGTACCTGGGTATTGCCCCCAGTTGTAGCTCTCAATCCATGCAGCACACGGCATGTTTTGCGGCCTGATATAAAACTCCATTTATTTCTGCACTGTTGTCTTGTGTGAAGAGGGTACAGCGGACCTCACCTCTGGCATTTGCACCTGTAGAGGGGGCTGTAAGACACAGCTGCTGGTGCTTTCTTCCTTTAGACTGGGTGCAGTGTGTGAAGGGGCACATGAGCCTGTGGTAATGGGAAGACAATAAGCATGCTGAATGGGATGTCCCACCAGTGCTGGTTGAATTTTTTCACCTGTGCTTACTAGGAAACCACATGGCTGCTGCACTACATGATGGTCTCTGCTTTGCTGTCCAGGAAGGGAAGCTTGCCCAGTGCTCACCCTGCTCTATCTCAGTCCTTTAACTATCATGATCCCAGTACAGAAGTTCCTTTGAGAACTGCTTATTCAAGCTGTATGTACAGTGTGGATATTGTAATCAGTACCTACACCTATTCTCTCACTGTCACGTTTAGTTGCGATACATGTTTTGTAGACCATTTCCAGCACTTTGCCTGTCAAGGGGTTCATGGGCTGGAGGCATGGGGAAGCTGGGGGATCTGCTTGACACAGTGTAGAGAGACCTTGAGCTGCCAGATGAGGACTGTCACTGCCTCCTGCTGCCATGAGGGCTCAGTGCCCTTGGTGTAGTGTCTCTGTGTTAGGGGGGCAAATTTTTGGCCTTGGGACCACAAAACGTGAAATCTTACATTTGTCCAGAACTCTGGTCCTGGCTTTGATTCGAAAAGTGGGCATTGAAACTAAAGCAAAACCTTCCAAAGTTAGGCTGTGTTTGAGTTTTACCCCAGATTTGTTCCTGCTCTGTTCCTTCCTGTGTGGGGCACAGCGAGTATCTGATCATGAGGTCAGGGCTTCCGTACTCATGGGTCTATAATGTGCTGGAGCTCTGTGTCTAGAGCAGGAGTTTGTTTATTACCTTGAGATCAAGCCTGAATCTCAATTTCCAGCTCTCTGAGGACCTTGATACATTGCTGGCTATTGAAATTCAGGTGATGCACAATGACAAAATACAGTCTGAATTGAAGCAACTTGTGCAGCACACTCTGCTCCTGCAGACAAACTGCATTTTGTGGGCAGATGAGCAATGGTGAGGAATGCGGTGGCTGGACTGGACCTCAGGGGCAAGTTGCAAGTTTTGTGACAAAAAAAAGAAGTAAGAGGTAGAAGGTTTATAACTAGCAGTCAGATTACCTTTAGGCTTTGGGGGTTGTGTGCTCCTGGGGTTTCACCCAGAGTGGGCCAAGCCTAGTGAGATAAATCAAATGGTGCTTTCTTCCTTTTGAATCTGTGCTCTGTCTTTCCACACAGATTCCCAATGGGCTTTCCAACTGCTTAGTTAGCCCCAAGGTCTAATCACCACCCCAGAGATTGGTATGTATCAGATAGTTGGTCTTTATTTAGAGGAAGGAAAGGTCTTGCACAAAAACATAGAAATCCATTACAGGAGTAGGAACAAAAATAAAGTCCTGTCCCAGTGCTACTAAATTGTAAGCTCTACTTCTAATCTGATGGTATACAAAGTCCATATGGTGTATTCTCTTGGCTCTTACCTACACTGCTCCCTACAGCTCTGATTGAACTCTTGAATCTCAATTTCTTGCTCTAAACCACCAAACCAACTTTTCCGTTCTTCTGAACTGACTGTAGAGCTTAGAAATCCTTTTTGGAGCTGCCTGATTTACCCAGTAGCTAGACTGCCTTAAATATATTGTCCTTGTCAATGCATCACTGTCAAGCTTAGATTTCCAGGCCTACTCCACAGCAAACATTGAATCGCCCTCTTCAGAAACATCACCTCCAAAGTGAATGGCAGGGTGGAGACAGCTGTTTCTGTTTGTTGTCTTCTAGGACTAAATATTTGTTGCATTACACTGTGATTCAGTATAATTCCACTTACACCCTTATATCAGACCCTTGCATCCATGTTTCAGTTACATTCTTGGCTTATGATAAAATACGATGTGACCAGAAATAAATTTGGGATGCTTCTTTCCCTGTTTTATCTTAGAGGCAGCATTGTGAGGTGATCATAAATGAAAGGGAATGAGGAAAGACATGCTGATGCTCTGTGCAGTGGGATGAGAGGCAGGTGCACAAGGACTAATAAAGTAAAACTGGAAAGATTTGCACAGAGAGCCTGTGTTCATTTTACAGGACGTCGTATCCATCTTTCTCAATCCAGACCTACTGCTTCCCTGCTACCTGTAGTATGCCAGCTGGCAGGAGGAAGCAAAGGAGGAAATGCCACCTCTGAGCTTCCTGGTCCCCCAAGCAAGGCAAGAAAGGACAGGTGACATCCATCCCAGAGACATGGAGCAAGACTGGCAGCAAAGGGAATGCTACTAATGTCTGAACTACTCCCACTCTCAGCCCCGGACTTCAGGGAACAGGCCAGGTTAGAAGCAGTGCAGCACAAGGGATGATGACGTGCCTGGAGGACACATTGTGCCTGAAAGCCCAGCATTGCAGTCAGGCCCTTGGATGGATACGTTTCTCCCAATACTTAGTGCAGTATTGCTTTTTTCTGAAATGTGTTCTAATAAGTAGTGCTGGGCTCTCTAAAAGCCAGCCGTCTGAGGCTGTGGCCTCAGAATGTGTGTGTGCAAATGAGTGAGCAAACATGTAGCATATACAGACTGATGGTGGTGGGAATATCTGGGCACTACAGCCTGTCTCTGGATCAGTGGGGAGAATGTGGTTCCTGGGTGACCATCTCTGTGTTTGATTGCAGGGAATATTGAATACAGCTGCCCGGCCACCAATGAATGTGAGATCACGAAACGGAGGCGCAAGTCCTGTCAGGCCTGTCGCTTCATGAAATGCCTCAAAGTGGGGATGCTAAAAGAAGGTAAGACAGAGTCAGACGGGGAATTGTTCTCTGTCCCAACAGCACCTGGGACTCCAGGTCTTGCAGGATCTCCTAGGCTAACTACATGCTTGTCCTCTCTGGCTTTCAGAAGGTATCTTTTTACAGGCTTTGTAAAAGAGTCAGGATGGGCAGTGACTAAGAGGACAGTCCAGAAAGGAGAGTGATTCTAGTCAGCACTGTCATGCTAGGATATTACTTCTTGCACTTGCAAATTCGACATATAACTGGAAACTGGCTATGTCAGACTGTTTCCTTTCTCAAAGGAACCCCAGGCTGGAGGGTGTTGCTGTTCTTGCTCCCCCGGTCATTTTGCATTGTTGGGGAGGAGAGGTTCTTGCGTGATCATGACTGGGTTGGCTGGGCTCAGTAAGGGAAGGATGGAGTTAACGCAAAGCACAGTGTGCAACGAAGGTCTGCCCATATTACCACTCAGGAGACTTTCTGAAGATGGTGGGTAGCACAGGTTTGTCTGGGAACTGTGGGTCCCTTGCCCTGCATGCTCAACCTACGTTGTGCTCAGTCTATTGATCTGCTCAGCACTCTCTGAGCACTGGTTAGCTTCTCTCTTGTGCTGCTTTTCCTCCCCCTCCCCCCTTCCCCAATCCTTGTCCATTCAAGGTGAACCACAGGGAATTCAGTGGCAATTAAACACATTCTTATGGATCGACTTTAAAGCTTTGTTTCCCTTGGGTCCCTTTGGGAGAGGCAGTGAGGCAAAGAGGGGGAAGGAAGGAGAAGCGTTTCATGCATTGCTGTACCTGGCAGGGCATGGTTCCTTCAGTTTAACCACAAGGAACAGCAGCTGGCTGTGGTCTGTGCAAGTCCTGTATGCTGGAGCCAAGATGCCAGCATGCAGCCTGCTTCCAGATCATACCATCATAGCAGCTGGTGATGAATTGTACAGCATCACTTGAGCATGTATTGCTTCGCACTAGAGCTTTCTCATTTCTTGAGAGGCAAGTTGATGGCAGCCAGTGTTGTTACGAATGTAGATTAGATGTTAAACCCTGTTCCATTCTCTGATGGATGTGTAGTTTCTATGGTTAAATATCTTCCTGCCAGAGCACACCAGTTACCAAGGGGAGGAGATGCAGACTTGTGTAGTGTGGCCCTCCCTGACTTAGGTGTAGAGGTGGTAGACTGGGATGAACTTGATCCACTTCTGGGAGGAAGGCACCTACTTTTGGAGTTAGAGAGGGACCACTGGAAACCTGCTTCTCTGCATGTGGTAGTTCGGAGAGGGGATATATTCCCTTACCTACATGTCAATCCACACTAGTGACACTGGCTTTAGTGGGAGTGCGGATTGGTAATGCACTCCAGCCTGCTTATATGGATTCCATAAAACAACTTTAAAAGCCTGATGTGGCTCCAGTCACTCTGCAGAGCTGCAGCATAGGTCCAGGCTCAGTGGCTGCCTGTGTCTGTGCTGCCCTGCATCCAAGCAGTTGAGCTGGCAGCTGCGAGAGCAGAGTCGCAGGAGCCAGCGCTGGCATGTCTGACTGTGTGGCTGGGGCATCCTCTGCTTCCAATTCTGGGAGTTCATCACAGTCCAGAGCAGGATCCTGTGAAGAGTTTTGTGGCTTAGCCTCCAAGTTGTGTGAAAACAGTTAACTCCTTCCAAAGCAATGTAAGTTTGCTCACACAGTGCTGTGCCTGAACTCCTGAACACCATGGGATACTACTCATGGCAGACTGAAATTTGACTCTAAGGCTGCTTTTGTGCTGAAGTGTATTTAGTTATTCATATAGGGATTGATTTGGCATCATTAAAGCCACTGGGGAATGGTGGTTTGCTATTGATGTTAGTGTATCTGTGATCCTGCCCATAATATTTAGAGCTGTGGAATATACAGTATAAAGATTTATTGATAGTAGTGGGATGCAAGAACACATGAGAATATCAAGAGGAGCAGAAGAGACTACACTAGCAATCTGCAAATAGGACTCCTGTGTCCTATTTGTGGTCAAGTGATGTTTGGCAGGCATCTTTTTTTCTCTTCCTTTTGCTCAGTTTGCCAAGATGAGAAATAAGGGTCGTACTGCTTTACTTTGCAAAAGGATTGTGAGGACTGATTAGTTAACTTTATGTGAAGCCTGGTGGAAGCACAAGTATTAGTATACAGAATTCAATCAATACACATCTTTAAAAGCAAAATCCAAAAAGGGAGAAAAATGGTTTTACAGTCTTTGGTCTCCACAGAGCCAGGAGTTTCTGGAAAGAATAAATCCATAATTGTTTGACTTGCTCAAAAATGCAGAATTGACAAGGGATTTTGGATTAGAAAAGGTTCATTGGTCTTTTCCATCTCTGATCTGTCATCCTATTAGCTCATCCATCCCTTTTCTCTGCCAGGGCAGGAGTGTTCCCAGCTGTACATTTCTAGTAATTTAACTGTTTTTAAAATCTGTGATTTCTTGGTTTCCCCAGAGAGCCTATTCTGCAGTCTCCAAGCACTCATTAGGACAAGATGTGTCTTGATACTTGAGCTATGACTTTTTCCTTTCAGTAGTTCCCTTTCCTACTTTGCCTTGGTGTACCTCTCTCTTCTTCCTTGGGTTCATCCATGGCAGAAGGTTGCTCAGCCAGGTTCTTTCTCCTGCTTGATTCCTGGAGTTTGGAGAAAAACAGTCTTGTGGTTAAAGGCAAGATCTAGAAACCAGTTCTTTTCTTGACAGGTTTCTCCTTGATGTCTTTGGCACTGGGCTGGTAACTTAGTGGGGACATTTCTGGGTAAACGAACTGTCCTTCCTCTGAAGAAGAGGAGCATGATATTCCATTAGTACCTAATTAAGGGCTTAATGGTTTCTTTTCATTAAGGGAGGAAAGATTTTCCTGGTTAACATCTTCATACATACCACCTCTTGCCCGCTGGGCATGTGGCATGAGCCTGTTCTTCAGGCAGAAGGCACCAGTATTCATAGATGACAAACACAGGTAACCATGACTTCAAGCTTCTGCCTTATGCTTGAAATGCTCAGCTTGATGCTGCAGGAAATACTCAGGCCCTCCCCTTGAGGAGTGCGTATGAGAGTCACCAGGCATCTTCTCTCCTCCCTACATGGGCTGCAGCTAGGCAAACAGCTGTGAATGTAGCCCTTTAAGATCTGGGGAGACTGCCCCTAACACAGAAGTGCAGGTTATTCAGGCAGTACTGAGTGAATGAGGATCAGGGCAGGAAGAAAGCCAATGGAGCAATCAATAGGTGTCTCAGATATCCAGGCCACTTTCTTTAAGAGAGCTCCGATCAATGCATTGCAACCAGGGAGCTTCACGGACACCAGAGCTCTGCTGTCTCAGGTTCTCCTGGTGTGACGCTGCAGGGCAGGCGAGACTCGCTGGGGAAAGCAGCAGGCGGAAAGCTCTGCCTGTGGAGCCCAACTGGCTCAGATGTCTGAAGTGTTGGCCTGTCTGGCTGCCTGTCTCTCACTTTCCCCTTCCATCTGGAGTGTGACCCCAGAGAGCATTAATTAGCCCCTCACTAGCAGGCTCAGATAGGAAGCTGCTGAATCTGGAGTCCAGAATTCCAGTGGACTCCAGTCCCAGTGCTCCTGTGGAGAGGCACTGTCCCCACAAAACCTGTGCTCTGCTGCTCTTGGCCTTGCTGAAGCACCAGCCTGCAGGCAGTGGGAGATGGGGCATCGTCAGAGCTTCATCCAGTAGAAGTATATGCACCCCTGCTCTGCAAAAATCAGGGAAACCTGAGCAACCTGTGATACTGCTGACCCCAAACAGAGAAGATAACATCTACATATGTGCCTGGCCAGTGTGGATGGCCAGTGAGGGAAAGCATGCCCTGCAACTTGCAGAGGAGAGGCATTCTTCAGAACTGAGCATCACTGTCTTTGGCCACCCCATTTCTCTTTGCTCCCAGCACTGTCTGTCTTGTGCCCACAGTGACCAAGGTGTAGCTCTTTAACTCTGGGCTCTACAAAACAGATTTAGATCCCTCTGGCTCTCTAGAATGATGGATAGAGAAATTTCAGCTGTTTGGCAGGTCTTTTTTAAAACCTCAATATACCTTGTCAGTTTTGGGGGAATATACCCTTGCCATTCATGCTTTAGCCACCCATGGCCTTTCTGGTCTACAGCAGTTTGTTTGTCTTCAAGAGGTAGATGTAATTTCAGATGACACATGGCTTGTGTAAGTGGGCTCAGGTTTGATTTTGGACATTGGCTGGATAAACATGACCTCACAGCCTTGCCCTCCACAACTGTGAAATCACAATCCTGTGTGTCACTTTGCAAATGGCACCGTAATGAGGACAGTGATGTCAGTCCTTCTCTGTGTGTCAGTGTGGTGGGTTGACCTTGGCTGGCCACAAGGTGCCCACCAAGTTGCTCTCTCAGTCCCCTTCCTCAGCAGGACAGGGAAAGAAAATACAATGTTGGTCAAGATAACGACAAGGAGACCACTCAGCAATTACAGTCACAGGCAAAACTCGACCTGGGGAAAATGAATTTAAATTCTTGCCAGTTAATAAGAAAGTAGGATATTGAGGAATTAAAAAAAAAAAAACAAACAAACAAAACAAACAAAAAAAAACACATAAAACCACCTTTCTCTCACTTCTACTTCTTCCCAGGTTCAACCCACTCATGATGTCTACCTCCTCCCACCCTGAGCAGCACAGGTGGATAGGGACTGGGGGTTTGTGGTCAGTTCCTAACACTTCGTCTCTGCTGCTCTTTCCTCTTCATGCTGTTCCCCTGCTCCAGCATGGGGTCCCTCCCATGGGATACAGTCCTTCATGAACTTCTCCAATGTTAGTCCTTCCCATAAACTGCAGTTCTTCAAGAACTGCTCCAGCATGGGTCCTTTCCATAGGGTACAGTTCTTCAAAAACAAACTGCTCCAGTGTGGGTCCCCCACAGGCCACAGTTCCTGCTGGAAAACCTGCTCCTGTATGGGCTTCTCTCGGTGGGCCACAGGTCCTACCAGGAGCTTGCTCTGGCATAGACTGTCCACAGGCTGAAGCTTCCTTCGGGGCATGTCCACCTGCTCCAGTGTGGGGTCCTCCATGGGCTGCAGATTGGATATCTGCACTACTGTGGTCCTCCATGGGCTGCAGGGGGACAACTTGCTTCACTATGGTCTTCACCATGGGCTGCAGGGGAATCTCTGCTATGGCACCTGGAGCATGTCCTCTCCTCCTTCTCTGACCTTGGTATCTGCAGGGCTGTTTCTCTTGCATTTTCTCACTCCTCTCTCACAGCTGCTGCACAGCATTTTTTACCCTTTTGTGAATATGGTATCACAGAGGCACCACCAGCATCTCTGATGCGCTCAGCTTTGGCCAGCGGTGTGTCCATTTTGGAGCCGTCTGGAGCTGGCTTTGTCTCACATGGGGGCAGCTGCTGGTATCTTCTCACAGAAGCCACCCCTGCAGCCCCCCCCGACCAAAACCTTGCCATATAAACCCAGTACAGTCAGTTCATGAAAGGGAAATGTTCTGAGATCATGGGAAGAGGGATGGACATGAGAGGGAGGTGTGATGGGACCTCAAGGCCTCTCATTACAGAACGCGTCTTTGGGTGGAAATGACAGGGGCAAGTGGAGGAGAGACAACATTGGCCATACCAAACCGTACCATACCAAAAGGAGCAGACTGGCTGTTGTCTGGGCATTTGGTCCTTTACTGTTGTGGAAGCCCTGCAGAGTTTTTTCAAGCTGTGTGGAGCAGTTGGAGGGAAGGGATGCCATCCAGAGGGACCTCGACAGGCTGGAGAGGTGGGCCCACGCCAACCTCATGCAGTTCAACAAGGTCAAGTGCAAGGTTCTGCACCTGTGCCACAGCAATCCCATGCACAAGTACAGGCTGGGCAGAGAATGGATTGAGAGCAGCCCTGAGGAGAAGGACTTGGGGATGTTGGTTGATGAGAAGCGCAACATGACCTGGCAATGTGCACTCGCTGCCCAGAAGGCCAACTGTATCCTGGGCTGCATCAAAAGAAGCATAGCCAGCAGGTCGAGGGAGCTGATTCTGCCCCTCTACTCTGCTCTTGTGAAACCCCACTTGGAATATTGCATCCAGCTCTGGGGTCCTCAATATAAGAAGGACGTGGACCTGTTGGAGCGGCTCCAGAGGAGGGCCACAAAGATGATCAGAGGGTTGGAGCACCTCTCCTATGAAGAGAGACTGAGAGAGTTGGGGTTGCTAAGCCTAGGGAAGAGAAGACTCTGGGAAGACCTTATAGGACCTTTCCAGTGTCTGAAGGGCGCCTACAAGAAAGCTGGAGAGGGACTTTTTACAAGGGCACGTAGTGATAGGACGAGGAGTTATGGCTTCAAACTGGAAGAGGGGAGACTTAGAATGGACATTAGGAAGAAATTTTTCACTATGAGGGTAGTGAGGCACTGGAACAAATTGCCCAGGGAAGTTGTGGAGGCCCCTCCCTGGAAGTGTTCAAGGCCAGGTTGGATGGGGCTTTGAGCAACCTGGTCTAGTGGGAGGTGTCCCTGCCCATGGCAGGGAGGTTGGAACTAGGTGATCTTTAAGGTCCCTTCCAACCTAAACCATTCTATGATTCTATGATTCCCACTTGTCTTGTTTCTAAAGCTGTTTCTAAAGTGTTGTTCCCTGTTCTGTTCCCTGTTCTGTGCTGGCACACCTGCACAGACCCAGATTGAGCATAAACAGTTCTGAAAAGGAAGCAAAGCTGGGTCACCAAAGCTTTCATGAAGTGCATGCGTAAGCAATCATGTGTCACATCAGACAGTGACAAACCAAACACCAAAGAAAATAACTGCCTATAAAAAATCTCATCTAGGCATTGATTTGTCATCCATTATTCCACCAGCCTTTGAGTCTTGTTTCCCTTCTTGATAATGTGTATTATGTTGCTGAAGATTGGTTGTCTTCTGCTCCCTGCCAGTGCTAAGACTTGTCTCCTCAGAGTGTTGCTCATGGTTGAAGCCTAAGAGTAACTTTCTGAGATGTGTGAGTGGCTTCTGCCCAGTTTCTTGCAGACATCACTGGTTGGCTTCCAAGAAAGAGGGCAAAGACGGAAAAGGCCTTGGGGATGCGTCCCGTGGTAGACCAGGTATACCATATTTCAGAAAGTAGAAGATATTTCTGGAGCCCCCCAGATCTACATGCATTTCTTGTGATAAAATCAGGAGTGGGGATTCCCAGGATAGGAAACCTGCCCTGTACGGGGTGCTTTGCCCCATTCTGAATGTCTTTGAAGGCAACTTGTCGTCTGGCCTATCCTCCTGGCTCTACATGACTGTTTCTTCCCAGAAGTGTATCTGCTGTGATATAGGAAATTCCAGGTACAACCATTCTTTTCCCAGGCTTTGCTTCTTTGATCCTAATGCATTTCCATGACAAATGCTAGAGAACATGTTAAAATTCAACAGGGCACCCAAATTCTTTGTTACAAATCTTACAAGCTCTTGGACTCCTATCTGTCTAATCTAATTTCTGATGTAGTAATTGCTGGAATGTGTGGATTCTGACACCGCAGGGCCAGGTAGTGAAATATGAATGAGAAGTGAAGAGAGGAGAGCCACAAAGTTCATTCAGCTTATCTTCCTCTTAATTGTTCCCTTTTCCCTCCTGTCCCTGGTGTTTTTGGGAATACCCCGCCCCCCAGAAACTTGCAACAACCTGATAACCCTTGTGCTGCCTAAGTGCCTGCATGTCTCTAAATGTAGGAGGTGGTTTCCACTTCAGAGATGGTGAAGTCTCCAATCTCCAGATTTCAGTAGTGTATGTCTCTTAAATCCATGCTTCTGCTGTTCAAGACCCTGGCCAGTGGAACTTTCCACACAGGAGTGTTTACTCCTACCTCTGCTTTTTCCTTTAACAGCTGCAGCCAGTGGCTGATGTCGCAAATGTTTCCCAAGGAAACAAATCTGTCACCCTGGGCAGGCTTGGGTCTGTGATGTTATAAATTGGGTGCATCTAGTATATAAACAAGGGATTCCAAGCACTGGCAATCTCAAACTGCTTCCACTTAGTAACTTTGCCTTCATCCTTCACTAAAATCCAGATAACTGAATCAACAGCAGAGGTCCTTTTCAGCAACATAACCAAACAGAGTGTGTTTAATTTCTGTTTTCAAGTGAAAGAATCTCTCAATGGACCAAAGTGTTTCCACCAGCCTCTCCCCTCTCCCTCCTGCCCTTGTCCCTGCTTCCAGACCATGTGTTCTCAAAAAGATATTTGATTTCAGTGAAAGCTCAGCTGATGTCCCTGCAATATGCTCGAGTTCTTGCTTTGTGCTTCCCGGGAAGGATGAGGGCTCCTCCGGGGATTCTGGGTAATTGGGTTAGTGGCCAGCTCATGTCAGGAAATTAAAAGGCAGCCCCGATCAGGTTGCTGCTGCATGCAATTTAATGGCTTTGTATTTATAGAGTATTCTGCCTCCAGCCGGTGCCAGATATATCACTATTGGAGGCATCCAAATGAAAAAAGAGAATGAAAAATGATTTTTCTTTTTCTAAAATACCCCCGTGTTTAAAAACCAACAGGCAGCTCCCTGTCCACACAGGATCGCCAGGTGCAGTGAGTGGCATCTTGATGTCTATATCATCCACACTCAACTATTTTCCAAGGCATGAATTGAGCATTTGTGATGTGGCTGGAGCTGGGCTGGGTGATGGCATGACACAGAGCATGTGCTGCCTTTGGCAGAGCGATGGTAATTCTCCAAGAGAAGGCTTCCAGTGGATAGGCTGTCCACAAACTGCACATTGGGCTGATGGCACTTGGTATCTGTTTCCTGGCCATAAGATTGGTGCGTCCAGGACCCTCCCCACACTTTCTGCTGTATCCAATGGATTATGAATCTGTTTAGTTTGGTTCCTCCCATTCATTTTGAATTATTAATCTGCCTAGGTTCTTGCCATACCTAACTAAATCTCCATTCTATCAAACATGAAATCCAGGCTCCATCGATGTACATTTGTGTGGATTCAGAGGCATCACCTCTACACAGGTTTATGATAAACACTTTGTGCATTCTGTCACCAGAAATTGTGCTTAGTGCTCTTATAACGTGTACAGAAAAGAGGAAGATGATAAAAGCTGCAACCATCCAGGGATGTTTAGACCCCAACCATTGTGCTACAAGCTTTCAGGCAGTTCTAACAACAAGGTAGGTAAGATCCTCTGAGGTGAGCAAGAGTGGGGTGTGACTGAATGTATGTCCCACTGCTCTACAGTAACTCAAGGCACATGCATCATCATTTTCACAGCCTCTGGTAACCTACGTTCACCAGTGACTCAGCTCTGCTGAGATTTTCAATCCCTTTCCATGACTCACCTTTGAAGTCTGTGCCAGCCCTTGGGCTGCAGGGTACCCTGAGAGTGTCTTTACTCAGAATTCCCTGGCACAGCTTTCCTAATTTAAGAATTAAATACTAAGTGGACACTAGTTCTTAGTGTTGGAAAAGCCACTGCTGAGGTGAAGGCTTCAGGAGAGACTTCAAGGCTGCGAGGCCCAAGCAGAGTTGCTTTAAGAGGCTAGGCCAAGCAGCAGCATGCTGTGTTGATGGGTCTAATTCCCTCACCTCTGTGGATCTCCATCAGAAGCAGGCCTCTCTCCCTGCAATGATGGGGGCCTCTCCATTGGGTCACATATCTAAAAATTGCTCCTCTACCTGTTCCAAAAGGCTTATACGGTGTACCTAAATAGACTGAGACAGAAAACTGGGTTAGAAAAAACATTGGTTTGACCCTGCAGGTGTACCTTTGGTAGTCAATGGAGAGAAGTATCTGTTGTCACTCCTCCTCAGGTAAGTGTCTGGCCAGTGACATGAGGGTGGAGGTGCCTGCTTTCCTCTGTTGCTTGTCAAGGGAGCCCAGATGCACAGAAGGGAGCTATCAAAGTCTAAAGTAAGGTGAGTTAAATCACACCCAGGGCTGCAGGTTCCTCTAGATAGCAAACACCCCTTTGGGGATTTAGCTCTGAGCACTGCCTCTTGGAAAATCAGTGGGGTTGAGGCTTTGTCATCTTTTAGGTCCTCTCGTGAAAGGCATCCTTAGTCTTTTCCTGGCAGGCACGTACCTGCATCTGTTCCTTTCACCCAGTGCCCCTCAGCCTGCTGCTATGCAGGCATTGCAGCCATGGGTGACATAGCCAATAGATCTGCTGTCCTGCTTCAGGCTGTTTAGACGGTTGGGAAGGGAAGAAATCAAAGGAGAACAATTATATGAACCATGAACACAGGCTGAGTGTGTGGGTATGGGGGTTATTACAGGGAGCTGAACAAGGTACTGAGGTATTTTTACTCCCATCTGCCCTTGAAGCCCTTGTTAATTCCTGACTTTCCAGGGTGACTGGGGTGTGAGGTGAGAGGGGCTCACCACAGGAAGGAAGCTGTACGTTTGAGAGACAACAATGGCTAATGCTGCAGAGACACCTCTGCAGAGCTGGCAGCCATGCAGCTGGCATTAGTGGAGTACAAGGGTTGGTTTGCAAGCTGTGTGGGTTACACCAGATCCTGTATGCTTTGGACCAACCACCTGGGACATGCTGCTTGTAGTTCTGTGTGTGAGGAGGAAGGACACCTTGTGTCACTGCTCCAAGGCATGTGACAGCCCCTAGTACCAGGTATCATCAGGCATCACAGGGCTAAACTGTTCCTCTGAGTCCAAGGACTCTCTAGCTGGGCAGACAGCAAAGGACCTTTCCTGCCCAACTAACATATCCCTGAAAACATCAAAGGTGGAGCAGGCTGCAACATCCTGCTTGAACTGATTTAAACTCTCTGTACACCCTTGTAACACAGGAGATGGATTTTTCAACTCTACTGCCCCCGTCCCCAGGCTAGTTCCTCATCCTCCCGTTGCAAGTGTCGCTCCCAGGCTTGCTGACCTGCACCGTGCTAATCTCTGGGTTTTTTCTGGCCATGATGACCTGTGACCCTCAACTTGCTTTCCTGTGTTTCAAGCAAGGTGGCTAATTGCAGCAGTCATCTATCAGGAGATTTTGCAGGGGCTGGCCTCTTTTTGCACCAGTATAAGAGCCTAATAGTACAAAGGGATCTTTTCCCCTTCCCATGCTGGAATTTCAGAGTAACAAAAGAGAGCCTAGTCAGGTTGCAGCCTCTCCACTCTTGTTGGACAGAAATGCCTTTCCATATAGTCTGTTTCTTTCCCCATCTTGGTAAGCCTAACTTTAATTGTCATTGCTGCTCTCTGTTTCCTTGATAGGCCTCCTCCTGGCTCACTCAGCGCATCACTACATCCTGTTGTCTCTCCTGAAGTTCAGAGCAAAAAGGGAGAGCAAAATTCTGTAGAAGACACCTTGGGCACAACCCTTCTCCCTTCCTTTCTTCTCTGCTCTTAGCCTATGCATTCCACCTTCCTTGGGCAGTGTCAATCCATGTACTTTAGACTGCAGCTCCTGGGCATAGGGGTTTCTCTGTTAGCTGCAGAGCACCACTCCAGCTCAGACCCTGGGAGAACAAGCAGGATGCGCTGATGCAGAAACTGCAGCTCAAGGATTAGGTGGGCAGTGGGCACAGGACCTGGCTGGTGTGTCAGGGAAGCTCAGCAAATGCAGCCCCGTGGGCACTGCTCCCTGGCCAACACTTGCCCTGTGTTCCCTTTGGTTGTGTCCTTCTTGGTCTAGACACATATTGTACCATGCAAACCCTGTAGCTTGGCTCCTCCGTTAGCTCTTTTGGCAAGACAGATCTTTCTGTTCCTATCAATTCATGGGCATGTGATAGGACTCGATGGAAAGTGAGGTGAGGCTAGTAATTTGACACGACAGCTGATATTGGGCCTAGACTGCATTTCCCATTGGCTAGGGCTTAGCTTTATGGAGCTTTTAAGAGTATTTTTAGTACCTAGAAAATAAAAGAGAAACTAAACCTGACTCTGTGTGCTGTCGCCTCTGCATACTCGGCTATTTTTACTTCCGACAGACTCGGCCTGGGTCCAGCTTTTAAAAAAAGCTGGAATTATTTTACTTCCATTAAGAAAAAAAACCCAAAGCCTGATGTTATCAAGTCAGCAAGGGGACATCTGATCCCAAAGTTGTCAGGCAGACGTCTCTCCGAGGGGCATGTCAGAGAACTGCAGGGCGCTTGAACAGATCAGCAGATCAGCTCTCCCACTGCAGATGCTTGGTGCTGGCACAGACCTCTCTGCAAGAGCGCTTGGAACACGAGTGGCACCCACAGGACGCTTAGAAAACTGACATCCCTATCCCAGGCAAGATGCTGAGCCGAAAAGTCCTGCACAAGTCCTGGCCCTGCCCTCCTCCCTGCTAGGTGAGAGCGGGCTCAGGCAGGCTGGGGAGCTGAGAGTGTGCTGCCGGTGAGCTGGGGCTCAATCCCTATGGTGGACACCGGGGTCAGCTCCACACTGAGGTCAGGCAGGGTGCCAGGACTCTTATGCTGAGTCCCTCAAAAGGTAACAAGATTCAATGAACAGCAGCACTTACTTGCAACACTGGGGAGTGGGAGGGGAGGGAATGTTTCCAGCACAGATAGCCTTCATTTTTGAAGAAGCAGCTGCCAGAACGGTAAGTTATCAAGGGGTAGTACTTCCCAAACTTTGCCCTATACTGTTGCATCACACATTGTGTATGTAAACCCTCCCTTCTTTGCTGCTCTAGCAGTCCCTCCTTGCTGATGCTGTCAAGAAGGGGGGTCCAGGAGTGCCTATGGTGGTTATGACTTTGTAGGATGAGTGCCTTCTCTCTTGGGAACTGGCCAGTTGTGATCCGCGTGAGAAATGGGTTTGTGCAGGAGCTGGAAGGCAACTGCTTTCTCTTGCTGCTGTCTTGTTGTCAGGCTGTGGCACCAAATCCTATGTAAGAGTCTTCAGTATGGACTAGCTGCATCTCATAAGTGGCTGCTGCACCTTGCAGTTAAAGCTCAGCTGGCTGTACGTTTGGTGTGAAATCTGCCCTTGGGATTACCGTGTAGGTACCACTCAGCCTTGCTCCAGCCCTCTCTCTCTCGTCTTCCTTCTCCTTACACTCTCTTACTTCCATCCATATCTCAGTTTACATCCTCCTTTGTTTCTTCTCTCCTCAGTGTTTTCCTTCATGCTGCTTCTCTCAGTTCACCCACTGCGCTGCCCCACTCCATTTTAATGTCCTTTAATGTCCCTCTCAGAGCTGTGTTGTAACCAGCCTGCCTATCTTAAAATTAACCACCAAGGAAATCAAAGTAGAACAGCAAGCATTCACAAGCCATCTGAATACCACAGCTCAGTACCAGGTCCTGATTTTTGGCCATGCCCTTTCCTTCCACCTAGATAGGCTGTCAGATCTTTGGGGAGGGATTTTGCCATGATGCTTATGTCTGGAGTGTCACAGTCAGGGACTCAGGGGTTGAAATGCTTTTGTTTGCTGTATCACCTGCAGGTCGCTGCACTCAGCAACAGGCGCTGGGATGTGCCACGTAGGGGTCACCCTATTCACCAGCTCTTCAGCTGGAGCAATGACAAGGTAGAATAGTGGCTTTGCAAATGCTGATTGAAAACATTTGCCTCAAGGAGTGTCACACAGGATGGGGAACAAGAGGAGGACAAACACTTGTTCAAAATTAACAAGCCAAAGTCCTTGGGCAAATAGACCTCTATCTGCTCAGTGAGGGAAGGAGGCATGGAGGGTAAATCTCTCTGCGTCTCTCTTATCTTTTTGTAATGCACTTAAGTCCATTGTGTCCTTATAATCTGATTGAGGGTCCCTAATACTGCTGCAACCTGTGCAGCCATCCCTCTGCCAAGCTCTGGAGTGTGGCATGCTTCTCCTTGGGAGAAGGAAACAAGCTCCTTCCTCCATTTCCTCCCTACCCCTCCCAGTCCCCCCTCCCCACTGCTTATCAAACTGCACAGTGAAAGCATCCTGGAGGGCTGTGTGTTGGTTTCTCCTGGCTGTGGATGGCATCTCCCTGCACCAATGATATCCTGCGCACTGGCGTGCGGGAATGGACCCCCCTGTGACCCTTCTTCTGCCAGGGTCCTGGGGAGCTGTCATTCAGGCCTGAAGTCCTGCAACCTGTTCTGGATTCCTCCGTAATCTTTGAACAGTGTATTCCTGAGCCTTTTAATTTTCACAGCTGGTTACTTGGTTTTCTGGCAGTTCCTGAAATTTGCGTCTCTCCCTCCTCTCCTGGCTTATAGGTAGGTGTCATTCATTCAGCAGAGCATGGTCTTCTTTCTTAGGAAACCAGGGCACAGTTATAGAGGGAAAGAAATCATGGACGGAAATTAAAGTTTCCTGCTTCATCCAGGACTTTATTAGTGCTGTTCCTCAGGAATCTCCCTAGATAATCTCAGGTTTGGGATTCCCTGGCTGCCCTTTCTGAAATCACTCTCTAGAGTATGTTGGGGCTCCCAGGAAGGAGTCTTTCCCACAGGTTATTTGCTGCTGGAAATGGAGGTAAAAGAAGCAATGGACAACATTTTCAGAAACACTACCATGTAATGGAGGAGAAAGGTGGTACTTATGCTTAGGCATGTCAGGGAAATCTCCACACAGAGTCAAAAATAGAAGGAAATTACTGAGTGTGATCTGAGTTCACCTATTTGGCTTCATGTCTTTCTCTGCATCTTCAGTGCTTGCCATCCTCCCATAGCAGCCACTTACAGCAGCAGTTCTTTTGCTCTGGAGAGCTCCAGGCCTGCTCATTCCTGCTTCTCCTGCTCACTGGGAGCAGCAGGACTCTTAAAAGTAAGCAGCTATGTAGCATTAGTAACATCATGCCTATGAGCCTTTGTCCCCACACACTGCACCTTACACATAATGCCACCTAGACCTCCATGTGGGTGTTGCTACTGCCAGAGACATTGTGCTGTCAGACTGTATAACTGAGTGCTGTTGGACTGGTTGCTGTTGGTTATTCTTGCTGTCAGGGGGCTGTTGGTACTGTCTGTCAGACAAGCTGGTTTGGGTGCTCCAGCCATGAAAAGTACCAGGAGCTAGATGTTGCAGCAAGTAACAGATTCATGTGGTGCAAGTGGGGCTGGTATGAGCATTACAGTAAAAACTTTCTCTTTTCCATGGCATAGTAAGCAAATGTGGTATTGAAATGTACAGTGTAAATGACAGATGTGTGCCTCTTTCTAGGGTAGAATGTCAGCAGACTGCAGTTTTTTTCAGGTGTACAAGTTATTCAAAAAGTATCACTTCAAAACTGATTTGGAGAGTTTGCTTTAGTTGTTTGTGTTTATGCAGTGGATTGATTACAAAATATTAATGGCTCCATGTGATTAGTAAGTGTCTCACATAATTGGTTCCTGTGATCAGACTGGATAAACTCATGTGTGTTTCTAAGGAAGTACTTGTATAGTGTAAATTCAAATGTTTATTGTATTTGAATGCTCCTATGTTTATTTACCTTGAAAGATTTATTTTTTTTTTTTTTCAATACCTGCTTCTGCCAGCAAGATTGAGTTACCCCGATTTCACAAGAACTGATTATCAGAGACCATACGGCTGGCCAGAAATAACTGACAAGTCGACAAATCTCTGTCTTTTTTCACAATTTGTTTTTAACAATGCATTTTGTACCAATACAGCAGTTCAGCTGCTGTTCCTGGTCTATCAATGCTGCTATGTTTTTTTGCATGGTGACAGTCACTGGTGCTTCCCCAGTCACTGGGAACTGTTTCAGTGTGCTATTTTGTGTATTGTAGTAGAGGTTGTTTCTGTTTATTTGGGTTCTACTTTTATTATAGTTGCCTTACTTGATCAAGACTGAAACAGCTTTGTTGAATTCATAGTTCATAATCTATTTGCTATAGGTCACTTTTTTCAAATATAGACAGTGAGAGGTCACAGAACATTTAACTTCTCATTTTTAAGAACAATCTAAAAGCTTATTTTTATAACTGCAGGTTTGATTGACATTTAAAGTCTTTATTTTTAAAAGCAAGATCATCTAGAGGGCATTGAGGTCTGAAGCTTTTCATTTGCCCATCAGATTGATGGTGATTCAAGAGTTTGAATGGGTTAATTTTTGTATTCATTAATGTTTTGAATAAAAGTAAAGCTCACAGCAGCATGGTTAGAGCTGGAGGCAGTCTAGCTGGTATTATTAGGATTGCTGGGTTCAGCTGAGATCTCAAGTGTTTGGGAGAGAGAAGCTCCCTGGAGTCTGGGAAATACCTGAGCAAATTTTAGCATCTGCATGTCAAGGTTCCCTGTGGCACTAAGGAATCATGAGGATTTATCTTGTTTTACCTGCAGGTGTTCGTCTGGATCGAGTCCGCGGAGGCCGTCAGAAATACAAGAGGAGACTGGATTCTGAAAGTAGCACTTACCTGAGCCTACAGATCCCCCCACCAGCTAAAAAGCCACGTATGTATTGGTCTTAAATTGTGGTCCTCTGAGCAACCGCTAAGTTTCTTTATATTGGTTCTCCTAAAACATACAATGGAGCAGTTGTCATTTTTGATTCCCGTATCGGTCACCAGCACTATGACTTTTTTCTTAGGACTGTCATGCAGAGGTGGATTAGGCACAGCCCAGGTGCTGTATTCATTGTACCTAGGGTTAAATACCAGACCTTTCCTAGGAGACTATGTAAATCCATTTAGTTACATTCTGATCTTTTCCTGTACCCAAGTTATGCTAACAAAACTGGTCCCGTGCTGATTTCTCTCTACCATACTACCCATAGTTCTCTAAACTTTTCCACATCCCACCAACTGATTATTCGTGCCTCTTCCTCCCCTTGTTGGACCTACCTGAGACAATGTCTGACAACCTTACAATAGGGTCCTGCTTTTGTCATCCCTGTACAGAGCTGGTTTGGCATAAGCAAATCACTACAGCTTGTGTAGCTGCAGTGTAATCTCCTATTGTGACCAAAACCATTTCTGAGTTCCTATGGGCTCTATAGTCACATCTTATCCCAGGAAGGTCCTTCTAGAAAGGGCTCTTATGACACCTTATGTCATAAAAAATCTAACAACAACTTCTCCTTTGAAATGTGCAGTGACTAAGATTGTCTCCCACTTGCTGGTGGCTGAGCCAGAGAAGATTTATGCCATGCCTGATCCAACCATGCCGGAGAGTGACATCAAAGCCCTGACAACCCTCTGTGACCTGGCAGACAGGGAACTGGTGGTGATCATTGGCTGGGCAAAGCACATCCCAGGTAAGCAGGGGGAATTACAAGGGGGTAAGCGTGAACAGCAAAGGGAGCTATTACTTGTTACTGTGCTTACCAGTTTTCTCTTCAACCAGGATTTTTACATATAGTGATGGGTGGAAATTAGTCACAGAGAACTGCTTGTGGTGGGCTTTCACTAGAAACAAACTCCAATATAGCCTGTGGTGTAGGTGCATAAATTGATGCCTGCATGTGTGTGCACCCTGGGATTATGCAGAAGGCTTTGAGATTGTATGATAAAGTTCTCAGTTGTACCTAGTGTTGAGTAGCACAGCAAAAGCACTTGGGAAACAGCCCTTGGGATGGTACAGTGGACTGTAGTGATTTTTCACTGCATCAATATGATGTAGGTCTGTTGTGTTTATAAATGAATAAATATTACAGCAGTGACTGGACTTTACTGCTAATGATGAGGCAGGTACCCACCCTGTCTGTAGTGGGCATTCTTGCCCAGACTCAGGAAAGGTTTTGTCATACTGGATTCATCACGGAACAAGTCCTGTTGTGGTAGTGGACATACTCACTATTGTCAGTGAATTTCCAGGCTTCTATGCTGACAAATAATGAGGACAACTTATTGGCAATGTGACTGGCCTCGGAAGGCTCACTGACTATCCAATGAGTGCCTGTAAGATTGAGTGACAAAGCAAGTCTCACACCTGCAGGTAGGATGGACCCATGCTGAAGGAGCAGACATGGCCCTCAAGGGCATCCTGGGGACAAAGATTTGGACTGGGAAGGGAAAATGCCTCCTCTTTCTAGTTTCCCCCTGCCCCCTGCCAAAAAAAAGACAGGTTGGTTTTGGGTGTGGAGAAGGTCAGCCAGGGAATTTACGGGTTGTCCTTGGGGTTTATGTAGCTGCTTTCCAAAGACTGCTTCAGATGCTCACTATGAACAGCTCACTACAGCTATGAACAGCTCACTACAGCTGTCTCCTGCCCTCTGTCTCCCTTCCTTGTGTCAGGAGAGTATCTGAGGTTCAGCCACAGGATCACAGGATTTAAACCATATTGCACGTTGTCTATGGGTCTATGTTCTCTTGCTTTGCTTCTTGGTGTTAAGTCCTTCCTTTTTTGGTGATGCATCTTAGCATGAGTGATCAAACTGTTTAGTTCTCCCATGTATTTTGTTTCTCTTTGTAGCTCCTCTTTTGGCTTTTTGGAGGCAGCTTCTCTTTTATCAGAGGGAATATTTCTCCCGTGGCTCAAGGGTTAGTAGTTTCCTGGGCTATATGGAATATGGACTGTGATGTGGTGGGACTATAAAGTCTGGAGACACTTTTTCAGGATGGTGTTTCTGAATAGAGGTTAATCTCAGTGATGCCCTTCTTACATGAGATCTGCAGTATCTGCAGGGATTACACCCCTCACTAGTGCTGGAATCCATCTGGGGCTGATTCATCACAAGTGGGCTTACAGTGGTGATTAGGGAACTCAGCCTGGATTGCTCTACTAACCCAGTACTTGGGGTGTTAAAAGGAATGGTTTTAATGCAATGCAATTAGCTGCTATGGCTGTCCAGTGAGGTGCCGTTGTACGTTCCTCTAACCTTGGCTATTTCTGTTCACACGGGATGCCCTGCCGTAGTTCCCTAGCTTGTGGTTGTGGGATGAGTGTGGGATGCTCAGCTCTGAGTTCCTACAGAGTTTTCCAGCCTGCCGTGGTGATATTATCCCAGAACAGGAGTATAGTAGAGATTACTCCTGCACTCTGAAAGGGGCTCTTCCTCTCCTTTCTGACAGGCAGGACATGCCTGCCATCATCTCAGTTTTCTCTGCGTATTTTTCTTTCCTATCAAAGGCCCTGCAACGCGGTAACAGCCATCAGCCAATAGCCACAGTTCAGACCAGCGGCAGGATTATAACAGGACTGTGTGTAAAGGAGAGAGCTCAGGGATTGTTACACAAGGGAGAAGTACCAAGAAGCAAACATAATACAAGACGGTTCATAAAAATGGAAGAAAATACCCTATAGTTCTGAAACAAGTATGAAACATACTGAGTCAGGCAGCAAGGGGGCAGAGCAGGGCAGGGCCAGGAGGCTGCCAGCTGTCTAGATTATCTATGCCCCGTATTTCTGCCTTCCAAGGATTTTGAGCAAAACAGGACGTTGCTTCCTGTGTGCATGAACTCTTGGACAGGAATAGATGGAGAAAGGAACAAAGGTCATATATTCCTGCCTTGTGTTCACACCGGAATTAGTAAAGAACAGTGTGACATTAAAGTCATACCAACCCTTCAGGATCCCAGGTGTCAGCACAAACTTCTACCCCACAGTGTTAGCAAATAAAATCAGTTAAGCTTAAAGACACTTTCCTATGATAACAAGAAAGCATGTTTTAATGATGTTTAGCAAATGTTATTAGCTCAATAGCCTTCTTAGCCATTAGCTCAAAAGCCATGCTTAGCCAATGTGGAGTCGTTCCGTTCTGTATGAGGTTCCCCCGCCCCCGACTCTCCGTCTGTGCTGATTGTCTTTGAACAACGTCTACCTTTTCTGCGTGCCTTGATGCAGGGAGACAAGACTTCTCTCAAGGGGTGACAATGAAGGCTCTCCCAGGGTAGCTGTTGTGCTGTTCTCCCTAGGAAGACGATAGTACTAGCACAGAATGAAATATGGCAAGTGGAGTGACAGCAGCTGTGTCTGGAGTGGCCTCAGATCCTATAATTACATCTCCCTTTATTACCTCTGCTAATGGCCCTCCAGGATGACAGAAATGATAATAAATTAACAGATTATGAACTCCACTTGCCACAAATTATGTGACTTTTTTTTTTTAATTCTGGGAGCTCCCACTGCCAAACCACTGAAATTAAAAAAAAAAAAAATCACAAAAAGTAAAAAACCTGAATGTCACATCAGCTATTGCAAATAAAGCAGCTTTTCTCAACCTGCACCTGGGAAGGAGGGAAATGTGCATGCTAGAGACAGAGCCTTCTTTTTTGAGAGTCTAGGAAGGGCAGGGGAGAATTCAGCACCTTTCAGGATAAGACCCGAGAAAAGCAGCAAGAAACAGATCGCTAAGGGCACTTTCTGGATGCTGTGCCATCGAACAGCTCAGGAATGCAAAAGGGCTGGATTCTAGCAATTCCTGGGAGCTGTAAGATGGCAAGGCAGTTGAATTTCACAACTAGAGGTTCTCCAGTGTTACAAACCTATAATAGGAAGCCTGTGATTTTGGCCAGGTGAAATTAGCATTTAGCTTTCCTGATCTCAGGTTTTATAGCATGGGAGAACCCAGGTTACGTGATCTTCCCTTGTCTGTGCAGACTGCAATGATACAGGCACAGTCCTCCAGCCCTTGCATTCTACATGTGTAAACACTGGAGGAAAAGGGTCCTGATTCTGTCAGACATCTCAAGTCCAAGCTTGGCCCTGAAGCAGTCCCTCCTTCATGCCCGCCTGCTGGAGCTGGTGTTGTGTGCGACCTGGGAGTGCTTCTGGCAAGGAGCTTTCCCATGTGGGTAGGGCAATTGCAGCTGGCTCTTCTGTTCTCCTTGGCACAGGGTAAAGTGTGGTCTCTCCTGTGCAATTCCCACCTGCTATAACTGCCTCTGAGAAAGAGTGATTAGCAGAGATGCTGGATGTACGGGCTACTGCTAGGGTTAAGTCAATTTTTCTACTTTATTCTCTAGCAGAAAACTGTGAGCTATGTCTGTCCTGAATCCTCTCACTCCACTACATGACTGTTTCTCAATCTTTAACAAATTTCATTGGCAGACTGCAGTGAAGTGATGGCATAACCCCTTTCGTAATCCAGATGGGGAATGAAGATGCAGAAAGGCCGCATAACTGACCCAGAAACTGGACTTAAGGCAGCAGCCTAAATGCTGGGCTGTTCTCCATGAACAGAGCGAGGACAGGGATGACAAAAGGAGAGACTGCAGGTGCTAGAGACTGTGACAGTGTCTGAGCACAGCACCATTACCCCTGTCTCAGGGTTAATCTCATCAGTTCCCTGTGCAGCAAGCAGGAGACCTGGGGAGACAGGATCCCAAGCCTTCGAGCTGCATCAGCCCACACTTGGACTCAGTCAGGAGGGCGGCATTCAGGAGCAGCACAGTACTGACTGCAGAAGATAAGGGGCAAAAGGATGAGGCAAAGGGCAAGGCACCCCGAAGTACTCACGGCCTGAGCAAGGGTGGGATTCACCCAGTGCAGGGCTACACGGAACACAGGCTATGCTGTACAGGAATCAATCTCACAGTCATGGCGCTGGATTTGCAGCTCTTCTCCCCAGTATCCTGGACTCCTCTTTAGCTGTTCCCTCTGGCACTCCTCCCCAATGGTTTATTGATTCTTCCCTCCCACCCACTGCTCCCCTCAGACCTTGCACACATAACACGTGACAGCTGATTGGTATCTGTTAATTAATGTGGCCTGGGGCCTCTTTTCTATTCAGTGGCCTGATAAGGGAAATTGGATGTCCAAGGGCTGCCAGGCCATTATCACCCTTTGCTTCCCCTGGCAACACAAACACAAAACATGGCGTAGTGATAAATAAATACCACTAACCCACCTTTCTGCCTTCCTTTCCCCAGCTGAGATAGTACAGATAGAAAAAGAGAACCCACAGTCAGTCAATATAGCAATCATCAGCTCTTTTGTTAATTGCCAACTTGATAACAAGAGAAATCAAATGATCATCATGGTGGCTGGCTACCTAGACCCAGATGCGGGGCCAAGAACTGTGACCAGAGAAGGCTGTGGGATAAAGGAGTCCCGCTGAGCCCAGCACAGAGCCAGTGGGGCTGGGAGGCTCCTGGACAGAGGCTAATGGCTCACAGACCTCTTGGTGAGCTCTGAGGCTTAATAAGCATCTGGGGAGAAAACTGGCAGGGGAAGCTGGAGGACCATTTTCCCCCCAGCTGAGGGGTGCCTGGGTGTCCCATTCTCTCACAGCCCTGGGAACCTTTAGATGCAATGAGCTGCCAAAAAGCACAGTCCCTGGCAATCAGTGGTGGGCAGAAGCTGCCTAGGTGGGACCAACACACTGTGCTTGGCTTCCCTGTCTGTAATGGCTGTTGCACAGTGTCTGTCTGCCCCGGCATCTTTCATGGTCTGGACTTCAAGGATACGTGATACAGAGGACATAACAGGCACAGCTTTCTTTCCCATGCCCTTTTTTTTTCCTCCCATGGCAGACAGGGCCTCTGTGTTGGCCTCTCCACTTTCTCAAGTGGACCCTGAGGCTGTCAGGGTCTATCTCCAGATGGTGATTGCTCTTTCTGTATTTGAGGAGAATTACTTGGTTCACTGCTGGGTGCTGGTTCTGTTGCTGCTGGCTTTGACTGTGATTTAGGTACTTGTATGGCATCATAAAGGTGTTTTTCACACTGGGTAGGGTTGTTGGCTTTGAGGTGCAGAAAGCTGACCGTGTGGATCTCAGGGAGTAATAAGGAATAGAAAGAAGATTCAGTTCACAAATTTATTCAGCTTTTGAATACATTTTAGTGCTCTGTTGTGGCAGGACCTTTTCTCACGTTGGTGAAAATGAGATTGTGATGTGTTTGTAACTCAGGCCTGTGCCATTCCCTCCTATCTCATCAAAAGCCCTCTTTTCTGCCATCTGGACCTCTTCTCTGCTCTTTGGTCAGTTTGGGCAGACTAAATAGGCTGCAGTACAAAACTACAGAGGAACAATGAGCAGGATGATGTGGTACAAAAGAGTTGCTGCTATAGAAGAAGCAGTTATTGTTGAAAAGAGGTTATCATTAACCTTGGGTTGCCATAAATGCAGTCAGAGCATCAGGACTCCTGTTGGAGGCTGTGGGTGGGCATGGGAGCAAAGAGAAGGGTAAGATCCACATGTACCGATTGTCATAGACACAGGGTCAGTTTAGTAAGCTTTTTTTTCTTTAAAAAAAAAAAAAAAAAGGCAGCAGGCTAATGAAGGAGAGTGCTTGGGGTGAGTCACGGGAAAACCAAGGACCCCAGGCTCCTAGAGGCTTTGCTGCACACCCATTTGACCCTGCTTGTCTTTTGCCCTGTCAGGGTTCTCCAACCTCTCCCTTGGGGACCAGATGAGCCTCCTGCAGAGCGCCTGGATGGAAATCCTCATCCTGGGCATTGTGTACCGTTCCCTGCCGTATGAGGACAAGCTTGTCTATGCTGAGGACTACATCATGGATGAAGAGCACTCTCGTCTGACGGGGCTGCTGGAGCTCTACCTGGCCATCCTACAACTGGTGCGCCGCTACAAGAAGCTCAAGGTGGAAAAAGAGGAGTTTGTCACGCTCAAAGCTCTGGCCCTCGCCAATTCAGGTACAGCCCTAACCCAGCCAGCCTCATAGTCAGGGATTCAAGGCCCGCACTGTTATCTGGCCTGGGAGGAAACTGGAGCCTGCTGCCCGAGACAGTGCTCTGCCTGTGTCACGCAACATCCTCAAAGCTCCTCTCTGTCCACAGAGCAGGATCTAAGCTGGAGAGCAGGGAGAAACAAAGCTGGCTGTTGCTAGAGCCCCAGCTGTGCTCTTGCCCTGTATTAGGGAGTGGAACAAGGCAGGGATGGGCTGGCTGCTGGTTTCTGGTGGTGGACCCCTTCTCCACTAACAAGCTGACTCCACTGCAGTAAGTTCAGGAAAGGCCATGCCTGTATCCACCTCAGTACTGTTGGTCAGTTACAGCAAACAGGGAACCCCTCGTCCCAGTTTCAAATCCCACAAAAAGCTGTGGGGTTGGGGCTGCCTGGTCCTATCCTGGAGATGTTCAGTGACCACCAATACTGGGAAACAGTGTGGATCTGGATGGTAGAGGGTAAGACATGCTGGCAGAAGCCTAATACTGCCTGTTCTGTTTCTTCTTGAGAAGAGGATGAGGAAGGCCAGGGCCCGCAGCCCAGTGCCTTCCATCACAGTCTGGGGAGGGATGCAGCCCTCAGTCCAGCAGGCTGCGTGCTGCACTGATGTTGCACGAAAGCCAGACACACATTTGCTCAGGAGTACCTCCCGAAAGGGAAACTGCTAAAGCTACTGTGTGACAAGGGCTCCCTCTACATCCCTTGAGTCTCATTGTCTCACATCAGATCTTGCTGAACTGCATTGTGCAGGTCACAGAATTCGCCCTTGCAGCCCAGCAGCGAGTCCAGTATCTGTGTTTGGCTAAAGCTGCCTTCCAGAAAGACACCCGGTGTGAACCTGAAGGGATAAAAAGAGGGGGAATCTACATCTTTCATGGTATCTGACTCTAATAAGTAATCGTTCTCTCAGTTTAAAAAACAACAAAAAGGCGGCACCATATCTTTAATGTCAGTTTGCCTCCGGTTCAGCCTCCAGATACTGGTCTTGGCTGAGCTGTGCCCTATAACCCCAGGTCTTTTTACACCTCACAGCTTGACACGGTAAGTTCTCCTGTTCCATAGTTGCATTCTTTAGCTATAGATATCACTTGAAGTGTAGGCAAGTGGTTCAGAATGCTGTGAGGCTGCCCTATCCCCTCACTATTTTACACCATTCTGTTCCTCTTTGCCATCAATACTTCTTAGCAGCAGCAATTTAAGAGAAAAAAAAGAAATATTACTTACAGCTCATTAATAAAAATGTTGAGTAGCATCTGTTTTTTACTGATCCCTGCAGATTTCCACTAGAAAACTCCTCCTTCAGGCATGATTCACCACTGATAGCTACTTTGAGATCTGTCATCTAGCCAGTTACTAATCAATTCAAAGTGTGCTTTATTGATATTGCATAGTGCTAATTTTTTAATGAGAATGTCCTGTGGTGCTAAGCCAAGTGCCTTATAAAAGCCTAAGTCTATTATATCTACACATTTAACTTTATCAACCAAACTTGTAATCTCATCAGAGAATGAAATCAGGTTTGTTTGACAAGACCGCTATTCCAAAGTATCGTGTTGACTGGCAGTAGTTGTAATACCATCTTATAAGTCTTAATTCATCATCACTATTTTTTTTCCCCTTTATTATGTCCTGGTTCACATCGGACTAGCATGGAAATTATCAGATAAGACCTAGGAAAATATTTCCATCATGAGAACTTTTCCAGTCATCTTGAATTTCTCAAAAAAATACCAAGAGTTGTTAATCAATAATCTGCCCTAGATGGGCCTCAGCCAGCAATTTTAGAACCCTTAATGCCAAGTTATCCGTCTGTGCTGATTTCTGTAAAGTTTGTCCCTAAGAGATGTCTAACATCTTCTTATTATAAACAACAGACTAAGAAGTCATCATCTTCATATAACTCAGGTACATAATGCTTCTTTTTTCTAAACAGGACAGAAATACTCACTGAGGACTTCTGTCTCCTCTACACTGCTATTAACAGTTTAATCATCTCCAGGTGAAAAGAGCCTCCCCTAAAAATGGTCATTTTTCTTCTATTTCTTAAATATGTATAAAACTTCTTTATTGTCCTTAGCCCTTCCAGCCATGGATTTTCCTCCGATGTCCTTCACTTTCCTTATCGATTTTCTACACTTCATAACTTCTGATTCACATAAATTGCTATCTAGTTCCCTTTTTCAATTTCTCATATATTGCTTTTTTAGCTCTAATTGCTGCCTTCACTTTGCCACTGAACCAGGATGGGCAGATGGCCAAGGCTGGCCTCTCTCGATTGTGGGATGGTGGCTTGTGGCGATGTAATCAACTCTTGTTAAAGAACCTGCCTCCTGTCTACCAGGAAGGTCACAGGGTGAAACAGGGAGAAGGGCTCCTCAGAGAGACTGAAGTGCTAAGGTAGTGGTTGTGACAGGGTGACAGGGTGACAGGATAAGTGCCACACTGGGACATTTATCAGGCCCATGCTATGAGCGAAGACACTGCAGGACCTGAGCCTTGGTGCTTTCAAGTTCCTCACGGTGCAACAGAAGCACTCTCTGCTGATGTTGCTCACTGTGCTGTCAGGACTAAGCCCAGGGTAAGCCCTATAGGACAGTCTGTATCAGGAGTGGAGAAACACTGAGCAAAGACAGAGCAGAACAACCAACACTCAGCAGCTGCTTTGGGGTTCTGCTTCCAGTGCTGTGGAGTGAAGAAACCAAGGTTAAGGTCAGGAGGCGCAGGCCACAGCATGTTCTCAGCCGGATGGGAAAAGCCATTCTCACTTCACTGGTTTCTCCTAGTGCTGCTAGAACTGCAGCCATGTAGGAGCATAATCCACAAAAATCCCACTTTGATACTCATATTGAAACACATGAAAGTCAAGCACGACATCTCATTTTTCATGTAATTAAAGCCTCTCACAAGACACACTGAGGAAGCTAGAATAGGGCAAGTGTATTTTTCTAATGTCACTTTCACATTCAACCTTCACATTCTTTTAATATAAGTTATTTTTCTTAGTGTATTTTTGACATGGAGGAAACTTGCAGAGCCTGCATGTATGTGCTTGCATGCAAGCAGCTGATTCCTAAAACGGTAATAATGCAGACTACCTCTGGGCTGGGCCTCAGCTCCCTTGGGTCAGGGGCAAGGTTTAAAGCTGAGCACTTGGATTAGCACCTGTGCTGCCTAGACCTGCTTTCTGCCTTGCCTCCCATATAGATAAATTCCTGAATTTCCCCTATCCCTGCTGGGTGTAATTGCTTATGCAACCCAGCTTCTAGGGACTTTCCTCTCTTCCATGCAGCCCTGTGTATGCTGACCCTTTGCTTCTAGGAATTAAAACAAATTAAAGCAGAAGTGGGAGCTCACTCACTCTTCACTGGAGGACAAGCGGACAGTAGGCTGACCTAGCCAGAGCTGCAGCTGATCTCTGAGTCCTCAGTGTAACGCACCAAGGACACACCTGCTGGGACTGGCAAAGATAATTCAAGCAAACTCTGTCTTTAATAAGTGCGTTTTAGAGAGCTGAGAAATGAATTCTTAATGCCCAGAGCAGCAGGCAAGTCCGAACAATATGATCACCCATTTTTTGACAGAGTAGGGGTGTTGTAGACTTAACTTGTTACCCTTCAGAGCCAGCAGCCCCTTCTTAGGCATCCCTAGGTCCTCTTTCCTCAAGAATACAAATTGACCAACCTGTGTATTAAAGAGCATTCCAAGTCAGCATACAGCACGTGTTCAGTTAAGGACATCCCATTCTGGTCGAACCTCATTTCCCCTTTTTTTCCCCAATGCATTTTAGTGTTGAGTTGGAGTGAACAAGGTCTGGATCTAGCAAGGGGATGTGTAGCAAATTCTGTACTAATGGGTCCTGTGAGGTCCCTGCTCCTGCTTCTGCTCCTGCTCCTGCTCCTGCCAGAAGCTGCGCGAAAAGAGTTGGGTGAGGAAGCAGTGGACCTTGTCCATTCTCACACCTGCCCTGTACCCATGCCAGCAGTGCTGGAGAAGGGCTCCTGACATGAAGCCTGACTTTTAGGCCAGCTGACCCTCAGGGACATGGTCAGGCAGCCTCCCTCCACCTCGGTGCTCTGACAGCTGTAAAAATTCATAGCTATTGATTTTGTAATTAACAGTTTATCAATGCCATCGACACCGGCTCACTGATGGATTGCAAGGAAATTAATCCTGCAATGTTATTTTATTTTTTGTAGTTAGCTGCCAGTTTTGAGCTTCTTTCAGCAAAGAGGGGGGTGGGGGTGGGGGTAAGCTTTGATCTTTACTTCCCCAATTCCTCTCCCTGTATTCATCTAGTTATTTAGTAGTGTTAAGTCTCATCACCTTAGAGAAGTCAGGTGGCAGAAGGGCACAGCTTTGGGATTCTGTCTGCTGTACAAACAGCATCAGTCCAAAACCAGAGCACCCACTTTGACCTGAAGCATGGCTCATTGCCTGGTGCTTCTAGCACCCGCTGGGATCTGCAAACTGATGGGCTGTGACTACTTCTCCCCCTTGTGACCCTAGCGAGAAAGACATTAAACAGAAAGGCTGTAGGACATTTCGCCTCAAGCTCCAGCTCTTGAGGCTTCCAGTCTCCAAAATGACCTTTGCAACTTGGCAGGAAACAGATCCCACTCACTTCTCCCGGATGGTGCATGGAAGTTTTCCAGAGGTGCTACCTAGCTGGGAGAAGTTGCCAGACTGACTTGGCAACATGCTTCTCCCTCCTTACTTTTCACAATCAACCTCTGTGGGTAGCTCAGGTCACTGTGATGACCTACCAGCCCTTCTCTGAGCTTCTTTGCCTGGTCTCTTGGACACAAAAAGCAAATGCAGCAAGAACAATCCTTCCTCAGTAGGCTTCTTGGAAATACAAGCCTTTAATATTCTCTAATTAGCGCGTTCCTTCTAAATAGCTTCTTAAACAGCTTTCTTGCTAGACATAATATTTTCCCAACTGTTGTAATACTTTACAAATCATGCATCATAAATAGCATTTACTGTACATGTATCTTACAAAATTCACAGTCTCTAATTTGTGTTGCACTCTCCAGAGAGATGACACATATTTCTAGAGAGATTTTGGCGCTTCAGCCAGTTTTCCTCCCCTTCACCGCTGTCACACGGAGGAACCCATCCATGTCCTCACATTTGTGTTGTATGTGTGTGGGCTGAGCCAGAGCACTGCCACACTGCAAAGCCCAGCTGCAGCAGCAAACGGTGCAACTGCATGTGTGCATGTCTGCTTACCACAAGTGTGCCTTTGCTGCTGCTTCTGGATTCATTGCCCTGTGGCAGGAATCTTTATCAATGAGTTCAGTATCGATTAAAAGCCTCTGAACAATGAAGACAAGGGAACAGCGTCTCCAGCTCTGTCAGGGTTGTAAGAAAGAAGCAAGTATCAGCAAGATGAAAAGGAGGAAAGCCTTCAGTGAGGCTGTGCCTGGTTAGCTGCCCTAATCTAACCTCTCTGCTCTTTGGTGCTGCCCTCTTGTCACCATGACTTACCCACAAGTTTAGCAGCCGGTGTTCAACTCGGATTCCCCAGCTCAACCCTGGACTGGATCACTACGAGCTACCTTTGCCTCCGAGATGCACCAAGGAGCTGTGCTAGCTTTGCAAACCCTGCTAGCCCCTCTGGCAGCTGGTGGAAATCTAACTGGCAGGCTAAGGGAAGAGGCCTTGCAGGAGGTGCAGGTTTCCTGTACTGAAGGAGGAAGCTTCCCGAGCAGCTGCTGTCAGTCTCTGCAAACAGGGGCATATGCACAAAGGTGGGCCTGGTAACACCCCTGGGCACACTGGTTGTGACCTACTGGGGCTTTTCTGTCTTGCTGACACCCTGAGCAGCTGCACAGCAATTAGGCAGTTTAGACAGATGAAGCGCTATAGCAGTGTTAATTATTCTTAATGAGATTGCTCCCAAGCGGCAGCACAGCAGCTGCTGCCCCTTGCAGGGTGACTCTCCCCATAAGGAGCATGGAGGGCAAGTGAATGTGCAAGTCACAAAGGCGCCCGGCTGACCCCTGCACAGCCTTGGGGTGGCTGCCAAAATGTGCAGCACACAGGGCACAATGTGTTACCTACCCCTGGCAAGCTTACTGTCCCTGCACTGCTAGGGCCAACTCGGTGGGCTGATGCTGAACTTCACAGCAGCAGCAACAATACCTGCCAGCAAGGTGTTTTTTTCCCCTTAAGAAACAAAACAAAACAATAACACACACCCCCAAAACAAAAACAAGCAAGCAAGCAAACAAACAAAAAACCAACCAACCAAACCAAACCAAACCAAAAAAAAAAAAAAGGAAAGAAAGCATCTTTAGCTTCAGGACCATAAAGGATTTCCTTCCTCATGGTCTGACTTGTCTGTTTGCTGTCTTTTCTCCCTCCTCCCAGACTCCATGCACATAGAGGACATGGATGCAGTGCAGAAACTCCAGGACCTTCTCCACGAAGCCCTGCAGGACTACGAGCTGAGTCAGCGCAACGAGGAGCCCCGGCGAGCAGGCAAGCTGCTCCTGACCTTGCCCCTCCTGCGGCAGACGGCTGCCAAAGCTGTGCAGCACTTCTACAGCATCAAACTGCAGGGCAAGGTTCCCATGCATAAACTCTTCCTAGAAATGCTAGAGGCAAAGGTCTGACAGCCCCAGTGCCAGCCGACAGTGGCCGGGGAACAAACTAGAAACAAAGATGCAGACAACGGAGCAATCCAAACAGCAGCAGCAGCCACCGCCGGCTTTTATCTCCAATCATTTATTATGGAAGAATTATTTAATGTCTATCTGTCGGCGTGACTGCAGAATCTCGTGTACAGGAGGGGGGAAACTCTTTTAATCAGTCACCTGTTTCTCTTTTTTTCGTTTGTTTTCTCTGTGGGAAATACCAGAATATGCTCTTGCACTTGTTGAGGTGGTCATCGGGGCTCAGCCCCTCTGAGCAGTGATGCTCTCAGCGCTGTCCAGGCCGCCTGCTCTCCAGCTCCCTCTGCCAGTGCTGGAGGGGGAGTGGGGACAGAAGCAGGAAGAGAGGAAGAATAGAGTCAATATAAACTTTATGTGCTGGTGTTGTGAGGGGTCAGATAGAAAGGGAAGCAGCCAGGGTCCTTCTTTTTGTCACCCTTCTGGCTCTAACCATAGAGCAGATGCTTCTTTGGAGAAGAGCGCTGCTGGACCTCTCCTGATCAAAATGACTGCCTCCCAGGCTCCTCTAGCAACAGCTAACACTTGTACATACAGGCCCCACTTCTTACCGGGAAAGATGCTCCTAACTGTGTAAGATATTCTGCGACCTTGTACAGTGTCTCATTACGCCTGGCTATCCCTCCCATGTACAATCCCCGCAGGCCCCTGAAGAGGTAGGATGTATGTCCCTGAGAGAATGCAAGTCTCCTTTCCCAGATGGCACGAAAAAATGAGCCTAATGCTATGCTTCAGTGCTGGGATGACTTGATAATCTCTGCATCCTCTCCTATGTGGTGCTATCTACAGTTCTTCCACACTTTCACCCCATAGTGTATCAAACCTGCCTCTTCAGCTCAGCTGAGTGCCATTCCCTACTTGTTCCTTGTGGCAGAGAACACAAGGCTTTGTCTGCATGGTTACTGCCCAAGTATAAATACACCCCAAACCAGGGCTTTCCTAGACTTCATTAAACTGATAGCTCTTTGCCTCCACAGAGACTTAGGCTTATTGCCAAATGCTAGTTAGGAATCAAGGGCACTGCTTTTTGGAGGAGGCAGCTCTTCAGCCTGAGAGATTGCTTTTTTTGTGGCAGCCTAGGGAAATAAATTAGAGGGTGGCATGAAACCCCCAATATCTCAACTACTGTCTTCCCCTGCCTCATCCCATTATCCTCAACAGCAGCAAAACAGCTAGCATAGATTATACCTGGGCCTGGTAAGAGACTCTCTCGCTGATGGGAAAGCAAATACCTGACCTTGAGGTGGTGGGAGAAGAAGTGGGGGAATGTTTATTTACTCTTTTCATGTAACCAGGTTCCTGCTGTCTCCAAGCCCTGATTTAGATCTGCTGCCTAAGCCACAACTGCTGCATTCCCAGTAGCCAGAGGGAAATGTGGGTGACTGACAAAACTGGCTGTTAGCTTTCTCCAATATGTTATTTTCTAGGTCTCTTAGTTTTGAGCCGGCCTGAGCTGATGAAACCTGAATGTATTGTCTGTTTCGTGGTCAGTGGCATGGCAGTAGAGGTGAGAAAAAACCTGGTCTACATTTGAGACATCACTGGCTCTACTGCCTCTGTTCCCCTCAAGTTTCCACCCCTTCCTGGCTAGCCCAGGAGAAAAGCAGTGTGGCAGAGGAGTAACTTGCCCCCAGCAGGAAGCCTTCCAAATGAGGGTTGAGGCATGTGATCAGGGAGACACTGGGTGCTTGTTGTCTACTGGAGCAAACAAAAAAAAAAAAAAAAAGGGCTGTCAGGGCTGCAGAACAGTGCCCAGGCCAGCTCAGAGCCTGGGGGTGCTAACTGATGCTCACCTCTCAGCTCTGGTAGCCAGCCTGTGCATGGTACTTGAGTTAGTTCAGTTCCATCTCCTTTGAGTTTTCCCTGCCCTACACAGTTGTAGCTACTCTCGCGCATTTTGTACTCACTTGATAAAGGAATTCAGTCTTGCTTCAGGCACATTAGTAAACCCACAGAGACCTAAAAGGAAGAAGGCACATGGGAGCTGGTGCTGCTTCCATGCTCACAGTGGTAGCAATTACACCGTGGCCTTGTGCTTTGAACAGATACTTGTGCTTCTCTGGGAGGCAGCTGGGGAGAATATGAGAGGCTTTTGGCTTCACTCATGATCCCTGTACCCATCTGTGACTGAGAGGGACCAATGTGAAATGCACAGCACCACTATCGCGCCAGCTTGGGCAACTCTTTCTGGCTGTGGCATAAATGCTCTCGGTTGTGCTATCGCCTGTAAGTTTGACTCACTTTATCACTGTTGCTTCCCTGCTGAGTCCCTCCCAGCTCAGCCACAGTGCAGCGTCTCAACCTGCTGTGCAAAAGTAGCTGCCCCAAAATGGGCTGAAAAGATCCTAAGAACCCCAAAATGGGCTGAAAAGGTCCTTCTTACTCTGTTGGGCCCTGGCTGGAAAGGTCACTTGCAAAAAAAAAAAAAGAAAAAAAAAAAAGGCAGGCTCTTCCAGCTTTGTTGTATTTGGACTCAACCCTGCTTTCCAGAACAGGGAAGGAGAACTATCTACAAAACATGATTATGGAGAGCTGCTGAGTTAGCTTCTAGCCCATAGAGATTGCTGGCTATTTAGAGTAGGGCGATGGTATGGAGGCAACTCCTGCCTTGGCAGAACACTATAAAGATACCAAATGCATTTTTTTTCCAGGACCTTCTTCCTCTGTTACAGCTGCATGGAACCCATATGGATATCCCCCACTGCTTAAAGATAATATGCCTGGAAATGTTTGCATTGCTTCTGAAATAGGATGGGAACCGAACCAGACAGTAATTAGCATATATTAATCTCTTTAAGCAAGGAATGCAAACTCTTCCCCAGGAACTGGGACAGAAACACCTGTCTAGATTTAACCCTTAGAAGGCTTGTACCATCGTAATGGGAACCAGGTCAGGTCTCTTGGGCCCTTCAGACCAGTGCAGGAGTCATACCTATCACTTCCCAGTTATTCTGGTCTGTTGTGCATCACCAGTACTGTCACACTGCCACACCTGAAGAGCATGTCCAGCGACGCAGTGAGCTGGGCTTGCAGGGAAGGGTAATCTCTTAGTGTCCTCTCGGTGCACTTTGAAGTAGGAAATGGGGCTTCAGCAACTGCTTAGGTCTTTGAACGCTCACAGTCTCTTACAAAAAGGTTTGGAGATGTGGAAGTTGAGCCATGAACTAGGAAATGGGTTCTGGGTCAGTGCTCTTTATGCCGTTCATTTGTAATATAGGAGTCACAGAGTCAGCGCCATACAGCTGTCCTACATGGGGCAAAAGATGGAGCTTGAGCCTTGGGACACAAATGGGCTCTATGACTTAAAGAAAAGCAAAGTGATAGAGGTAAGTGTATGAGTAACAGCGAATAAGCATGAAGCCCACGTCCAGCAACTATGCTAAAAGCAGCTCCAGCCTCTGATTTGCGTGTGCAGATAACAGAAACCACATACCTGTCGGTTACTACTTCCCAAGTGACCAGCTCTTCTGTTTTGGGCACATTCTGCTCTGGGAACAGCGATGCCTGGCCTGTAATGAAAAACAAATTTCATGGGGATTAATTAAAAGAAAAGGTAAAATACCACACAGAATTAGGTTTCTGGGGAAACTTGGGCATTACACCTCGCAGCAAAACTGTGAAGCTAGAAGAAACTCCCCCACAACAATCAGAACCTTGCAGTATTGCTCATGCTAAGGGGGCATTATTTTTCTCTTTGTAAGCTAAGTCATCTTTTTTTTTTTTAACTATTACAAATATATAAGATAAAACATGCTGCACCAGAAACATGTAAGCAGCTATTAAGAGGGGAAAGTCATTGAGAAAGACCCTAGAATGTAACTTGTTGAGCTTTTATTACAAATCGGAGCTGAGAAAAAAGAGCTTCCACTTTGTATCCACAAGCTGTAATCAATCATATGGCCAAAGGCCACTCTGTTGTTCTTGTGGCTTGGTTATGTGGAGAAGCCAGAGAGACAGAGGCTGTGAGAATGATGCAGGGAGTTATAGACAGTCAGTGAAATAAACAGTATCTACTTAACTATTATCTGCTCCTAAAAAAGAAAAGAAAAGAAAAAACTGTTAAATAAATTGTATTCTTGTGGTACAGGTCATTTCAAACAAAACAAGAAATAAAACACAGAAATGTAAAAACTAACCCAGACAGAGTAATGTTTATTGTGCTTAGGACCTGCTCCGTTCTGTCCCTTGGGATGCACATAGCCCCACGGAAGAGGCTGGGGTGGGGGAAGGCATGATTTGTGCATGCTGCAGAAGGGAAGAGCCCCAGCCCTCTTGCTTAGAAACACTCATTTGTTTTTATCCCATAGCCAGAAAAGAAATGCTCGGCAAGCTTCTGAGTTTTTATGAGATTAGGTTTGTTGAGGACTGGTTAGACGGGCACTGTTGTCAGTCTCTGCCATGGAATGCTCTGTTTCTTCCACTCACCCATTTTCTCCCCACATTCGGCACTTTGCTGGTGCAAGGAATAAACATGAGCTAGCGATGAAAAACCCTTGAAGTTGTTCCAGTGAAAAACAAAATCTCTAATCATAAAATAGACCACTGGCTTAAACCCAACAGTGACCTCATGGGTGTTGCAAGCATTACAGCAGCTGTCCAGTGCTTATAAAGTGGGTGCAAGTGCTGAAGTCATGGTATTTACATTGATCCGGTGGTCAGGCGGCGCGGGAGGGCAAGCTCATGCCTGCATGCGAAAGCGGAAGGAAACGCGCTGCGGTAATTGGGGCAGAGATGTGAGAAACAAGAACTCCATGTTTTTAGTCTACCTCTGACTATTGAGCACAGACAGCGTCACACCCTGTGTAAGCACCGCCATCTCCACACACATCACTTAGCCAGCACTGCTAAGGTCCTTCTTCCAGGCAACAGCACTCACCGGGATGATGCGTCTAAACCAGGCAACAGAGGCCTCTCAGCCTGCACTCAGGAGAAGGAGGAAGCAGCTGAATTAGAGGTGGCCAGTAGGAAAGGCCACAGGCTAGAAATGAGCTTGAATGAAAAAACAAGATGAGCACAAGGCTGGAGAGGGAGGTGAAGCACAACAAGATTTTTCTGCAGTTACAACAGCTGCTCGCAGCCCCACAGTTCCCACCACTCTGACGGTGACAGGCTCAATCTTCGAACCAACACAATCCCCTTCCAAGTTCACACAGAGACCTCACCGTCTCCCCCACAGCCCACCTGCATTGAGTGCTTAGGCCCTCTGAATGTTGTATCCATTCACAGAAGGTTTGGATTTGGCCACCACACTAGGACTTTAAAACAGACTTGACTTCAGGTTAAATATAGCACAGGGGCAATCAATCTGTGGCTTTGCGAAAGGCAGCAGTTTTGGGGTTCTGAACTGTCTATGTGGCACTGGAGCTGCCAGTGTCAAGCGATCAGCAAGGGTAGACAGAGGACTATGGAGAGCCCACACCCCACTGGTCTCTTCAAACACCGTTCAAGGGATGTGAGCTTTCCTTTGTCCCTTACCTCTAAAGGGGCAGCTGCCTTCCTTACATTGCCTGGGCACTCTTCTGCTTTGTCTAGGTTTTTTGAGGCTTTCCTTACTTGCCGCCTTATTGTTCAATCACACTAGAATTAGAAAAGAAAAAAGGATGGTGAGTCTTTATAGTAAGCACTCTGGGCATTAGGAGAAATTAGGAGAAACTGAGGGCTACTTGACATGTCCTCTTACAGAAGAGCTTCACAGGAAATATTAGAAAAATATTCTATTTTCTCTGATTAGCCGAGGAGGGAAGGAGTTTTCTTTACTAATCAATGTTGAATTCTCTCTCCCGAACACATTTTTCTCCCCCAAGTTAAAGGCGTGTTTAACTACTGGGATATGTTCTTAAGATCCAAATGTTAAACCACGATAGCAGTAGTTGTTGCGGCTAACTGCACACAAAATAAAATGAAAACTGACAAGATTTTTCTCTTTCAGGCTAAGGTATCACGCAGGGAATCAAAGCAAACATTAGCTGATGTACAGAAAGCATCGGTGCTCAAGTTCCCGGTAACAGAAAACTGGCGAGGTTGTGCCTGCCTTTCTTCACAAAGACATTCTCTCCCATTGCAACCAGTTTGAAATGACACCATGGCAAAACATGAACACCTGCGCCTGGGGAGCAGAAGGACTAGCCTAGCAGTGTTCTGGGGTGGCTGGAAGAGACAGAGGCCAATAAGCAACTAATGAGTTGGGTTTAGAAAGTGCAAGGATGGTTCAGCAAAACACAATAGCCCTGGCCCAAAACACTGCTGCCAGCCAGCCAAAACCAACAGCCTTGCTCCAAGAGAACTGCAGCAAGCAAATGTCTTTACATTAGTGCTAATCAGCTTTGAGAGGCCCACTATGCTTCTGGTGTTTGTGTGCTTCCTTCCGCAGGGCTTGGGTGAGGGTAGAAAGGTCTTCAGGTCTGGGAGTAGCAGCATCCAAATAATTATAAGTAGGAGTGAAGTCACGGAAAAGATCAGAACTGGCCAAGGGCTCAAAGCATCTTTTGTGAGAAAAACTAAGACGACAGACAACAGCTACCACTGACGCACCACAGGTTTGCTAAAGACTTCAGTGCTTCACCGAGCCCTTCATAAAGCTAACCAGTCGCATGCTGATTGCAGCCGCCTCTTGGCAGCATACACAGCGCACGCAGAAACAGCTGTATTGGTTCAGACCACAGGCCCACTCAGGCCAGTGCCCCCTCTCTACTAAAGTGGCTGGCAGCAGATGACCAGAGAAGAACATAAAACCAGGGCAAGGTGATATAATTAAGTCTCCCAGTAACAAAGACTACCTGAGCTAGAGATAAGGTGTTTGCATTTAACGCCTCCCCCCGCCAATGATTTTTCTTACATTAATTTCTCCAGTCCCATTTTCAACCACAACAAGTGTTCAGCCCCTGCAGCACCCTGCAGCAATGAGTGCCATGGGCCAGTGGTCAAAGATGTATCTCCTTTGCTTGTTCTGAACATGCCATCAGCTCATCCTATTTCATGCCCCTACAGCTTATATTAGAAGGCAAAACAAACAGTCCCCTGATCACTTTTCCCTACCATTCACAATCTTCCCAGTCTCTCCATTTCACCCACAGTCGTTTCTTTTCAGGGAGGTAGTAGAGCTGCCAGCCTTACCCCTTCACCAGGTACACACTGCACCAATTAAGTTAGGAAAATGTGATAATGAGAAAGGCAAATGGCTGTCTTCCACCACTTGATCTTGATGCTTTAAAGACAAGTACAAAACCCTAGTCCCTTTCTGAGTTACAAAGACAGATCTAGACCTCTCTTTCTGTAGCTGCCTACCCATACACACTCATTGCATCTCCTGGTTATGCTTTCATTCACAGCACTACTGGAGTTCACAAGTGCCTTCCAAATAGTTCAGAAACAAGATTAGCCGATTTAAACCATATTTTCCTAACAATAAGAACAACAGCACATTGGAATCCTTCCTCCTTTACATGCATGTGACCTTTTCCCCAATAGATCTTTTTTCTCTTTTTCATCCATCTGAAACAGAGGGAAATAAAAAGGCACCTTGGCCTTTCTCTGATAGAATCCTTTTATTATAACACAAATGAATGTTTTACAAGCAGAAGATTTAAATGCATTCTTTGATGCATTGAACAAGAGATTTTTTTAATTTATTCCTTCTTATTGTATAGTAAGAAGCTGATTTCTGTTTAGAAATCCCAGCTTCTTAATTCAGAAACAACAAACTCTTGTTTTCTAAATGCTTAAAATCAGCAAGCTGACCATTCTATAAAAAGCCTCAAAATCAACTGCATTATTTTGATGAATGAAAGTATTATATATTTTGTTCTCTGATTTCAAGAAACTGGCATTACATTTTCAATAAGCTTTATCACACATCCCCTATGTAACTGCAATTGTTGAATAATAAAAGGCAGGGCAGTGATCAGATAAGGAGAAGCCAGGACAGAGCAAACTGAAATCACTTTGCCTAAATTGGCAAGAATCAACACAAAACAAGGCTGCATTTAATAGATCGCTTAGAACAAAGCACATAAATCATGTTTTTGAGAGGGGTTAATTTACACCATATGCCAATTAAGTCAAGTGCAATACATAAGTTATGAATAATCTCATTGGAGTGAAGAATGTTATATTTGGAAGGAAAACGATTTAACTGAAGCCAAAATTATAATCACCTTCAATAATTACATTTCCAGCATTGTAAATTCTTTTCCATTGCAACACTGAAAGCAGTCAACGCTGCAAGTAATTTTCTATTACCATTTACATTATTAAACTCAAACACGGTAACCAAACTCTTGTTTATATTTTTGTCAGTGGTTAATGCTACTGCAAATCAACAATCCTTTGGGTCAGTCTTAAGCAGTAGAATTTCATCAGATATTTTTTTAATGAACCCTTGTAACCAAGCCTCGGGTAATCACTTATTTTCCCCATTGTTTTTGTCATTTCCCCCATTGTTTTTGTCATCACATCATAAAAAATCAGCGGTGTCCTAGGTGGCTATTCTTATGGGAACAGCATTAGCATAGGCATCAGCTTTTCGGGGTGCCAACCCCAGCTCTGTCACTGCCTTGAGCACTTCTGGCTCAGACTCACTTTTTCTAGCTGCAGAAAATCCTAAATCGCTACTGCCGCTTCTCCGCATTTCTTCTTTCCACTAAAACATTACGATTTCTCATGATGAGGCACCTGCTATGATCCAGCCTGTTTTCTTGGCTAATCTTTGGTACGTTTTTGTTTCTTCACTACTGTGATAGTCTCTCTTTCTCCTGCCTCCCTCCTCCTGTCCTGCTTCTGGCACACCGCCTGTGTGGGTGGGGAGGCCACCAGTGAATATGCAGTCCCCTGTGGCAGCCAGCCACACTGAGCTGCTCCAAACCCCTTGCGGGATAGACTGGTCCAGCTCCCTTAAAAAGAAGGCCCCCGTGGCCAGCAGCCAGCAGGTTGTTCTGGATACCTTCCACTCGGAAGGAGGGTCACCCCAATTAACAATGGTTATTGTTTCCCATTGCTGAGGCTCTGCTAAGATGTCCTGGCTTTCCAGCTCTGCAAGGAATACAGTGCCACTGAAGTGACACCAAGCCAAGGGGAGGGCTACAGCAGGGCATTTGCACAATGGCAGTTACTGCCACTTGGGCCAGGTTATCCTTCCCCTTCGTTCTCAAGCTTATATTTGCAGACAGGAATGAAGTAGAGGCCTGAGACACAGTACACAGTCAGACCAGATCACTGCAGCTTCTGTGGCAGCTCGAGTTAATTAGACAAACTATGCCAAACCAGTGAAACACCACGCTCACCTCAGGCTCCACTGGACCATGCACAAGAACCTCAAACTCCTGCCTGCATAAGCCAGCAAGGCCATGCAGCGGGGTAGAACTTAGCGGGGCGCGGTGTTGCCAGTGCTGAACTAGAAAAGCTGCATTGCCATGATGCTGTGTGCACTTGCCAAAATAGTTATTAACCCAAATTGAGTTACAGCAATTACAGAAACACCACGACATTCACATTCAATGATCACAGAAAATAAAAACGTTTTACAAATATATCATAAACAACTTCTAAATGTGCCTAGAAATGTAATAGTGAGAGAAACAAGCAGTCAAGAAGAGAGAACAAAGCCTGGACATACATTGAGCTCTGTTTCTCAACTTCTGTGAATCAAGAAGCCACCTTACCTTTTCAAACAAAAAAGAAAATACATGGACTACCTTAGGACCCGTGTACTCTGTCAGCTGTAAATGAGCAAGGGATAAACAAAACCTCAGTAGACAGGCAAACAAAATGTTTGGGGGTTACACAAACGATAAGGTTATTATCATAACTATGAAAATCTTATGTAAAAATTTAATTGATAGAAAAGCAAATGCAATCCCGTATTGCAGATGTGCCCTGGGCCTGCCAGCCGGTGCTGCAGGCAGAGTAGAGCTCCATGAGAGGAAAAGCTTCATACCCTGAGTGTATTCGGAACTCTGTAAGAGAGCCTGCAGCTGGATCCCCCTGCTGCCCAGCATGCTGAGCCGCACTAGCTCAGCACTTCCTTCTGCCACCCATTGCCCGCTGCAAGCGGGTCGGGCAGGAGTCTCCTTTTTGTTCCATGCACATAGAGCAGGCGCCCGGCTCACCTCTTCTTCCCCGGGGCATATTGCAAATAAATATATCCTAAAAAGTGTCTGAAACCTCAGATAAGTGATGCCTGGGAGCTCTCAAATTCTGGGAGAATTAATCACTGCATTGGCTGAATCAGCTTGGACCAGGACTTGAGAACTGTGTTTGTTTTTTGCTTTTCACATGGAATGTGTCCACAAAAGGGGTCATCAATGACTCATCCTGGACTTTGTGATTGCCGTGTGTCCCAGAGCACGTTGCTAAGTTGCTTCTGTCAATTCTCTGCACATTCTCATAAACAAAGTTAGCACTAGGCTACCTACAGCTGCTTGACTGCTGTGCATGTTATTTATCCCACTGCAAGGAATAAATAAATTACCTCCAGGTTGTCAGTGAGATACCATGCTAAGTAAAAACACTGTCACCTCCTTGGTACCAGGTTCCACACTCTGCTGGTTACATTTATTCTTACACAGGCCATCACAGCAAATGCCCTTTTCACTGAGTCTGGCCCTGCACCCTCCGCAGCATGAATTGTTCATCTGGCAGATAAGCATTACTCTTTTCAAAGATCAAAAGAGTCAAAAAACAGAAACTGTAACAGAAACTCTCTGGGGTATGTCTATGAGTAGCTGCAATTCAGTTGTGATATGCCAAGGAAGATGGGCTAACCTGCGCTGGGACAATGCTTCACAAGGTGAGCAGAGCTGGCTACATGTCCTTCATGAAATTGTCCTGGTGACTTCCCAGCCATGATTGAGAAATGAGATAATCATCTTTTCTGTGAGCACTCATCATGTAACTAGCTACACAGCAAGTTGGGAACACATAGTGCCTCCGAAACAAAAAGGAGAGAAAAAATATGATATAGTGATAACACAAAAAGAACATTAAGCAGCGTCTCTGTGGTTCAGACTTGGATGAGGAGTCAAACACCCTTTGCAGTTAGCTTTATGCTTCACAGTTACTGCTGCTAAGCAGGTTACAAAAATAATCTCTCTTCTGTTACTCTTCTCCCTTCACAGTCCCCAACATCCGCTTCTTAATGGGAGGGGGGAGATGTGGGCATAGTATTATTATTTACCTGCCAGTCCACACCATAGGTACCACTTATTTCTGCTGTATCATTTCTCATGACTAGGAAGGCTCCTACTTTTGTGCTCAGATGTATTTTGAGCTTTCAAGGAGAAAAGAGTGAGAGAAGCAGGACAAAGATAAGAAAACATGATATAGTTTGTTCCTTAACTAGTTGGCTTAAGTAGCTTTACTACCTATTTCCCATTCATCACCCTGGCAGAAAACCATGACATAGACATGAATATTTTTGCCATACCTTCACCATTAATGTTTGCATCAGTGAGAGTGTGGCAGGCAAATGGGAAGCCAACATGCTCCTGGCGAAAAAGGAGAGAAGCAACCACTAACAACGTCACCTTGTTCCTCACCCTAGCCCTCAAAATGACTGCTCTGTTCCTCCCCTTGCTATAGTGAATCTTGGATGATTTCTCCTGGTTTGCTAATAGATGCAGGAAATGAAAGGGAAGAAAAAATACATAGCAAAATGTGTCAATTCAGAGCTTCAGCATCAATGAGGCTGAAGACTTCCTGGAGACATCAATGAAGCTTGATCAGACTCCCACATATAGGGGCGGAGGGGTGGTAACAGGAAGCTATTACGTTTTTGCTGCATATTCTGTATTTCCAGATGGGACAGTAACATTAAGCAGGATGAGAAAAGTCCATCTGAATAAGGCAGGCAGAGCCCAGCACTCTTCAAAGCCAACAGAAAATCTGAAAGATATTTTTCCCATCAGCAAGAGATTTCCCCATACGCTCACTGCATGCTCTGTTCCCTGGGAATCATCATCTCTTTGGCTGAGAAGCAGAATTCAACCTATTGCCCCAAATCTGGGTTTTGATAGCCAGGAGAAAAGAATCCAAAGCAGAGGGAATGAGGGGCATTAGATTCAGAGTAAGGAAGTTCTGGGACTGCTTCCCAGCAGGAGGTAGAGCAGCAAAAACTACAGTTACCTTTGAAACACAGCTCAATGTTTATACACTTGTGGGAGCCACAGGGTCCCTCCTGCTCCCACGTTCATGTGTTCCTAGTATTCCTCTTTATGGGGAAAAGGAATGGCTATAAGTGTTGCTGCATCACACAAGAAAGTCTCTCTTGGAGAAGCAGGCCTTAAAGGCAAGTACTTACCCAGACATCAAAAGTCTCTGTGCCAGACTGCACCAGAGAGAGACCTCTCTCCTAGAATTACCCTTTCCAAGTAATGAAGATGAGACACCTTCTGAGACTGAAGTGTCAAGAGGGCAGATGGTGAAACAAACGGCTAAAGAATAACCAATGAGCAACACAGTGTACCATGTACATCCAAGAGATCTGTCGGGGTTTGAGATGGAAGTGGCTGAGCTGCTAAAAACATTAATTCTCTCATTAAAATCAGCTGTTCTACTGGATTAATGAAGGGTAGCAAATGCTGTAAGTTGTTCTAAAAAAGGCATATAGGGTGATCTGGGAAGTCACAGACCACTGAGCTTTACTTTGAATCAGGTAAATTGGTTGAATTATCAAGTAAAATTAGAATCCCAGGAAAAGACTGGCACAAAGAATTCATTTAGTTTTGCTCCAGAGTCCTTGCCCTTTTTCAACTGCTCCTTAAAAGTCTTGCTGATTCTTCTGACGTCTTCTGCTTAGATCATTCCTCATTGCTTTTTACGCATTAGGCTATGCTCTGCAGAAAAATTGCTTTTCATCCTCCCCCATTCCACCTAATTCTCTCCTGGGAAAAAATGCATAAGCAAAATATTTTTATTTATCATAGAATCATAGAATGGTTTAGGTTGGAAAGGACCTTGGTTGCCCAAGACCACGTCCAGCCTGGCCTTGAACACCTCCAGCGATGGGGACTCAACAACAGCTCTGGGCAACCTGTTCCAGTGCCTTACCACCCTCAAAGTGAAAAATTTCTTCCTAATGTTTAATCTGAACCTGCCCTCTTCCAGTTTAAAGCCATTCCCCCTCATCCTATCGCTACCTGCCCTAGTAAAAAGTCCTTCCCCAGCTCTCCTTTAGGCCCCCTTTAGGTACTGGAAGGCCGCAATATGATCTCCTTGAAGCCTTCTCTTCTCCAGGCTGAACATTACATTTATTCATGTAGTAACTGTATTGCTATTGTGGGTACTACAGAGGAAAGCAGCAATAGTGGAAATCGTACCTGATCCTAGTGATCCGGCACTGGTCCCTCACTTGTCCCAACCTTATCAAATGAGAACTATATATTCTAGGAGGTTAATTACTTAAACTACTGCAAACTAGGCTTTACCATGTGAAGGCCATGCAACAGCCTCTAAGAACATTTAGTTTTCTATATGAATCCTTATATGATGCCCGATCCAGATGGAAGCCTTAGGGTGGAACAACAGGCCAGGTAATCTCAATTTCCTTAGCAAGATACAAAGATGTGTCTTGGCTCTGTGCCTGGAAACTCTTTCCCTGGAAATAAGCATTCCCATCCACCACACCCCCGTCCCCACTGATTCAGGATTTACTTTTCTATTGCAGCAAAACTCCTTTTTCTGAACAAGTAGTGGGGATGAAGCAGCGACCTATGAAAGATGCTGGCCACGGTATGGCCAGGATGTGACAAGCCAGGAGCGGAACAGGTGATAAATACAGAGTAAGCTCCACTCAAAGAACTAGGAGCAGGGGAGTCTGAAGCAGAAGACAGAATCCAACATGCATTTCTTCTGGGACAGCCATGCAAAGTGTCTAGGTTCCTACCTGTGGGGACACATCAGACGCTAAAGGTAGAGGGACCTCAGTCAGAAAACACAGAAGCTCTGGTGTGTGTCCCTCAAAAACCTACGCTGGAGGCGCACAGGCACCCAGCCTGCAGCTGACATGCCCTAAAGGTGCACAGGCAGATACTATTACAGTTTTACTTCTTCTGTTTAGATCATTACATCATGAGTATTTGCAAACCTACCCTTTCTTGCCTAGTAATTATTGACTTAGATTAGTTTAAGATTACAGAGCGCCTAATTAACACTCATTACTTTGGCAGGTTTGCTTCTGGTACTGTAATTACTACAGAAAAATCATGTTCACTTAAGTAGAAACTTAGCAACTTGCCAGTTTTAACAGTTTTTATTGGTCAAGCAGAGCAGATAGGATTTTACCTAATACCTCTTTATTCAGTCTGGTGTCTGGAAATACCACCCTGAAGAAGGCACCAAAGAATCATGCTGATCCTGTATTACTTCATCTATTTTGCATATTCATTTTCTAAGTACTTAATGTTTCTAAGACCTAATTTTGTAAACACCAAATGCCACTAAGTAGTGACATTAATGAACACATTAGACTATAATTCATACTAATTACCCATATCACTTTGATCAAACCAACTTCAGTGTTTACTTGGACACTACCATAGTTAAATTGTTATTATAATTTCACTCCACATTTTGTTAAACACTCTGACTTAACAACTTTCATGACTATCATGATTTTGTTTACCTTTCTAAGAAAGGTCCCAGAATTTTTCTGAGTAGACATTAGCTACCAAGAATCCACATGATGGCAATGCAATTCACTTTCAAACTCTTAGGGTCTAAATTTCCCTGTTTGGATTTCTGGAAAATTAGAACACCCTCTGCAAGATCACTTCCTTTTCACTTTTGTCCCAAGTTCAAGTAGACATTAGGATTTATAAAGCTCATGGCCTTTAAGACCTTGGAACTGGAGCATCTCTGTTCTTGCCTCTGACTCACCATGCACCTGATGCCTCACTAACCCCCAAGAGGTTTGGTGTACCACAACACTGAACAGCTCTAATTACTTCTGGAAGCCAGCTACCAGTCAAGGGACAAAGAAGTCTGCAGAGCTGTTTCCCCCAGCCCACGTCACTGAGCACTTGGACCATTTGAATACAATATTAAATAGAACGAGACGTGGGCAATATGATAGTTTTGCAAAGCTGAGCTTGTCACATTTGCAAAATTAATATGATGTGGCAGGAGATGAAAGGGCCACCTTCTACATGGAGCTCCCACAGGTGCCTAGCTTTGCAAAACCACAAAGTTTTCAGACACAAGTTGGGCAACCAGCAGTACATCGCAAGTCCTCTGAGATAAGCACAAAGCTGGGAAAGTAATGAAAGGAATGGGTGAAAGCAGATGTTTCCTACTAAGTCTAAGCAGAACTTTTCCGGGTCTCACGGGAGCACTGTGCCAACAGGCCTCTGAATTTTGTTGAAAGTGTTAAGTCCTCACAGTGCAGCAAAGACACAAGCACCTGGAATTCAAAGAGCACTGGCAGCCTCTAGGAGATGTTCTTTCTGGGACCTCTGGACAGTGTTATGTAAATGGTTTTTATTTGTTTAACCTCCTCAGTGATCCCTGCACTCCATGGACAAAGGGGAGGACTGAGTGCTTGCTCCAAGGAACCCTACAGCCTAAACTACAGATAAGTCCCTGCTGCTGTTCAAAAAGGGTTACTTTCTGGGCAAATTTCCCTTAGCTTTGAAAGAAAGGAAATACTTAGGATATAATAAGATAAAACAACCGCTGTCTTTGCAAAGCAAGCTGTTAAATACCAGCAGTACCACCACAGATTTAATTTTGTTCCTTTGCCCTTTCTTCAAATAGGAGTTAAACTCACCCATTTCCTCCCTTGCACATTCTCCTTTTCAGAGGAAGACATGGGTCAGGACACCATCTCCAAATCAGAACTTCATTTTGACATGTCCTGCCAATAAAATCCCCAGTAGAAACTGGAAGAAAGCGTGGCATCTTTTGCTTCTTTGGACAATTTGCAAGGTGGATTTTTTTTATATACATATATGTGTGTGTGTATACACTCATAATATATACACATAATATGTACATATGCATAATACATGTGGCTAATACACACATACACTCAGTGCTGCATGGGTGCCAGCCAGCTCATGTATTCCCAAAACAGAGAGACACTGGTGAATGTGGGGCGAGCCTGAAATCTGACCAGGAAAGACTGTTTGAAGGAAACACGGGATGCTTCAGACTACGTGTCCCATTCAAGCTTGACCTTCTTGGTGGAAAGCCCATTGATTGTGTGACACTGCCCACGCAGCCCAGAACTGTCCACAAGCAACTTCACAAACCAAGACACACAGCAGGCTTTTGTCTCTTCCCCTCTAAACATAAGGTGGAGTCAGTGACCTTCTCTTCATCCCACTTGAGCATCCACTTTGGGAAAGAGAGAGGCCATTTTAAGAAAGGGAAGGTATGTCCTATGCTGGCACTGGGAATCCCACTGAGTGACAGGGAGCAGTTCTACAGCAATTGCTTTGTTTAAAATGCAAAATGTGGATGTGTTTAGAGGACGTATCAGCATCAATCACTGTATGCAAATACTGCCTGTGGAGAAGAGCTTCCCCTGTAAGTCACTCCTCACTGCCCTAATCGAGTTAACACTAGTGACTGAGGGCATGTTGAACGCTGATGGGCCGCTGATAGAGCTGTCCCAGGAGAAGATTAATAAAAGGCAACAGAAGTGCTTAGCCCCAAGCAGGACACAAAGTCAGAGGGGTAGGCAAGGGGGGAGGACAAGGGTGTCTTTCTGTCTAGCAGTCATTGCCCATTACCACAGACACATAAAAAAGCAAAACCTTGCAGCCCTTTTCCACAATCACCAGCATGCTTGTGGAGGAAGGTCAACACAGATGACACGCACCGACTTGGATAGGAGACATTGCCGACTTGCAATCTGTAACTCCCTTCACAGGGGAACATGAATCCATAAGAGAGAAGTAAAAAAATCAACTTCGCTTCTGTTAAGCCTAGATGTACCTAAAACAGGGGTCTGCATCCAGCCTAGGGACCCACAAGCTGACAGTGGAAACTAGAGTTGCAGAGAAAAACAACGCAAGGATTCTCTTAGCACGTCATGAAGGAGGAGAGAGACACATTACACAAAGGCCCTGACAGTCACCAAGGAAAAAAGCACCACAATTCTTGTGCCAGCTCTGCGAGGCTGATGGTGGCAGCCTTGCAATGCCCATAGCTTACCTGGTGAGGTGACAGCACAAATCCCAGCACTGGGCTACCCTTGAGTGCATGGGAATGGTTTTCAGGTGATCTCTAGCCAATCCATGAAGGCAAGGCCCTGGCTGGAGTGAGTAATACCAAATACAAGTGAACTCTGGCAATGCAGCCCTTATCCCTTCTTGGCAGATGAACAGTAAGTACTGCTAATGATAGTCATTAACATAATTCCCTGTCTTTCTCAGCAGCCAGAGCAGTAGGAGAAGGACAGATGTCCTCAATTTTCTCAGTGGTGGGAGCAGAAAATGAATAGAGCACTGCTAGTTAGGTTGCTTTTCATCCATCAATAGCAGTTTTACTGCCTAAACTTCCCCTTTCTCTCCTAGTCACCTTCTCTTAGCTTCTCCCATCATCACCTTGGCCACATCACCCACACCTGCTTCCTGCACCAAATTGTTTCCAATAGCTTCCCTCTTCTCACAGCCTCCTGTTGCAGAGACTTCTGCCCTGAGCTCCTCTTCAATCATGTCTGCCCTTCTCAGAACTTGACTTATTGTCCCATGACTCCTGTACATCTGAGTTAGCGTCAGCTCCTTGTGGATTGGGAATCTTCTCTTTTATGTAACTGTAAAGTGCTCAGAACATTTATATTGCCAATGATACCAAGCTGTTTGGTGAGGTAGATACACTGGAGGGGAGGGATGCCATCCAAAGGGACCTGGACAGGCTGGAGAGGTGGGCCCAAGCCAACTTCATGCAGTACAACAAGGCCAAGTGCAAGGTCTTACATCTGGGTCGGGGCAATCCCAAGCACAAATACAAGCTTGGCGGGGAATGTCTGGAGAGCAGCCCTGAGGAGAAGGAACTGGGTGGGCTGATTGATGAGAAGCTCAACACGAGCTAGCAAAGTGTAATCGCAGCCCAGAAGGCCAACCATATCCTGGGCTGCATCAAAAAAAGTGTGGGCAGCAGGTCAAAGGAGGTGATTCTGCCCCTCTACTCCGCTCTTGTGAGACCCCACCTGGAGTACTGCATCCAGCTCTGGAGCCCCCAACATAAGAAGGACATGGACCTGATGGAGCGTGTCCAGAGGAGAGCCACGAGGATGATCCAAGGGCTGGAGCACCTCTCCTATGAGGAGAGGCTGAGAGAGTTGGGGCTGTTCAGCCTGCAGAAGAGAAAGCTCCAAGGAGACCTTATTGCGGCCTTCCAGTACCTAAAGGGGGCCTAAAGGAGAGCTGGGGAAGGACTTTTTACTAGGGCAGGTAGCGATAGGATGAGGGGGAATGGCTTTAAACTGGAAGAGGGCAGGTTCAGATTAAACATTAGGAAGAAGTTTTTCACTTTGAGGGTGGTAAGGCACTGGAACAGGTTGCCCAGAGCTGTTGTTGAGTCCTCATCGCTGGAGGTGTTCAAGGCCAGGCTGGACATGGTCTTGGGCAACCTGGTCTAGTGGGAGGTGTCCCTTCCTATGGCAGGGGGGTTGGAACTCGATGATCTTCAAGGTCCTTTGCAATCTAACCCATTCTATGATTCTATGATAAATATGGATAGTAAGAGTATAATGCCAGCAGCTCTGGCAGATGCATAGGAAAAGGATGATGGCTTGCCCATGGAGTGAGATCCTTCTGCTTACTGGAAGATTTCATACCAAAATCAGGCTTTTGCCTAGAGTCCAATACCTATCAAAAACCTTCTGAGCCTAGCAAGAGCAAAGCTAGTGCTGTGTTAGGGAGCTGATTTAATGCAACAGTTCTCAGCACTGCATTTCCACCTGGCAAGCAATACAGACCTACAAAGAGTTTGTATGAGAAGTACTGTCCAGATGTGCCAGTCAGTGCAGTGTAACTTTTGCTCTCCTAGAAAACACCTAACAGTGTAAGGCCAACCTGGTCCCCGAGGAGCTTGAAATCAGACATCGTGCCACCAACCCAGCTGCAGATTTGTAATGCGTACACTTCTAAACCACTAAGAGGACACCAGACCCAGTCCTCCCAAGAAAGGAGCTCACATCATTAAAAGCCTAGCAAAGTTGGTGCTTCTGCAAGCAGTCTTACCGTTACAGCCTGACTCTCCAAGGCAGGCTGAGGAGTCGAATATAGGGTGCACACAATATTTCTAGAAACACAGTACAACGCTGGTAGGTTTCTAGAGATGAGATTCATCATTACTGCTGAACCAAGAGCGAGACAGGGAAGAGAGGAGAAACAAATCCTTTGGCACAGTTCATGCTTACACCACAAATGGAAGCAACGTGCTGCACACCTCCAGCTCCAAACTACATTTTTGCAAGTTTCAGCTTGTTGTTATCTGAAATCATTGCCAGAGTGGGAAGCAAGGGGTGAATGCTAAGTCTCCTTTCTTCATCCTGTCATCTCCAAGTCCCAACAGGTATTTCTGCTTGCTTCTGAGTTATTTCAGCTTGTCCACAGAAACTGATGGACCACTGATAGGCATTTAGAGGGCTGCTTGTGGATTATTTTGGGACATGGATGCGAGACAGAAGATGGCAGGATGCTCTTTCAGTTATGTTCTAGCCCCACATATTCCACAGCTCTGACACAGGCATGCTATAGCCCAAGCAGCTTTGAGGGACTTACACTGAGCTAAAGGGTAGAGATTTTGCACACTGCATCCCTTTCTCCATCTCTAGCATTTGAATGCTTATGTCCTTCCACAGGCACCAGCTGTATAAGAGTTCTGTAGACTCAGGACCAGCTACCATCTCTATGGGATAAAGATCAGCTATCAAATAAGCTTACTCTCAGCTCTCCCCTCCATGACTGGAGTTGCTCTTCCAAAGCCCAAGAGCTGAAACCCAGTCAAACCACCACTGTTGGTCACAGCAGTCACTTCAGGGAGCAGAAAGGATGCTGTGTCTTTTCTAGTACCCAGTGGAAGACAGTTTGTTTCTGGCATACAAGCTGTTTCCCTACCAGGGCAGAAGTGGAGGGGGAGCAGAAAACCTGGCATAGAGGGAGGGCGGGCGAGCAGCAGGTTCTGGCTTTACAAGAGGATGATAAATGATAACAGCATTAGGAACAAAACCAAACATCTTTCATGCTGTCAGAGCAATGAAGCCAGCACATAACAAGACGTGGGCACAGGGCAGTGTGGTTGCTTTCCAGAGAAGCACACAACTATCAAGTTACTTCTGCTCCGAGTCAACAGACCAATTCGTCTTCCCTGGGTTCTGCAGAACAGGGCAGGGGTCAAATGGGGAAGTCATTTCTCTCCAGTTAGCTAAGAGCTTCAGCTGCTCCACAGTGCATTGAATTCAACAGACAGGACCAGGTCAGAGCTGGATGCCAGTGCAGGACAGCTGTAAGAGGATGTGGATTGGAGAGCTCTAGATGATGACAGACTTCTTCCCATGCTGCCCTAGTAGTTACTAAAGGGTGCTGTGGGACGCTGCAGAGGAAGATGATAGCATTGCGGCCTTAACACAGAAAGAAAAGAGCAGTCCAGAAGACGAGGACCACAGTCCAATACCCTTCACAGTGTTCAATACCCTTCACAGTGTTCCCCCAGATTCAGACTCCACAAAAAGCTTTGCCATCCTGCAGATGAGAATAAAAATCCCTTCCTGGGGTTTACCTCATCTTCACAGGAGAGGTCACCCGGGCAATGGCAGTAGCTGGTGAAGGCAGGGCTGCAAAAGCAGTCACCTCTGTCAGGCTTTGTGAGGAGCAGGTTCAGTGAATTAGTGTTCTGCTCAGTGCAGCTGCCCTCCTGCCTTTGTTGTAGTCCAAGGCTTGGCAGTGAGGAAAAGATTAATGGTCAGCATAGAATTAAGAATGTGATGGGCTGTCATGCCCAGCTTTGCTTTTACCAGCTCCTTATTGTCTCCTTCTATGCCCAGAGTTGGCCCTGTTCCCACATTGATTCAAACAGAAAACATGACACTAAGTGAACATACGTGCACGTAGCCAGGAAGGACTTTCAAGCACTACTGGCCTGACAGACCATTCCTCTCAGTATTAGGTGGTGCTGGAAAGTCATTCCTGCTAAACTCTAGTGAAAATCATTCCTGCTAAACTCCAGCTGTCTTTAACAGAACAGTAACAATACTTGGTGATTCTTCCCCTGACAACCTCACCTCATCTTCCTCCAGTAATGGCAAGAGACACAGATAGCTGTTACAGTTCTTAGCTTGCACCTGGGGAAACTGAGACGCTGTTGAGGGAAATGAGTGTCCAAGATAAAACACAGCAAGGCTTCAAATCTCCCTACTCTCCATATTGTTTCCAATCTCTTGTTTTGCAAATGCTCTCTCTCAATATGATCTAAAACCTCTAGCAACCCACATACCCACATTAATTACCAGACTGTCCATGAACTGGGTAGGCATCCTTCTTGTCTCACTACAGACAACAACTCTGTAAGGCCCCATGAAGCAAGAAGGCTCTGCAATACCAACTTGGCCTTATCTTGTTTTGGTTCTGAGGACCACTGGCTACTTTTCCTCCTGCTGTGAGGGGTGGCCATGGACACAGAAACTTAAACAGAATGAATTGCTTTGCTAAAGACACTCTATTCTCAAGAACACAAACAAAATGGGAAAAGAGTGAATATTCAGTGGACAAGGCCTTTGGCATCAGGCATGAACCAGATGTGCAACAAAACAAAACAGAAAATGCAAATCCAGCCTGGAAGAAGGCAATAGAAAGGAACACACAAACCCCCACACCAGGTAGAACTGAACATGTCAGGGTAATCCTGAAACTGTCTATCGAACCCATTAAAAGTGGCTTTGTGAGCAGTGGGACGAATGAATCCCAGTTTCCTATGGATTTGCATCTTGTGCTGAATCTGCAATGCTGCATATAAAACCAGGTGAATTCCAATCACATCTTTTCCCACAGCTAGGACATTCATGCACCCTTTTTGCAGGACTGGCTTTTGTCCATCATCTAATGAGAGGTGAGGTTAGGAAACTTCCACTCAGTGCAGACACTGAAAAATTGTCTTCTCTGTCCAGGGAAATTGCTGGTACCTAGCACATTTAAGATCTCTGCATGTCTTTCAGGTAAATTAATTTGGGGGTGAGAGGTTCAATTCAAAAGTTATTGTGAGGAATAAGTGAAAAAATATAGACAGATAAAGACAGTCACAGACAGACAGTGTGATAATTTAAGCCTTGTTTCATTTGGAAATGAGGCCTGAAGGAATTAAAATCTTCTCTGTATCTACTGGAAATAGGAAGCTTACCAGAAAATTGGTGGGTCTTTGAATTATGAGAAGATTTGCATTATAAGAGGGAGATTAAGGAAGACAATGACACTGTAAGAAAACACCACTATTTCTTTGGCACCAAGAATTTTGAGCAGAGATCCAACTTGGAATTATTCTTTTCAGATTATAAGGATGAAGCTTGGAGACAGCAAGACTTACAGTAGGAAGAACTGGAAAAAATAATAAATTGAAAAAGAACAATCTCCCAGGATTTTATGTCATTTGTTTGGGACCCCTGAAGAACATGAAGAACAGAGCAGCCTTGCTGCTGAGAAAAAAGACATTATAGAAATAGAATTTGCTGCTCTGCAGAGTGAATTCCAGCCACCTACCCAGCCTCTACAGTACAGTAAAATGGCTGAGGTCACTGGAATTAGTGAGGGCAAAATCATGCCAGCCCAAAGAGAGAAGACCTTCCTCTGGCAACCTTGCTGGTGATGTTCAGCATGCCTGTGCATTTCCCCCCTGTTGGATACATGCCCATTTCTCTAACTATTTCCGGTCTTGTTATTCCAAATAAGAATGAAGAACAATGAAGATATCTCCTCTGCCAGAGACCTGAAGCTTTGAATTGTTTTTTTGATGCTGGGCTTGGCCCTTTTTCCCCCTCAAACACCAGCTGTCTTTTTTGCATCCTGCGTGGCTTAGTCTAGCTCCTTTTCTGAGGACATGCTTTCTTCCCAGGTCAAAGTGGATGATTCAAACCCTGTGCCTGACATGGAAATCCATGGAAGTGCTACTGCACTAATGCTAATGTTAGTTCCCAATAAGGTAATGCACTGAAGAGCTTAGCAAGCTCCTGAACAGGAAAAAGGGGAGCAAGAGAGGAGTTGGAGAGTAAGGAATACTGGTCCTGTTGGAGTATGAGGTGACCCACTGGGACCCTTTACTGTGACTGTAAATAAAACATCATCTGTGATGTGAGTCAAAGTCCAGGCTGAAACAGTTGTTTGGGGAAGTAAGAAAAATCATCCAGCTGTGTCTGAGCAAATTCTAGGATGCATAAAAGCCTAATCCATAAACCAAAAGCCTACGCCATAAACCATAAAGATGTATTCTCTCTCAATAATGACCATATGGAGGCATCTTCTATCCAACCACCAGTGCTCCTCTGTCGGGAATGTAGTCAGTCTTGGCCCACTGTCCCCACTGCTATTGCCTTGCAATTTCAGTCTAGATGGCTGTGCAATGCCCCAGCATCTCTATGGCCAAGCACTCAGATCCTCTAGTACCTGCCTACCTCTCCGTTCAATTCTGGACCTTTCTTGTCACATAAAATGGATTTTTGAAATGCATATTTAACTTCATAGGATTTATATGCCACTGAGGAGAAATTCACACCCTCTTCCCAAATGAAAGTAGGAAGAAATAAAATCCTGTCCTTGACTTAGCCTTTTACATGCACTGTCTCAGCAAGGATGGAATTCATTCACCAACGGTTCATTGTGGCTTTATTTCTAAATAACAAGTGACCAGTCCCTGACCCAGAGGCCAATGATAGCCTCCAGAACTGTCGAGCAGTATGGGATAGGGAGGTGACTCTTTTATCAATCAAATAGTTTCCCATGATTCTTTCTAAAGGTCCCAATGTACTATGCTCAACTCAGACCATTTGTTTGAGTTCTGTGGAGCACCATGTGGTTTGCTATGTAGTTTTCCTAGGTTGTACCTCTTTGTCCAGACGTGGAGGAGGACTTTTAATTCATTGCACTGGACCCTCTCATCAATGTGTTCATGAGGAAAGAAGAGGGTTACAGTTCCAGCTATCTGTAAGGTCCATGATACAAGGCAGCTTGCTCCACTGAACAAGTCTCCATTAAGTGTTTTTCCCACAGGAGGTGCTGTGTACCCCACAGGAGCACACAGGGTTAACATTCTTGAATTTCTTCCCAGAGACAAATGGTTTGTGTTGAGGAACTGCTGCTGGGAAGGAAGAAAAAAAAAAAAAGGCCCTTTTTTATTATTCCGAGGTGCATTTTAATTTGCACAAGCGACATTGTGTCTGTGATGGATTACACGAAGGGAAACATTACAGCCCAGCAAGCTCGGCAAGGAAAAAAATAAGGGAGATATGGGGAGGATTAAAAACAACGTATTGCAATGCAGAATTCTGATAAGGGGTCCATGGTGCCTTCAGAGTGGGAGCAGGTGGAGCTCTGAGCACCAAGAAAGAAAAGGGGCATGGTATAGGGTGAGGGAAGGGGAGCAGGGTGGGAGCACAGACTGGAGGACAGTCCTTGCTCATGTAGTCCACTCTTCCTGCTACCAGCACCATCACAGAAGCCCTTTCATAAAAGATCAGGCTCCGTCTTAAAATTCATTCTGTTTCTTTTCCCTTGGAAGGATGTTACAGAATCTCACTTCTCTTTCTGATGGTTAGAAACCTTCATTTAATTTCCAGACTAATTTATTCTCAGCCAGTTTATACCCATTTGTTCTTGTGCCAACATTGTCCTTAAGCTTAAATAGCTGTTCTCTCTCTTGAGGGTTTTGTGGCTTGATGTATTTATAGACAGAAATCATATCCCCTCTTTCCTCATTTTGCCTGACTGAACTACCAAACCTCTTAATATCCTGTAAAACAGATTCCCCATTTCACTGGTCATCCTAGTACATTTCAGTGCTCTTTTCCACTTCATACCCATCTTTCTGGGATATTGGTGACAGGAATTGTATGTGCTATTTCAGGAGTGGTCATAACAGGCTCTTGGACAATTGCATAATTGTTCCATTTCTCTACTGGAAGCATCTCTGTGCTGAAAATGCCTCCTAGCTTTGGACCTTTCATTGGCACCATGCTGATCATTTGGCCAAGGCCATTAATGGTCAAGACAAGATCAGTCCTGAGAAAAGCCTTCCTTTCAGCACAATACTTCTACTTTCAGCACTACCTGTTGCTGTCCCCTACTTCCATCACCCTTATGATTCCTCCACTAATCACCGTGCAGCACCTTATCTAATGATTTTTTGAAGTTGTGATAGACAAGCTCTAGCCAGTTATCTTATCAAAGCCAGCTATCTCATTGCTTTTTATCCCATCTCTATTTTGCTCTTGTGCAGGTCCTTTTCCTTTAAGAGTATAAAACTACTGTACAAGCTAGAGAAAAATCCCTATTGCCTGTTGGGCTTGTTGAGGGGAGCAATGGTGATATGCAGTGGTCTCTTTACTATATTATAATATAAGAAAATCTTATATTTTCTTACACACTCTTTAGGGTCTCAGCGGCATAACCAGACTCTTTGTACTTGAGCATTTTTTTATCCAGCCTGTTTTTGTTTTGAATTAATATAAAAAACATTTCTCCAGAGATATTAATGCCTGGGATTAAAGAGGATATATTTCTAGCACTTAGGGACAAAGGCATTTAATGACAATAAAAATGCAGCTTGGTAGGTGGTCTGAGAAATGCTCTAACACAGCAGGAGAGACTCAAGAAAGCAAGCTGAATTAGGCAGACTGTTGGTAAACCAAAGCATCGCATTTTTGTACTGTGAATCACAGGGAGTGACCACAATAAAGATTTATCTGTTAATTTATTGGATGGGTCTTAATATAAAAATCCAGGCAAGACCATAAAAAGGAACGAACCCCGTCCACCCAGAACATCCTCATTAATAAGCACATAAATAAAAAGAGCCAGGCTACTCCAAAATCTAGCTAAGCTCCAATTCAGAATAGTACTGAGCACCTGGAAACTTCCCTGGAAGGTAGAGAGGCTCAAAATCTTTCCTAATCAGAAGTTGAAAGCCTATTGCCATAAACCCTGGAGGCTTTTCCTGCAGAAGAAATAGATGAGCCCCGTTGAACCCCTAAGGTCACTACAGCTGGGCTCTGATGCATCACATGAATGGCTCTGTTGAAAACATTTGGCCATCAGTGCATGTATATGTGCAAACTGCAATGTAAACATGAATCTATTTGTCTCTCCTGTACTTCCGTAAATGAAATGGTGGCTAAAACCATAGGGGAAGGTGGGAGTACTTGAAGCCTAACGCATCCAAACACAACGTGCTTGTTTTTATAAGGCTATCGTTACTTGGCACAAGTAAACTCACCCAAGTCTCATGAAAATCATGCTGTATTCTGATTCCTTGTGCCTTGTCAGTAAGAAATGCTCTACTGCTTAAATACTCTCTGTCCCCGACTAACTCTACAGGCACAATGCAACAGTTCCCCTGCCTCCCTCCTCGCGTCTTCTGGGAAGTCACAGATTGGGCCCATTCAGTTGGTAAGGGAGGAACAGAATGCTGCATCCTTCCCTATGGCCCTGCTGCCTCAATTGAACTACAAAGTAAAAGATCAGAAATGGTTCTTTTTGACTCCAGAATCAGTAAGGTTAACTCTACATAACTGCTAATAAGAAGGTAACATATTCAAAGACAGTTTTCAGAAATGTATTTTCCATTTTTCCCATTATCTGGGGCGTCCCAGTACTCTCTATTAATTATTTTTATTAATGAAAAGTTGACAGTGATCGCTTTTCAGAGCAGAGCTAAACTCTGCTACTTGAAGACTCTAGAAAGTTCATTGTTACATTTGTGCTTGTCATGTCACAAAAGTAAGAAATCCCAAAGTTAACTTTCCGGAAAATGCTAAGTGAAAACTTTTAATAAAATAGAGTGTTACTTCTGAAATTCGCTTTGCCTCTGTGCCTCATTCTCCTTCCGGCTAAGCATTTTGCAAGCATACAGTCTTGCTGTATGCTTGAAGAAACTATGTATCTCTCCTCAGAAAACACATAAACTCCACTTTCACCTCTGGGGGAGTAAAATGTGCTTCTTTACAGAAATTCATCGCAGAAAATGAAGACGTATACAGTATTATTTGGAAAATTCAGTGTCAGCTAAGTAGTAATTGGCAAATAAGTGTTGGGGTAGGAAGAGACTGAATGCATTAAACGAATCATTCAAATGGAATGCTTTAGGCAGCTCAAGTGTTAAGTCCTGTTCCTTTACACTAATGTTACTAGCACTGAAAAACAACAGAACTAAAAAAGGGTACTAGTGACTTCTAGGCAGGGATTCTGAAATACAGCTGTTTCCCTCTCTTCCAGTGTATCCCTAATCCTGCCAGCTCCTTTCTCTCCTAAGTGAGGTTTAGGCAAGCAGGCAGCACAGCCTAATTGGTTTCTTTGATGCGAGGGACATATGAGGGGATCGGTTAAAGAGCTCCATGATAACCTTCCTCACTGAGATTTGTTTTCAAGACACAGTGCATGTGGCAGGTAGCATTAGTACAGCCTGATGATCTCTCGATATGGGAAGGGTCCTTTCTCACAGTGATAGTATCATAAACATCCAGTCACCTAAGCAAGGCCCACCGTCCTTCTGTGGAATGAATAGGCAGTCCTCAGCCCCATTCCTGGTGCACAAACAGGCTGAGATGGGAGGGACAAACCTTCTCTCCAGACTCCTGAGCAAAGTGTTCTCACAGGCATGGTGACAGTACTGAGAACAAGCAGGACGGAGAAGCGTTGATGGCCATTGCTCCTGCCATAGTTGCTCTGCAGAGAAAGCCTCAGGCACGTCCATTCCCCCACATCAGATGTGGGTTTCAAAATAGTTATTCTATCTCAAATCCAATGGTATTTTACCACTGAAGCTCTCAGATTTGCTCTTGCTCTGAGCTAGCAGAGTCAGTGCTCTTTGATGGCTGTTTGACGGGAACAGACGGCTGGTGTCACACAGAGTTGGGAGGCAGTAAGGAGAATGCAGGACCCTTGCGTCTTGTATGTGACGGCTCTGGGGAAGCTACCTAACAGCTTCAAAGGAAGGTCAGGTGGGGTGGGAGGCAGTCCAAGCAAGCCCAGAAGTCTCTCCTCGCAGCCTTACACAACTGTGCCAGGTTTTAGACTACCCAGCATATTTGTCTGCCTCTGCTTGGACACAGAGCCTGCATGTGTACTTACTGCCTTGATACCATATTGGTATCCAGAAAAACACAAGCTGCAGGAAGGAAACAGTGATTTCTAGCAGCCAAACTCTGAAAATAACAACAAAAAAAGCGCCCCTTTTAAAAGTTCTTTCCCTGTAAAATTTCATACTGCCATGAAACAGTGGAGCTGTCAGAGTATCTAAAAATGTAAGTTTAAAAAAGCTTGATTCAAGGCAAACTAAGGTCATTGCCTCTTTCTCTAGAATGAGACTTCTGTGAAATAATAGGGATTTCTAGGGAAAACTCTAAACATTAAATCACTCATACAGAGTTTTTCAACAATGAGACAGCAGAGCAAAGTAGTGGATCTGTCATGTCAGTGTTCCGTATATGCCAGGTCCTTGGGAGGAGCCAGCTGGAAGATTAATCTACTATCAAACTACCTTTTTAAAATTACGTTCAAAATATATAAGTCAAGCTTCAAAGATCCCTAGCTAAAAAAGACAGTCGGTGTCACCAGCCTCTTGGTGTTTTAGATGCTAACCCAGTGCCCGTATGCCTGGGTACAGAGTGCATCTCGGTTGCCCTACAAGTCATGAAACAAGTTATGGGCTAATTCCACATGTAATGGATGACTTTGCCAAGGTTCAGTCAAACCCTTTACATTATTAAAAGCAACAGTGTCAGGATACAATTACTAAAGAAGTTTCAAGTCACACAAGGCTTTAGAGATTATACCCAAAACCTTGATGGGACAAAGTTTACATGTCCATGGACTACTGTTCTCCTGAAAAAAATTAGTTCAAAGATTTGCTCTCATTAACTCTTTGGGGGCTCCCAGCCCCTCCCCAGCCTCCTAGAGAGCTGGACAAGCTCTCTTTTGCTGCACTTTTGCTGCCCATTTCAAGAAATATGACATGTTGGAAACACCTTGCACAAGCACCATTTGCATAACTTCCCCTTTGATTCCTTGCCGGCAACTTTCTTCCACAGCTCTATCAAAAGAGGATCACCACTGCCATCTTCACACCTACACAGGCAGTGGGGACTGGGATACTCTCAAGACAGGAATAATACAGTTTCGTTTAGTAGTTTCCACTGCCACGTCAGCCCACTGCTGGACACCTGGAAACATGGTATCCTTCTTTATGACACAGGTTCTTCTCCCTTCATTGAAAAAGGATTTTTAAATAACAGTAGCAACAACCCCTTTCTCCATAATGCTTTTAATGATAATAAAGTATTATTATTAAAGACAGGCAAATAGAACACACTTCATCCTGACAAGTCTCAACCATGAGCCAGCAGCTTTCACTGCATGGGTCTCTTTTTAGGCTCTATTTTCATGTGCACAGTCAATAGCAGAATTAAGATTTGCCTTGTATTGCTCTTCATGGAAAAAGATTTCAAGTGTAGCGTGCACCACTGCACGCTTTTTGGATGTAATTAACAGTGCTCAACATAATATTGTCTTTTGTCCCACAGGAAGATGCTGTTGGATGAAGCCAAATTTTCATCATCTCCAAGTAACTCTTATGCATGGATTGTCCAGCCCAGAGTACACCGAGCTCAGAGTATCATTGGTCTTTAGGGTGATGTGGAGCAGTATTATTGATTAGTGATTTACGTAGTGAATGCCAGCAACCATTCTTTGCCTGACAGGTCAGAGGGAATGTATATGAACCATGTGGGATAGGGATGACTTGAGTCATGCTCAGTTAGCTTCTCTCTTTCTTTATTGAAAGATGTCTGTGATACTCCTTGGTTAGAAAATAACACTAAGGGCTTTAAAGAATGAGAATAAAGACAAAGTGAGAATAAAGAGGGAAAAGGAGAACACAGAGGATTTCCTCTACTCTTTCCCTGAAGAGAAAAAAGATAAACTGCCAGATAAACATGAACTGATATGTTCCCTTTGCCACCCTTTTTTTGTCGTAAAGACCTTATGGCAAGAAGCTGCACTATAATTAACTCCTGTTTTGTTTTACTGTTTATGCATAAAGGCTACTGCTCCTCACATGGAGATGGCAATACCCACTGCAGAGCATGCCAGCTATCTCCTTGCTCTTGGGTTCTGGCACCAGCCAATTCCTTTATGTGATTTATCACCTGGTAATCCATCTCCTCCATCCATTATCCTGCACAAAAATCAGCTCTGGACAGCCACTTTCTCTGCAGCATAGCAGGCAGAGCTGTCACTTTGCCTACCCTGTTCTCAGCAGGGCAAGCAAATTTTGTCTTTTCGGATTCAGTAAGTCTCATGGCAATTTGGTTGAATGTCTTACAGGTGGAAATAACAGGTCTGTGCACTTTAGGCTAGACTGATGACCTGCATCAACACTTCTCGTCAGTTGGGATGGCTCTTCCAACTTAGGACTTGCCAACATCTGTAAGATTCATGCAAGTTAGCCTTCATGAACCTTTTTTATTTTCCACAGGCTACTTAAGCATCAATTAATGAAGCCTCCAAAAAATAGTTTACTAAAGTCAAAGCAATCTGTTGCCTCTATGCTGAACTGATAAACATGACATAGTGATTTCAAATGCTCGTGCAAACATCAGCAATAGTTTATGTTGTGAAACAATATATATAAGCAAAACAATGCATTATTGCATGCAAATTCTTTGATGTTTGAAATCTGTTTCTAGGATTTTTATATATGCAATCCATGTGCATATCCATTTAGCATCTAAACAGTGCACCAGACTTAAGGTACACTAGCCTATGATTCATAAGCATTATCAAAGGTTTTTATATTAGAAATGTATAGCTATATCAATAAATTCAACACATTCTTCTAAAGTAGACATTTGCTTATCAGTATAAGCTTGGTTTAAGTTGATTTCATGTACGAAATCAATGAAGCCAAGAGAAGTTTCTTGTGTGGACCTAGTCTAAATTGTCGAGGTTTGGGTTCAGATCAGTGCCTCCATATTTGTATGACAGCTAGCTAGAACTACTCCAGTGCAAATATTAGCAGTGGTGAAACATATGCAGAAAAATAACACACTGCAATAGAAATTAAAATTCTCCTGCCTGCAGCTGTGCAGCTCACAAAATATCTCTATTCTGCAAAAAGCTCTGTGTACAATAAAGAAAACGAGACAAAAGGAAAAAACTATGTTTTTCTTCAAAGACTCAACAAAAAGCAACACATCCTTTCAAGAACAAGACTTTCACCTTTGATACAGCTGTACTGGATCTAGAATTTGTCATGTGCTTAGGGAGAGGACTCACAAACCCAAAGAGAGTTCAGGTTGGGGAGAATAATTAATTTCTATTCCTCTCCTTCAGCTCAGTCAACCTCATGGGGGGAGGTGCCAGAAAACATTACTGCCCACCCTTTCTTCAAATTAAAAAAAAAAAAAAAAAGAAGTAGATGAGGAAGGAAAGGGGAAACAAAGATACAGAAAGAAACTGGGGAGGGGAGGAATAGGGACAGGGAGCTGAGAAGCAAGAAGAAAAAAGCATTTGTAAAATTAAAAGGCAGGGCCCCATCAGATTGTGTCGGGCAGGGGAAAGCGTGTCATAGGCAGGAGTAATTGGTAATCGTAGCAGAAGTGAAGAAGGGGATGATTTATGGGAGCATGGAGACAGGGGTGGAATAATTTTTGGAGCAGAACGGGGAACTTACTGAACGCCTGAAACTCAGCTACTTATCCACTCGTTCTCGTGATAAATTAGCTCTTGTTTAAAGTAACCGGAGCTCCATTTTTCATTCTGATTACTACACTTGATATCTCTCTCTCTCCTTCTGTTTCTCTCTGACCACTGCCCCTTAGCAGGTTCTCTGAGCTGAGGCAATGGGTTTATGGAAACTCTTCACCCCTCCATTACACTGTTCTCCCCCCACACCTTCCAATTACTGTAGGGTTAACTCTTTGAGTTGCTGTGCGTTTCTCTGAGCTGCTTAAACTGTTTCTCAGGGTTGACCTGGGAGCATGTGGAACACGATCCTCCATTTATGTTATGGTGGGGGGAAGGTGGGGTGTGTGTGGGTGTGTGTGTGCACACGCTCAATGCTTGCATGCATACGGAACAAGCACAGTGGTATGTCATGGCTTCCAGCATTTGTGTGTGTGCTCACCACATTTGGAAGGCAGCAGCATGTCTGGCCTAGAGCACATGAGGTTATTACTAGGAATGATTTATTTTACAGTACCACCCAAAGTGACCGCACCTTCCTCAGGCTCAAGGTCTCACTGTTCAGTTTACCACCTAAATCCATATGAAGACTCAGGTGAGACACAGCAGGCAAGACTAAAATGTGGCAGAAAGGAGGTGACATACAGTGACAGATTTGCCACAAGCAAGAGTAGATTATTTTAAGACAAACTCATTTAAAAATATGCTTTTTTTAAAAATAAAAAACTGTAAGACAAATAAATACTAATAAACATCAAGTTTCTTACTGACGTCAGAACCTGTTATTTTCCTAACAGCATCAAAATACTGAAGTGGATCACAAGGAAAGATTTGAAGGATGAAGCGGTTTTGCCAGTCAGTTCAGGGAACACAAAAGACAAAGTATAAAGGGTACCACAGGAGACAGACCAGCTAGGTTTCTGCTACCTTCGCTTATGACTGTGAAAGATATGAAGAACAAATGGCTGACAATACTGAGGAATAAAGTACAAGAACAGACAAGCCAGGAGTTGGCTTGTTATTGCCATTAGTCTAGAAGTAGGATATAAAAACAATAAGGGGTTATTCTCTGAAATTAAAAGATGACGAAGCAATTTTTCCACATTCAAATAATTAGCTAGGGCAGTCTTCACCTCAGCTGCTATTAATGCCAGGAGCTTGGCACAACTGAAAAGAATAAGGCAGGTAAGGACGTATCTAGACCTATGTTGGTTGGTGTGGACACCAACAGCTAAGTCCCTGCACAAGAAAACAAGTTCTACATATACAGTCACAGCAGATGTGATCCCACAGTCCAGCTGTTCCTTAACCGTCCCCTGACTGGAGTCTTTGCACCTTCTCAACTCATTTTGTGTCAGTCACAGCAAAAGACAAGGTATCAGGTTAGCAAAGGACACCAGATCTGACACATCACAGCAGCGCGTGACCTCCCACATAGGACAGCACAGCCATAAAGCCTTGCTGAACAAATACGCTGCCTGCCCAACACAGGTTACACTCAGTGAAAACTCTATCACATATGACAGGACACAACATCAGTTAAACTGCACATTCAGTTCTAACTCCTTTGAAGAAGCCATATTCTGACGAGTGTTGTCTGTCTGATTTGCTGCTACTGCCTGCCCTGTGACACCTCCTGTACTGCCGGCCTGTATACAGTCTCCTACGAACAGTTCAGTTAAATCACACCGAGCCACATTCAAAATCGAGCTAATTCTAGTAAAGCTAGCATAAACTTATCTCGAATTTCTCTTATATTTCTGTATCCAGCAGGCAGTATAACTGCATGTCATCATCTTTATGCCAAAAAAGATTAATATTATGAATAGGTATTTTTCCAAATGAAAAGATACACCTCAACATAATGTATGCATACAACTGTCTCTCAATACAGGTCTTTTCCTTATGGGATTTCAATGCTTACTCTATAAACATAATGATCTCCACATTCAAGCAGAGCAATCCCATCTCCATTGCCTCCTTATTCATACTTCTATAGAACTGTGTTACATGAACAACCTGGTAGCAGTCCTGCTATTACCTATGTTAGCGTGGGAGGCATTCTTTGAATAAGAAATTACAGCTTGAGTTATGAGGTGTTTAGGCAGAAAGTCTAGGTTAAGTAAAAAATAAGAAAAAAAGCTATTAGCATTGTCATGACCAAAACCAGCAGGTGGGCAGGTTGCTTGGAAACAATGATGGAGTCTCTGCCTTGAAGGAGTCACAGACGGTGTAAGAGCCCAGACCTCCGAAGCACATATTTACAAGTTCACAGCCTGATGTGGTTCTCACAAGACTCACCAGAAAGGTATCTTTGGAAGATAAATGGGACCACCAGGTATTACACCGTTACCATTTTGCCAGTGATGTCAACACAGCTACATTGTGCAGGCAGGGACTGCAAACCGAGGCCCAGAGCAAAAAGCAGCTGCAAGAGAGGCAAAAGGCAAGGACAAGGTGTGCAATAAGAGGGTGAAGATAACGAACATGCATTTTCTTTGAGGTGAGTATACTGAACATCCTCTAACCTTGGAGGATCCCAGGGGGTTTTGGAAAGGGGATGAGGGTGGTTCACAGTTGTTAACACGTTTTTATTATATATTTTATTATATTAAGTAGAGGGCAAACTGATCACTATGACCAGACAAGGACAGAGAGATTAGCCTTACCGCAGTGATGGGCAGTTTCTTGCTTGGAGACCAGACAGCTAATCTACCCACCATGTTTCAGACAGCGCTCACTTTATCTGTACTTGAGAGCCCAATCCCATCTCTCCTTCTCATACCTTTGATAGCAAGCAGCTAGATTTTTGGAGATTTCAGAAAGCAGAAGTGTGCAAAGCAAATGAAGACTCTGAAAGTTTTGCTTTTATACACAGCGATTTCAATGCAACAACATCTAGCATAGTCTCAGAGAAGACTTGAGAATCCAAATCCATATGCTTAAAATATACTTAAACTTCCCCAGTTTACGGCAAAAAAGTAGAAATCTGTATTTTCAAAGAGATATTCCTCAAAGCTGTGGAATAGGAAATGCAGCTGATTTAAATAAATAATTAATAACATTAGTTTAAAAAAAGGTTCTTTCAGAATTAGCCCAGAACAGGAACTGTCAGTTTTCATAGGAAAAAAACAAAAATCAGTGAAAAAAAAAAAGTCTGTTCCTAAAACTCCAGCATAGAGCACTAATCCAAGGAAACAGAATTGGTGGATTTCAAAGAATAGTACTCTGTTTTCCCTTACCCCTGCACAGTGCTGCTGCACAGGATCATAAGTTTTACACCAATAGAATAGAGCAGCTTTCACAAGTTTTGGAATGCCTCAAGTTGAAAAGCATGAAGAAAGTATGTGAAATTTTTCTCTGGGGAGACCGGTTTGTTGCAGAAACACTAGGTAATAACGTTGCATACCTTACCACAGCCCATAAGAAGACAACTAGGAAAATAACCAAAATAACTTTTTTTTTTTTTTTTAATCCCAGAGGAGACCTATTGTTTTTACTCTTGGATCCCAGCTGACAAACTTGGCATTTGAGATACAGTACTTGAAAACACAAGCAGGACAAAAGCAGAAGCTTCATTCTGTGGAAGATTTCAAAGGTAACAGGCCACAATCCTGAAGTAATAATCTTATGCTTTCTTCAAGGACGTGAAGTAGATGGGGCCTAAATGAGCTATATGCTTCAAACGCAGCCTGAGTGAAGTTTGGCACACCTGTAGTTTTAAACTGGCATTTAGAGCAGCTTGGGTTTTGAAAAATAAACACAAACTTTTTTTTTTCTGAAGGACATTCAAGTGGTGAAAACTTACCGGGCAGGTCTTGCTACAGACAGTATGGAGGCAATGATTCCTTTGTTAGACTGTGATACTTTCTCTTACGATTTTCTAAATGACTGCTGCCATTGTGGCTTACAGCAGCTGCTTATGTCTTCTAGAACTACTCGACCAACACAGTGCTAAGATAGCTTATGGACAAACCAGAAGCAGCTTAGCATAAAATGGTGTAAACCTCTGGCATCCAATGGCCTTTTTACTGCCTTGGCTCCAACCTAGTCAACAAATTGCAGAATTAGAGTCAGAGGATCGTTCACACCTCAGCCTTCCTGATGAGACTGCTGACAGGAAAACTTCTCAGTGCAACTCTCGGCCATTTTCTCTGCAAAATGAGTAAGACACTAGTTCAGCTGGGACACTAACTCCTAGTACATGGCCATAAGGTAGCACTGACTGGTTGTGTTACTGCAAGGTGAATGCTGCAGACTGAAGGACTGCTCAATCCACAGCTAATCAACTGAGCAACTCACTATGCCTCAGCGTGTCTGATACTGTAACCCAAAGGTTCACACATAGCAGCTGTCTCCCTCAGTGCTCAAGACTACCAGGATGCAAATATGACACAGTCCTTCATGTGTTGGCAAACTCATCCTGTTTAGCCTAGGAGTTCAGATGAACAAGCAAGCAAGCATTATCTTTGTGGCCATCGCCTTCCTACCTCCGTCCTGCAAAACCAGCTAGCCTTCAGGGGAACATCCAGAACTCAGTGGAAAGGAATAGCTGAAATATTCAGAGGATGTCACAACATCCCTTCCTTACAAAGGAAAAAAAGCATTCATTTATGGGACAGAATCAAAATTCTGTGGCTCTGCCTTCTGGCCCTCTCAAGAGTGAGAAAAGTCATTGTTACTCAGTGGACAGTGAAAATTTCTTCCCACTTATTTCCAATGTCAAGCCAAAGGAGAAAAACTTTTGTGGAAACTTTTTTTCAACAAGACTTAAAGTTCTTAGAGGTTCTTCCATTTCTGTTACCTTCTAGACCATATTGGAACTCAAATAACCTATCTGATTTATTTGTGGGGGTTGTAAAATACCACAGGTAGAAGGGAGAGGAAGGTGGAGAGAACAATCCTAAGATACAATGGATATATTTATTTTTTTAAGAACTATCGTTGCTCTCTTCTATGCCCCCTCCCCTGGCAAAGGTGAACTGCATATCTTTAGTTAATAATTAACTTGTCATGAGCTCCATCAATATCCCATCATCTAAGTGACAGAGGGAAGGGAGGCGATGGGGGAGGTGATCAGCACGACGTGCCAGCTCTGCCCGCAGCCTGCGATCTCGTCTCGGCCATAATAAATAGGATGAAATGCGCTCCTGATAAATGCCCGTGTCATGGAGAGATTTTACCTTCACTCAGAAACAATGTAATATCTCAGCTATTACCCAAAATAATTTATCAATGTGTAATAGCTTTGTGCAGAGCTCAGATAGGAGGGGAGCAGCGCTGCCCGAGATGGATGGATCCTACCTTCTGCTTTTAATTTTTAATGCTCGTAGGCAGCTTCACATTAAAGGCCAGGTGTCATATATAGACTTAATGTAAGAATGGAGTTCATGAATTCTAATCAGGAGAGAATCTCCCTCTCACTTCTCTTGCTTTAGTCACTTCTCTTTTTTTTTTTTATTTATCAATTTTCCTCTCTTTCTGTACTCCCATCTTCTTTGCCTCTCACTTTTGGTCCATTTCCCCCCGTTCTTCATATACATTTTACTCCCTGTCTCTGTAGCAAAACCATTTGGGTAGCTATTTGCTGCTTCCAAAAACTGTACCATCATGTAAGGCCAAAACAGAAGACCAGATCTACTTCTGTCTTGGTGTCATCATTTGTATCTAGAAGAACAAACTCAACTCAGGTACCAAGCCAGAATATTAGCATCCAGGAAAAAATCCCAGCACAATAGTGATCAAGAGTGGAAAAATCTGGACTGTGGCCATCAAAATTCAGAGTGGAATTGCATTACTGAAAAGATCCTGGCTGTAAAGGGCCAGTGGAGAAGGCCCATGCCATATCCCAGCCAAGTCACATATTCCTGCAAAGAAACATGTTCCTTTAATTGGGAAGAATACATCACTGTGGATCCAAAAAAGGCTGTATCCCAACATCTCATTTTCCTAAGATTTCTAGTCTCCTTACAGCCATGTCAGCCACATAAATGTTCTCCTCTTCACTTTCAACATTATGCATGAAAATCCAGTTGGGGCCCAGCTCATAAGGCGGCCTGCATCAGAGGAACCTATTCAGGGACCTCTGTAGAATTACGTAAAATCTCCAGTATGGACAACAGGACAATGTCAGGAAGTTCTATCATTAAAAACACTCTGTTAAGGCTCACATTAGAAATACCATTATTGTATCAATACGCTACATCAAAGTATGACGTAGCGTCTGAGTGAGACATAGCTGAAAGGAACAGCAATGTATGACAGCACTTCTTAGCTCTGTGCAAAGAACGGAGCTGTAGGAAGGAAGGGGGGAGCACCACTTACTGGCCAGAATGTGCAGCAAGGGACAAGACAGTCAATACATAGAGCAGACACAAAGATCAAGGAAGAGCCACAGGCTGCAAAAAGGAAAGGATTGACTGTTTGGACCACAGCTTTTGTTTGCACTCCGATGTGGAGGCAAATAGAAGCACACCAAGGCAATACTGCCCACAGGAGGAGCGCTGCCAGAGCTGAAAACCCTTTTACAACCACTTCGATGACTTGCAAGTTATGAGGACACCAGTGCTGAGAGCAGCTTGGGCTTGATTTCCTGCTTTCTGGTAATTTAACTGCTCCATTTGTTGGTTGACAATGCAAGGACCACAGACTGAATGACTCAATTCCTTCAAAAGAAAAGACTCCTCTTGTGCCTAAAGACCAGGATGGCATAAAAAGGCTCTGCTGGTGCTGCTCCATGTCCCTTTTAGCAAATAAACAGAGGACAACCACCCTTAAGGGTTGCATTGTCAGTGAACTATTTCTCTTTTCCTTACCACCCAGACATCTTTTTTTCCCCAAACATAAAGAACTTAAGATACAGGCTATTTATTCTCATGTGGTACTTAGCACATTCTTCAGCCTACCAGAACAACACAATAGAGTTCTGTTCTCAAGCATCAAATTCAGTACAAACAGTCCGTAGTGAACTTTCTTGTTTCTTACCTTCTGCAAGGATTGCTCTGAGAACATTCCTCTATTTTCACCTTATTCCTTCCCAGCTCTGCAAGTCACACAGTTCTGGAGATCAAATCTGTCCAGCTAAAACAAGTAGCATGCCCAAAACTTCATTGTCTTCGCATTGCTTCTCACTAGCTGGTTGATCAAGCGAAGAGAAAGGCTGATGTCCCACTGTGACAAATCCACTCTGCATGCTAAGGATTCATGTCTATAAAAAATGTTAAAAACAAGTTTTAGGAAGAAGTCATTGCGTAATTGATAAAAGACAAGACTTAGCTTTGTATTCAGCTTTGTGAATGTCAGAAAAAGAGACTGCAAATCTTTGGTCAGCAGGCCTGAAAAATAAGAGGGTGGAAATCTAAAGTTGTATTGCTGGGCTATAGTGTGGTATTTCAGGCTACAGAGAGTGTGTGGCTGTTTGTGGGCAGAAGCTCTTGAAACTTCAGGCTGTCTCTGAAGATCCACGGTCTTTCTAGGAACACTGTACGAAGACTGCCTGCATGCTCACGCCTTACCGAGAACATTTTGCTCCTCTATCTCTGTGTATAAATGTAGCACTGCAAAGGCAAGACACTAGCATCCCCTGGTGCAGCAGCCTTAGGATACCCTCTGTGATATACAGTTATCTGAACTAATAAGGGGGAAAGATGTTGTTTGAAGAGGACAGAAAGATAGCCTTACCTCCCCTGAATACCACTCACTTAGTGGCTTTGGCCTGGCTCCAATCCAGGAGGAGAGCAGCATGCCCTTGTCTGTGTTGAATGAAAGCCCATTGCTGGCTGCCAAATAGCCTCAGGCAGACAGTGACTCCAAGGGCCAAACCAAGAGCTCTAAACTCATTCACTCATGGGCGAAGATCCTTCCTAACCCTAAGGGGGTGTGATAGAGAAAAAAGATATGTCCCCCAGGTAACAGTCTCTTGCATCACGCAGCCTGAGCCTAATAAGGGTCTATTGCTGTCTCATTCCATTGCTAACACTGTGACTCTAACTGCCGTGTACTACAAATTAATTCATTCCTTCAGGCCTTGCTGTTCAGTAACTGGCTGTCACAGCAATCTCCCGAGGAGCTAATTGAGAGTTGTGATCCGTGCAGTATTTCCATTAGTGCTGTAATGACAGGCAGCCAGACACACACACATGCATGCTCGCACACACACAGCACAGGTTCCTCTGTCCCCACAAAGGGAAGCAGATAACAAGCCAGAGCCATCTCAAGCGCTAAGCAGCAGCTGGGAGAGAGGGAAAACAGGAGGAACAATTTCCATGATTCAAACTGAGGTCACCCAAACTTTACTTAGAATCATAGAATCATAGAATCAGTGAGGTTGGAAGGGACCTTTAAGATCATCAAGTCCAACCAACTTGAATGAGAGCAACTTGCTGGGAGCTCAAGACAAGTTCCTAATTCACATTAGTGGAGTAAAATCCTTCACACACGCCTCTTCTGTAGAGTGGCACTGTTCCCAGAGACTACAAATCCCATCCAACAAGTCACTTCTATTTCAATGGCCTTCCCTATTGCATGGTGGGACCTGTAGTCTCTGTAGAGATACTTTTTGAATAAGGATGATTACAGTTGTAGTTGTGTGTGGCATTGTAGAAGCTACTAATATTAGAGTCTCCCAGGCTCTGCTTAGCAGACTAGAAGAGGTGTTGATTTGTGAAGAATGTATTTGATCAGATATGATGTGGTTCATTCAGGAACCTGGATAGATCAGGCGTAAAGTCTGTTCATGAACTTAGTCTCCTTTTTATTTGTTTTTCCTTTCATGCTTAGTTTCCAGAAGATTAGCAAGAAAAAATTAAACACAGCACCTCTGGTAGCTGTGCTACCTGTTGGTAAAGACAGCCATCTTAAAGGACAGGTTTTATGTCCTAACTGGACTACATCCTCACGGTTCTCACCCAGAAAGCAGAGGACATGCAATTCTGTGCTGTCACTGATGATTATTTAGCAGAGTCAGTGTTCTCTTGGGGGTTTGCCCACTTTTTTGAACTAACTCTAAAATAAACACTACCATATCTGAGGCCTTGTTTATGTACAGACAAATGTGTATCCATGTAACTTAATTGTCTTAGGCATTGGTCAAATTGACGCACACTAGTTCAGTAGGCACTTCTTACCGAGTGCTTTATTAATTCCAAAGCTGTGACCAGTTTCTTTATAAATTAAAGACAGTTTCAAAGTCTGTTATCAATGGGAAACCAAATCACAACAATTATCTTGAATGACAATGAATGAATCCTTTAAAAATGTAGTTCTGGTGTCAGCCTTTTTAGCCTTAAAAAAAAAAAAAAAAGACTATTTAAAATTTCTCTAGTAATTAAAATTCTGTGATGTTTTAAGTATCTAAGCAAACCAGGATGTATTTGCAAGTGAATTATTTCAAAGTGATCTCTGTGATTATCAAAGCAGCCAGACAGATCTAAGTCAGCAGCTCTAGTCAACCTTAAATTGAGACTGTTGCAGTGACAGAAGTAACTCAGCCATGCATAAGGAGGTAGCTCATGCTGGGGAACTCAGAGGGTGAAAATATCCTCGCTTGGGCCTGGGCTGCTCTCACATAGTCCCAGGTTTCTAAAGGCAGCTTTTTAGCATGAGAATGAGCTGCAGGTTTTTCAAAGCATTCCACACAGCACAATATACTACTCTGACTACCAGTGTGGTCTGGCTTTATAAAAATACCTAAGGAAGATACCTATTCAAGGTACACAAACAGCCTTGAGGGCTCAGATAGAGGATTAAATTACTGAGCCTTAAGAAGTCATGGCATATAATCTTAGCTTGATAATTGAGCACGTGCATGCTCCTGGCATGTGATAAATGCAAGGTCATTTGACTTAACCTAGGAGAAGACAGCATTAAGTGGAATTACCCTGTGTCTGCTGCGGGCTAGTTGTGCACACAGCTGTTACCACAGCTCAGCTGATACGTAGCAATTTATTCAGTTGTGCTAAATGTTACTGCATGTACAAACCCCGATTCTGCCCTCTTGTGACAATACCATAGGAAAATTAGGTTCTTTTAAAAGTCAGATGAATTTGATAAAGGAAACACACAAATTTATAAAACTTTCACAACAGTTAAGTGCCCCTAGAAAGTGGGTTCATAGGATCATGGAATGGTTTAGGTTGGAAGGGACCTTAAAGATCACCTAGTTCCAACCTCCCTGGCACGGGCAGGGACACCTCCCACTAGACCGGGTTGCTCAAAGCCCCATCCAACCTGGCCTTGAACACTTCCAGGCATGAGGCCTCTACAACTTCTCTGGCCAAACTGTTCAAGAGCCTCAACACCCTCATAGTGAAAAACTTCTTCCAGATATCTAATCTAAATCTACCCTCTTCCAGTTTGAAGCCATTATTCCTCAACCTATCACCACATGCACTTGTAAAAATTCCCTCTCCAACTTTCGTGTAGGTGCCCTTCAGATACTGGAAAGCTCCTATAAGGTCTTCCCAGAGCCGCCTTTTCTCTAGACTGAACAACCCCAACTCTCTCAGCCTGTCTTCATAGGAGAGGTGCTCCAGCTCTCTGATCATGTTTGTGGCCCCCTCTGGACTTGCTCCAACAAGTCCACATCCTTCTTGTGCTGAGGACTCCAAAGCTGGACTCAGTAGTCCAGGTGGAGTCTCACCAGAATGGAGTAAAGGGGCAGAATTACCTCCCTCAACCTGCTGGCCACAATCCTTTGATTCAGCCCAGGATACGGTTGGCTTTCTGGGCTCCAACCACACATTGCCGGGTCACGTTGAGCTTCTCATCAACCAACACACCCGAGTCCTTCTCCTCAGGGCTGCTCTCAATCCATTCTCTGCCCAGCTGGTATTTGTGCATGGGATTGCCCCAGTCCAGGTGGAGAACCTTGCACTTGGCCTTGTTGAACTTCATGAGGTTGGCATGGGTCCACCTCTCAAGCCTGTCAAGGTCCCTCTGGATGGCATCCCTTACCTCCAGTGTGTCAACAGTGCCACACAGCTTGGTGTCATCGGCAAAGCTGCTGAGTATGCACTCAATCCCACTGTCCATGTTGTTGACAAAGATGTTAAACAGTGCTGGTCCCAGTACCGACCCCTGAGGAATGCCACTTGTCACTGGTTTCCACTTGGACATCAAGTCGTTGACCGCAACTCTGAATGCAACCATCTAGCCAGTTCCTTATCCACTGAGTGGTCCATCCATCAAATTCATGTGTCTCCAATTTAGAGACCAGAACATCATGCAGGACAGTGTCAAACACTTTGCACAAGTCCAGGTAGATGATGTCAGTTGCTCTCCCCTTATCCACCAACACTGTAATCCCATCATAGAAGGCCACCAAATTTGTCAGGCATGACTTGCCCTTGGTGAAGCCATGTTGGCTGTTAGCAATCACCTCCTCATTTTCCAGGTGCCTTAGCAGAGTTTCCAGGAGGATCTGCTCCATGATCTTGCTGGGCACAGAGGTGAGACTGACCAGCCTGTAGTTCCCTGCGTCTTCCTTTTTTCCCTTTTTGAAACTGGGGCTTACATTTCCCCTTTTCCAGTCAGTGGGAACTTCACCAGACTGCCATGACTTTTCAAATATAATGGAAAACAGCTTAGCAACTTCATCCACCAGTTCCCTCAGGACCTGCAGACGGATTTCATATATACTTACATAGCATGACAGAATCACCCCCAAAAACCTGAATCAAGTCCTGTGGCTGTAATACATGAAAGAAGACCTTTCTTTCATGTCAGTATTTGACATCCTCATAGTCTCCATGCACAGCATAATTTTGGGGTCTGACTGTTTTGCTGCCAGCAAGCCTCAGCGTCTGTGTTTCCTACAACATAATCCTGTCAATATTTGCACAACTTTTTTCCTATGGCTCACCAATTCTTGAAATTTATTTATTTTTTTTATAGAGGAAGATCTCAAGCCTGTCAAACTTTCAGTGCTCACTGCACTGTTCAGTTCAATCATTCAGTCATGTTTCCATAGCCTTTACTTGAATGCTCTTGCAATAAGCAATGTAGTCACAAGCAGAACAGCTCTTGCACATGTGCTGTTCCACATCTGTCGTGGGCTGGGGTGGGCAGAAGGGGAAGCACACTTGGACTCACTTGGTATATTGGCAAACAAAGCACTTGTGCACCTAGGCTCAGGGAAGTCTGGTAAATTCCTGCAAGATGCAGTGAAAACCAATTCCTAACAAGATTTTTTTCAAGTTAGTGCAATACAGAGAACTCTGGGCTGTACCTCCAGACATCCTAGCATGAAACCTGGGTAAGTACTTGGTCAGCGCATGCAGTTACTGTATGTGAGTAATGGGGTGTGTGGCTCTGCAGAACTGCCATGCTCCCTCCTGGACAGGTTTGGCATATCCTATATTGACAGAATACCTGAGGGGCAGCCGTATAATGTAACAATGTCAAAATGTCCAAGAGCAAAACAATGAAAGAGGTCTGTGATACTCTCTAGTCTCTCTGTGACTTCTCTAGCAGTGCCCAAGTCTGTTGCTGGCTCCATACATCTGACACACAGAACTGGGAAATGGGAGACAAGCTAATGTGGAGATGCAGCAAGTCAGCAGCTTCACAGCAGGAAGCAGATATGGCAACTAAAGCCCCTTCACACCACACCTTCTCCAGCAAACCCAGTCCAGCCCCAAAGGTGCAGTACACCGCACCTATCTCAGCTCAGGACGTCCTTGCAGCTTGTGTTTGATGGAAGACACCTGTCTACCCCTACCCCAATCCGCTGTTCCTGTGAGAACAGGGATCTTGAGAGAGGAGGAGTTGTCCTGATGCAGCAAGCTCATCAAATCCTTTGAAAGGAACCTTTGGGGGACATCTAGTCCAGTTATGAAGTGGGACTGCTACCACCACTAGAACATGTCAGCTGTGCCTTTGTCTAGCGAAGTCTTGGAAACTTCCAAGGATGGAATTTCCACCGTATCTATGGGTAATGTGTTTCACTGCAACACAGGCCCCCTAGGGAAATTTTATTTATGCCTAATTTGAATATCCCAAGTCACAGTATGTACTGCTTGCCATAGCTGGCAGAAGACCAATTCCCATCTTGACTATTCTGAAAACGGTAAACATAAAATGAGCAAAAATAAGCAAACATTTGGAAATAGGCTCACAAAAACAGTGTACAAATGCATTTCTCATCCTACCTGAAACTCAGCACTAACTACAGGAACTCCTTCAGGATTTCTGTTTTCAAAAGCTCTCTCAGTCAGCAGAACTGAAGAATGATTATGGTACTCTGACACTCCTTCTGACAGAATAAAGCTGCATGAAAACAATCAAGAGGACATTAAACAATGTCTGACTGCAAGCCCAGCTTCGACAGCACCCTCTGTTCAGTAGGCCAGTTAACAGAGCAGGGACTTCAATCTCTGATTATGGCCCCCCAATTATACTGCTCAGTTCTCCAAGGTAGTAACCAAGTGTAAATAAACTCACAGGGGGACACTTGCCTCCTCTAGTTCTAATTAATGCCACTGAAACTCATCATTAATTAGGTGTATGAGGGCAGCTCATACACATGTAACCATCTATCAGGAAACACCTATTGTACAATACCAAACAAAAGGTCGAGTGAAAGGACCCTTTTCTTCAGGAGATTCTTCTGAATCAGAAGCATCTCCTGAAGAAATAGATTCAAGATGTATCTCTTGAAAGATAGTTCAAGAGAAGGCTAAAGCACCAAACCTCATGTACCTCATTTGGCTCTTTGTGCACTTGACTTGCTAAAGCCAGGAACTAGTTTTATTTTGGTCTGCCATATTCCAAGTTGACTCACTGCATAATATAGTGTAGCTGTCTTACAAATCACACTCAGAATCACAGAAATAGGATTGGAAAGGACCCCTGGAGGTCATCTGGTCCAAACCCCTGCTTAATGCAGGCCCAGCTTTGAACTTAGATCAGGCTGCTCAGAGCAAATTGTGACTGTCTCTGAAGAAGAGTCACCCTGCAACCACTCCCATTATCAAGAACTTTTTCCTTATAGCTATTGCAACTTCCCTGTTGCAGGTTGTATTCACTGCCTCTCATCCTTTTGCTGTGCTCCTCCAACTAGAAACTGTCTCTGTCTTCTCTTTAACTACCCATTAGGCAGTTGAAGGCTACAATTAGACCTCCCTTAGCTTTTCCTTCCCCAGCTGAATAAACTCAGGTCTCTGAGACTCTCCTTTCATCTCATGTGCTCCAGTCCTCTAATCACCTTTGTCTCCATTGGCTGGACTTGCTTCAGTTTGTCAACATCTTCCCTATACTGGGCAGCCCCCAAATGGACACAGTACGCCAGGTAGTCTTGCAATTGCTGAATAGAGGGGAATGATCACTCCTCGGCTTGCTGGATACAATCCTATTAATGCAACCTAGTATGTACTCAGCCTTCACTACCTCAAAGTCATACTGCTGATTGATCTTCAACTTGTCTTTCAGGACTCCCAGGTCCTTTTCTGCAGGCACATGGATTCTAGCCCACACTTCTTTCAAAAACAACATTCACTTTCTGAAATGCCTTAGCAATGCCACAAAATCAGCATGCAATTTGTAATTCAAGGGCAGTAAATATACCTCATGAGCAGAACAGAAAATAGATGGTTTGGGGGGGTGCCTGAATTTGCTTGCAACTGACAATTTAGGGGTATTTAGGCATAATTTACAAATTGTATGCCCCCACCTCCTACTTCACTTCTTTTCCCAGTACAGTATCTGCACCTTACACATTTGTGTGAGATGCCACAACTTTTGCCTTCTCTGAGACCTCATGTACCAGATGTAGCAGGACATCCTGACCCTCTGGGGTCCACTGGGGAAGAGGGAACAAGGAGCAAATATCTGCTACCAGAGTGAAAGGAAGCAGAAGGGACTCATCCTTCCACCACAATCTCTAACCTGTGGGCAAAAGAAAGTTATCTGGTTCAGAGTATCTGGTTCAGAGAGGCCAGGAGTTGAGCACTCCCCTCCATCTTCTCACTCTGAGTTTTAATGAACAGAGTGAGGAGGAGAAGAAAGAGGACCTAGTGGTTCAAGAGAATAGCAGATAACAGTTCAGCTCTCTGGAGAGGAGACCACAGCAGAGAGCAGTGAGGAGAAAGGTGGCTCAGGAGCCCGTTATGTTTTCACCAAACTGTGTTCTTCTACCGGAATGTCCTAAACGTGTTAGCACTGCCCCAGGAACAGATCTACAACATTTCTCCTCAATCTAGTTCCATACCTGGTTATGCCTAACTCCCCCATGTACATATCAGATTTTATATTCTGACTCATTTGATTTCTGGCACTATTTACATTTTAACTCACAGTATGTTTCTCTTTCCTGTAGGTAGTTTAGAACAGATTCCACAGCTGTTAGGCTTTAAATAAAGTATTTGTTCTACTTAGTTGTATTTGAAATGATTCACATTCTGCAGGTATGCCACTTTCTCTCATCTATCTGCTCTATTTTCCACTTTGCCCAAGCACTATAATCTCCTAAGACAAGATCCATTTTGGCCAGCACTGTAGCTATGTCAGTCAAGGGTGCAATCAATGCTAGGATATTACCTGTGGCAATGGCCTAGAGCAGATGATACTTAAACATAGTTGAAAAGAGACAGGGCAGGGGAGGAAAGACTGTGTCCTTGGGCCACTGGGCTGATGCTTTGGAGATCTAACCACAATGCCACAAAACCCCTTTCCAGGTGGTAATAGAAAAGAGCATAGTCTGGGTCATTTCCTCTCATCCCCTGCCTTTGCCCAGGGCAAGATTTCACATTTTTTAATACTGTAAAATCCTCTGTCATGGTGATTCTTCCATTTTTATTTATTCACGTATCAACACACTTAATTGTACATTATGGCTTCTAGTGATCTTCTTGGCCTAGAAAACTTCCCTTCCTTCGTTTTGGAGATAGGTAGTATATTTGCCACCTTCCTTCCCTGCGATTTAAATGAGATGTGATTTTGTGATGAATGTAGACACATTTACAAAACCTGCTAATTCAAACTTAGTAATATCTTTGGAACTGTGGTGACTGGGAAAAGATGAGGCTGGCACAAGCCCTACCAACAAAGCTCCACATCTGCTGCCATCATAGTTGCATTCGTGATAAGCCACTGGCTGCAACGTATGGTAAAGCTTTCCAGGTATAATCTTAACCTAAGGAAGAAAGGTACTGCCACCAAATACAGAAAGTCACTTGGTGACCTACTTATTTAAATATATTAGTCATATATCAGAAAGTGTCTTGTATGGGGACCATCACTCTGTAAGAATACGTCCTTGCCCATATGAATCCACAGTCTAAACAACAGATGCACACAATAACTGTAGAAGCATATGCTGCCAACAGGTTCCTATAACATGGCAGAGTTTTAATGGAGAGTTGATCATTTTAACAATTTCTCTTTTTTTGTTACTCTGCCTTGTACAGATTACCTCTGTGTAATAACAAAATTAATTTGTGGTACCTATTTTTTTGTTCTGATCTTACATATAACTAACATCCACTCACGCAAACTGATAGAACTCCATGGTAGACTTAGTATTAAAATATTCAGTCTGAATAAGCTGTTTGGTAGGATTTGGACAATCGGGACAGTATTAAAACAAAAAACATAATTAATAATATCCTATTGCTTAGTACTTATATCGCACTTCACATTTAGAAGTACTGCATAAACCATTACTTGATTAATCAATTAATCAAGAAGCTATAAAATTAGCTACATTAACTAATTAATTAATCAAGAAGCTATTAAAAGCCTGACTGAAAGGATATCGATTGCTGCTAGAAATAACAATGCAATTGCAATGTTGTGGTGAAAAGATTATAATTTCAGAGTTGGGAAACAACAGTTTGTGGATCTATGAGGATTCATGTGCATGGATTTGAGATGCACCCTAAAGGTGTGTGGCATCGGAAACCGAAAAAGAGCTAGAATATGTATTGTCAAACGTAAGTGTAAGGGGTTGTTTGAAATAGCACCACTTTCAAACACAAAAGAACAAGCTATGGCTGACATCCTGCCATGCAAGTAATTCCCATCCTCAAGAAAAAGTAGGAAAAATTAAAAGAAAACATACTTCTACTTTATTTATCAGTCTCAGTATCAGCTGTTGCCTTTATTATGGGTTCTCAGAGACCTACTGAGATAAGAACTAAAATGGGTATTTACCAATTAATTAATCTCTGATGAGAAGATGCTAATGGCTTGCTCAATACATGCTGCTCGCTCTACGATCGTGACTCAATTCAGTCTAAGAAGTCTGTGAGAGATTTGCTGCTGGCCTGTGACGTAACCTTCAGAAGCAGGGGAGACCACAAGCTGCACCCAGATATGCATAAAATAGAAAAAGCACAGACATTCTTCCCACCTTCACTGAGGGACCTAGTGTGGAACGGCCAAGCCCTCGGGGCAGGAATGCAATTTCGCCTGAGGGCAGGTGAGTTGGACAATCACTTACTCTTCACCTCTTGTTTGTAACTAGGCCATCTGTTTTACAACCCATGCACCTTATGAAGCTATACACCTTACAGAGCAGGACTGCAGCTAATTTCAGTAAGTTCTCTGATCTGATCCTTCTAATTGCTGATTCTTTGCCCCACTTTGACAAGGCCAAGTAGTAGCTGAGTTTCATCTGCTATTAGCACACACGATTCTAAAGCTACAGGAAAGTGTGAGTGAAAGCAGCCACACTGCTGACTCCCAGAAGGTCTAGTGCACAGGGGTTAGCAGAACTACAGGCTGATTGTTCAGGATTCTCCATCTCCCAATCCTACAGTCATACTTCTGATGGGATATTGAATTGCAATAGCAACACCTCTGGCATAGAAGGGGTGTCTGAGACACTGTGGATCTGCTCCACCTACTGATTCCAGAACATGTCAGGCTACACCTCTGTACTGGAGATGAAGATAGCTGCGGGTGACAATATAGGGCACTATAGACTAATATAATCTGCAGGCTACTGCTTGGTGATCATGGTAGTAGAAGAGCTGAGAAGAGTTTCCCATTCTTCCTAAGCTGACCTGTGGTAAAAGAGATTTTATGTAACGGGATCGTTGATCCCCTCCCCCCACTTTCTTATTCCAATTTTAACCCCCCTTCCTTATATTTTATTAAATTTCAATCTCTCTTTGGTAATAGCGAACAAACATAAAATGAGAGCAGAATATTATATCCCATAGCACGACAGCAGCTTGAGAGACAGACATATCAGCACAACTGAAGCGGGGAGGAGGGGAAGCTCACACCAGGTACTGCCTTCCCTCACAAGGCAAATAGATAGGCAGAAGGAGCTCTTGCACAAATGGAGAAAGCCCTCATTTGGCTTGGCTCTTGAAGCAGAATACTGGAGCAGTCTACACTTCAACTTAATTGGCGTAAAATGGAGCACATTATGGCAGTCAGTGTCTCCAAGGATGAGCAGCAGAAACAGGTTATACATCCTGGTGTGCAAGGCACAGTCTGGTCCAAATCCTCGCATCCTGTGAAGATTGTGGATTTGTGTATATTGCACTGCAAGAGCTATATATGCTACAGATGATGACCAAGGTTAGGTGACAGGACTAGGCGCCTGGGCTACAACATGGTGCAAAAAGTGAACAGCATCTCTGTGACTCAATGTAGAACAAAGGCTAACATTTTCTATACAAAAACATTTTCTGTTCCATTTCCCAAATGGGAAAAGAAAAGCCAGTTCTGAAAAGCATAGAAGCAATGTCTTTAGTCTAGCTGTAGTGAACGTCTATATGGCATAGTGCTGGTGAGGAATCTTTCCTTTCCCTCCTAACACTAGGTCAGTAATTCTCTCTTTCACACTGTATGGCTCTGGCATCAACTCTAGTGTTCAGGAAAAGCCCGGTCTCCCTGACTGAGATCACTATTTATATTGGATGCCCATTAATTGCATTGCTTGGAATGATTTGCTGTGGGTTTTCTTTTTTTTATTCTAGCTGCATTATGTCGTGATCTGATGATTGATTGGGTCCTGTGAGCAATCATGAGCCCAAGCCTATTGCTGCTAGCTTGATAGAGTGTATATCTCTATTTCATATTCAATAATGATGAATGGTCATGGCTTACATTTATATAGCGCCTTTCATCCAGAAAGATCCCAAAGCGCTTTACAAATTGATTTACTGTGCAAACTATGGGGTTTATTCTCCGCTTCATAAGCTCGTATAAATCCCATTGAGTTACTTGCACTTCATCACGGTACTTGGTATTGCCCAAACAAAGCATAAGCAGTCTTTATAATACACCTAGGAGAGAGTCAGGGAACACTTATAAAAATATGCAGGTGTTCAGAACCTCAGTTTTATGTCTTATCCAAAAGGCAGAATCTTTAGCAGCAAAGCATCCACCTAACCCAGGGAAAGTGCTACTTTCTGCACTACTAACCGGGCTTTCTGCATCAAAGCATTCCTTGGAGAGGATGCCACCAAAAGCTGAGCCTGCCTGCTCACATGACTGCACCCTGAGGCAGCAGCTGCTAAAGACAATCAGTTCCTTCTGCTTTAAAAAAACATTATTAAACAGAAAGCTACTAGCAATTGACCATCAGGAGCCGTCAATATAGGTTGCATGGGTATCTTCTGGCTTGCAGAAGAATGAAACAGGAGGAAGGCTCAGGCAACTTTCCTGGCAATAATTTTGAGCAAATATTTAGACACAGCATGATGCTCTGCACAAATATTTTGAAGCAAATTACCCAGTTGCCTTCTCCTCTTTTTAACTTGGGGTGGGAAAGGAAATGCACCAGGTATGTGCCTGGCTTCAGCAACTGCTGTTGGTCCTCACCTTGATGGCTAGCAAAAGGGACTCCCAAATCTGGAATCTAGCCTTCACATCTTCCAAGCCTGCGGGATGCAGAGTGAAGTGGGGAACTCACGACTGAGACAAAAGGTAATCACCTCGAGTATTTTTTCCACATTCTCCATTCAGTCTAAAAGTTTTACAGGAGCAAGAACACCTCTACCTCCATGACTTTGGCAGAGAGTTAAGTGAGGTGCATAAAAACAAATACAGAAATTCTCAAATAAATATAGTGCCCATGAAAATGAGATGTCATAGTGGCTCTTACCCGTATGCCATGGGTGTATGCTGAACAAGCTCCCGAGTACCTTTTTTCCCCGCCGTATCACTTCTGAAACGTGGTAACAATCCTGGTTCTAATCTGATCAAAGACAAAGTCATGTCAAGTTATCCAGCGCTTGTGTGAAAGACCCACCATCTAAGGAATTTTAATTGAAATATGTTCTCTGGGAACCCAAAAAGGAATAGCTTACAGATATTAGAAGGTAAAAGGTATTAATCTAGTGCTAGAATTACATATGACTTTTGGGTTTTTACCATTGTCTTTTCTTTCTTGGCCTATCAGAATTACCATGCTGACATACTGCTGCAATAAGTACAGTTAAAAAATAAAGAGAGAGAGAACAAAATCTTCCCTTCTTTATTACATTATGGACTGTTTGCCAAATTCTTTATTAATGTCAGATGAAAAAAGGAAGATGACAAATGTTAAGACCGGAAAAAAAAAATCCCTTCTTGAAGACATGAGTATTTTGAAAAATAAAACTAGCAGCAGGATTGACAGCATCAGCCCAAAAGGCCCCATGTAACATTCATTCCTGGGGCAGGGGGAGGGGGAATCACACAGGAAACATAGGAGGATTTATCCAGCAGTTTCATAATACGTTCAGGGCAGTATAGCTGCAGTCAGTTCCTCAGTCATGCATGTCCCACCTCTGTTTTGGTCAGCTCTAGCAGCTTGCCCAATACCAGTAAAATCTTTTGGACAACAAGTGAGTGAGGTTTTAAGGAGGCCATAGGTAGAGATGTCTTCCTATCTCCTCCTGTTGTGAATATCCTACCCATTTGGTCTCAGTGAAAGGTAGTTATGGTGAATGTCATGGCAAATGGGATGCTGAAGCACATGGAAGCCTTAGAAATTTCCTGTGGTATAGGCAGAGAGAATGCAACAAAAGCATTGCCCAACAGTAGATGTTAAGGCCAGTCAGATGCAGGGCATCTGTCCCTACTGCTCACCTAGGGCATAAGACCCTACTAACCACTCTGAAGACTGCTCTCCCACTTCAGTGAACAGAGTAGCATTTCCGTATTTCCATTTGTCATCTCCATTTTAAGTGTGGACCTCAGTCACATTTAATGCACAGCTGCATTTAGCATAGGGTTTAAATGGAGTATCATTTTTTTCTTGGACATCTCCCCTCTAATACCTAAATATGTCACAAACATTAAGAAATTTATCTTCAAAATATCTGCATGGAAGCTTATGGTGTTAAAGAACTGCAAGATGAAGGATACAGCTTACATCACATAGTTTTTCCTTTTAGGGGACCGCCATGGTGTGATGAAGGTCTATTTTATCAGCCCAGCTTCCACAACTTTTGTGCGGCTAAATTTCAGCTCATTTTTACTTCACTTCAAATTCTTCAGTTTCATCTTCAACTTTACATTAGCTGCTTTGTATTTGTACCAACAAACTGAGAAAATGAGGAACATTTTGATATAAATGGCATGCTTAGCAAGAGGAGAAACCTAAACAACCTTCCAACACCTAAAAGGAGGTTATTAAGATACAGCCAGGATCTTCATGGAGGCACATGGCAGGAGAATGAAAGACTGGAATTAATTGCACGGGAGATTCTGACTGAATATAAGGAAAAACATTTTCACCATAAATAAGCAGAGGAACATGTTACCCAGAGAGACTGCAGAATCACCATCCTTGGAGGTTTTCAAGGTCCAGCCTGATCTTTTCTGCACACACTGCTCTGCCCATCTAGCACTTTTCCCAAGCCCCTCCCTCATTTGTTTAATTCCACTTGTGTCTTGTGCTCTGCATGCCAGTGTGGCTCCTTTTTCTTCTTCTGGCTTGGAGAAGAAGGAGTGGAGTGACAATAAGAGCAAGACTCTCAATTCTGGTCTGTAAAATGATAGTGGCCTTCAGATGTTTGGAGAAAAAGTGACACAGAAGACCAGATCAAGGCCCACAAACCTAAGACAAAGCATGTAACTACATCAACAGAGGAGCAAATGAGTAGTTCCATAATGAGGGCAGGTACTTCCTTGTTGAAGATAGCATTATCAGAATTTAGCTGCCAAACACTAGCAAGCAGCTATTGAGATCATATGAGCTACTGGAAAAAAAAATCTCAATAACTTACCTATTTTTCACAACGCAGGGATACTGGAAAAAGTATAATAATGACCCTTTGCCTTATTTTAAATCTTTACCTCATTCCCTTCATGCTATGGAGATATTAGAGTTCTTTAGCGAATAATGTAAATGCTGTTATACAAACAAAATACACATTGCTGGCAGTCCAGTGGCAGGATATTTTTAAGTTCACACTGGAAGATGTTACAGGTTCTACTTTTGTTACCAAACAAATGTTTAGAAAGTATGCACTTCCATAACTGTCCTGTTTGGTGGATTTTATCACCAACAAAAATGACTAATTCATGAGATCAAAGCCAACATGAATATTTATAAGGAGGAACAGACATGCTGGTAGAATAGCAAGAAATTTTTACAATATGCTATTTGGAAGCTTTAGAGAAGCCACAGAATCATCCCATAGTTACTGTCTGAGGTTGAGATGCAGTTTCTCCCAGTCATGTGTTCCACAACCTGACCAAGTTCTTCTAGCTCAGTGGTCCTAAGATGACACCAGCACAGCAGGGCACCCAATGGCAACACGATGCCAACCCAGGTGGCTCCCGGCCACCACTGTGACAGGAGTGCTAGGAAACTGAGGGCCACCAAAAAAAAAAAAAAAAAGAAAAGAAAAAAAAAAGTAACAATAACTTACCTCGGAACCAAGGATCAGGCTATAACGGAAACAAATTCGGTACTTTCAGAAACCCTGAAAGATTACCTAGCACAGGAAAAGAAGTTCACCCCATGTGAGGAGATATTGTTCAATCTAACTGTTCGGCAAATAGCTGGAAAGATTTTATGACTTTTTTATCCTTAGAAAACTTGCTAACAATGACAGGAACATCTCATCAACATTGAAGAACAGGTGACAAAAAAAGCCAGAAAGTAATTTTAAATTAAGGAAATCGCAGCAAATTAATTAAAGCAACAGGGTCAGTGTCCATTTCCTGGCAAAATAGCTTTCCACCTCACAAGAAATGCCATCATAAATGACATAGATTGGACTTTTACTGGCACTCAGCTGTAAAGCCAAGGACCAAACAAATGCTGGTGAATGAGATTCTCCTGATCTAGGAAGATCCCGTCCATCCATAGCAGGAGACATGTTCACAGGGGCAGGGATGCCAGGGAAGCCTGCATCACTTCCCAAAGCTTTATTTACCCCAAGGATAAAAGGAAGATTCTGACAGCCCTCTGCATGCATCAGTCTACTCTTGTTCACCAGCATTGAGTTCACATTGTATCAGCACTGTAAAAAAGGAAGAAGACACAGACTGCAGTTTTGGAAATTAAAACAAAGACTTTTAAAAGCTTTGCAAGAAATGAATATGACTGGTAGTGCTCAATGCCCTTAATTTTTATACACACAAATAAGAATAAAGCAACGTGGCACAAAATTTTCAAGTTTCTTGGCCTTTGCAGGCAGATCGGTTTGGACAGAATATAACAGTGCCCAGCACAGTGTGTACTAAGGATCTCAATGTCCAGTTTCATAAGCCTAAAATGTTATTATATCTGCCAGTAGCCAGTGCCTCCCATTTAGCCAACAAACTTTCCATCCTGCAGCTCCCCAGACCTGGTGCAACAGGAGCCCACAGCATCCAGAGCTACATGTCTGGTGAAGCCCTGCTAGATGAATAGGACATGACAGCACCCAGGATCATCACTCAAGCAGGAAGAGAGTCCAAAAATATGTGAATTGAGGCCTGGAAAACCAGCGTTTTACAGGAGCTTGTTACAAAAGCAAGTGGAAAACTACTACACTCCTGGGGCTTTTTCCTTCCCAAAGCAAGCAAGTGCCAGAAAGCATGAATCCTATTTGTACAGGAAAACACACGATCGCCTTCAGACTCCCAGCGTGGAGGAGCATGTTGAACCACACCATCCCCCTGCAGCCCACCCTCCCTCCCTCTCATCCGCCGTAGATATACAAGGCTAAGTTGATGAGCTGTTCAGCTTAGTGTGAAATGTGTTACATTTTCCCCCCAGCTGCTTCCTGATTGCAGTATTTACTTTTAATCTCCTCTGCCTCAATGCCCGATAAAAACTTTGTCACATTAGATGGTGACAGATGGGAAAGAGAAGGGGGGGATCACTGCAAGGGAACGTCCTGGCTTCCCAATAATTTTTCACAACGCCAATTATGTCCTTCAGTGCTTCCCGGCATGTGCACCCATGTCAGCAGAGAAGGAAATAGAAAGGCATAAATAAAGACAAAACCAGGCACTGCGTGGCTTTAATCTGCAGAATAACATTTCTCATTTGGGTGAAATATTGTTGGATTCTATCCTGTGCTGGAAATGGAGACACACACACACACATACACAGATGCACAGAGTTCACAACTGCTTTCCTTATGCATGATTACTACCATCCTCACAAGCAGCTTTTTGGCATTGTGAACAGAAAAGTGTAGGTTTCTCCTGCTTTCTGAAAAGTATCCATGTCCAGCAAACCAAATCTTGAGCCGTTTAATCCAACCACTATTAACTAAATAGGGGTAATGAGAAGATTCTCATCTTTAGAGTATTGAAACAGTTCTTAGAAAGTTTAAGATCACAACGTATTATGTTGCACCAGTTTCCAAGCCTAATTCTGGATGACACTGCATTTGCCAGCTTTAGATGTTCCATCGAAGATGATTGGCTACAAAGGAAAATCTTTTGAATCTGAGTTACTTCTTGCCTAGGTCTCCAAGAGAAATGAAATGCAGTATTAAAAACCCGTATTGGTTGAGATGTATATAGCAGCTGCTGAAGGTAATCATGGAAGCAAAGGGAGAGGGCCCCAAGAGGAAGATGAGATACAGCTTTGACCTAGGCTGGGATTTAGGCAGTCCTATCAGGACAAAAACGCTACATTTTGTTTGCCCTTGTTAAATTCAAGAAATAAGGCTTTATGTACCTTCTTTGTAAATGAAAAAAAAAAAAGGTCAAAATACAGCACTTGCCCAGCCATTTTTTTTTTTCTTTTTTAACTAAGAGAACCACATATGCTTTGGACCAGAGCACTCTTCTTGACAATCCTGGCTCAGTCTCAAACCAGGACAAGAGTTTGGTGACATCCATTTCAAGCAGAATGGACGAGCAACAGAAGACCGCATACTGAAACAAGAGCAGCTGCCCTAGGGCATGATGGAAGTGTAGCAACAGAGATGATGAAGGGAGAAGAGCCTCAACTGCAACAGAAGGAAAGGGTAACCTTCCTAAGAAGAGAAGCATATTATGACAGTGTACATGAATGTTCACAGGTATGGCACATTCAGGCATCTTCTTGGCCTGCAGGAGTCTTGGTAAAAGACAAGACAATGCCCCTGTCCACATTAGCTATGAAATAAGATATGTAAATATATAACAAAGCAGGTACAAACAAGGAGGCTTCTGGGTAGCTTCAAATTTGGGCATCAGCCAAGGAGTTATTCAGTCTCTGGAAAAAAAGTGTGAATGAGAAGTCTCTGGGCTCAGGGCTAGAAGATTTAGCAGATACCAGGTAAAGGGCTGTGAGTCACAGATGCAATGAAGAAACCACTGGTAAAATGAACTATGCTTTATAAGAAGCCAGGGAACAAATGGCTGGAGCTGGAACAGAAAAGATAAGGTGAGGGATGTTAGTATTAAGTTCTTTAACTGTATCTGTGCTCTACTGAAAATAGCTAACTAGTAACAGAAATATTATGGTCTCAGAGAGAGTGTCCTCATGGTTGTGCATGATCAAATTTCAGCAGTCATGTCTGTATTTACATGTCTGTCAGTATGGACATATTATAGGCAGGTTTACAGAACTGATTATGCCAATGAAAGTCACCCAGAAACTCAACAACAATGGGCTCAGCACGATATCATGGTGGCAGAGAGAAACGCCCTTCACCCTACAGACAGGCACAGTAAGGAAACACAGGTCTCTGAAGAACTTTTTGACTGAAAAGGGCACAAATTAGCAGCCCCAGGTCAGCTAGACTTCAAGGAATATAGGAGCAAGAACAGCTACTTACAAGAGAAAATTGGTATGAAGAGAAATGTCAAGGCAAATAGATTTAAGGAGAAGGACAAAAGGGAAAAAATCACATCCGAATCATTTTTAAAACCCTGTTGCCTTTCCAAAGGATGAGCAGTGAATGCTAGGAACTGTACATGGCTCTTACCCAGTAGGTAAGTAGGTAAGTAGGTACTCTGGGAAGTACCTTTGACAGACCTGCTAAAAAATAGCATCATATTTACGAATAGATAGAGCAGACAATTGCTTCGGTGTGTTACCATGTCCTAGTGTGAGGTTCTTTGTTCTTTCCTGTTTTTATAAATATGTCGACCCCAATCACTTGTGGTTGACTAATTCATGAAGATGCTAAAAAAATAAAATGTAGATGCATCCAGATTATTTGGTTTCATCTAGCCTCCAAATTAGTTACTCAGCAAAGTAATATTTTCAGCTCTTCATAACAATATTTTCACAAACTAAATGAGGGTGTTTCCACAAAGAGAAAAAAATGCAGACATCTACTGTTCTAATGACATTTTATCTAGAAGTGTCTTTTTCTTAGGCAGAAGAGCTGAATCACATTTCGTTTATCTGGTTCTCCCTAGAGATGGTCAATTAGTTTTACTTAAATTTGTTCTCATTTGCAAATTATGTTAAAGAAGTGGGATTGTCCTAGGAATCAAGAGGCAGAAGAAACATTTTCCTACTTAAATTTTAGGTTCCTTCTAAATGATAAGGATAAGAAGTGCATATGTAAAGGGCTCTTTCTCTTCACTCATCCCAAGTTTATCAAGCAATACTCATGCCATGGTTTCTCCTCTCAGTTTAGCTGCCTTATCTTCCACACTTTAGCACAACATGCTCAAAGGCTTTTTTTCCCACCTATCTTAGAGCTTAGACTTAGACTGAGACTACTTAAGCACAGTGACTAAGACTTAAAAAATTCTCTTGTTTTTCCAGTTAAGATGTATGTACATTTTCGTGTTCCTCTCCCCTGCCCCCAAAAAAAGTCAGACTTTCTTTCATTTAGGCACAATAAACTTCCTAATGATGGGAGAAAAACAACTGCCAGATGTTCAGTGACCATATAGCTGTGCATCAGGAGGATTCCACATGCCACCCCATTAACTTCAGTCTCTAGAGGAAAGACAAGAGCTCAGCTTCAATATGCACTCAACTTTGCTCTGCCCTGACTTTTCTTTGTGAACATCACCAGTTCCTCGGGGGAAAACTCCGTCTCTTGAAATTAACAGAAAATTCACTTGGTTTCCTCTAACCACACAGCCCAGCAGAGCGATGCAAGGAAGCATGGTAAGCCAGCCTTCCAAGTCAAAGATCTGTCTCTCAGTTCAACACAAAGCATTGCAGATTATATGAACAAAATGGTCACTATACTACAGAATATAAAGATGGAGGAAGGTCTTGCTTGTTTTGCCAGCAAACTCCAAACTGTTCTTGAAGGAAAAGAATACAGAGAGCACAGCTTCTCGGCTAGGAACCCATCCAGCTGTCCAAGAAATACCTATGTCACACTTAAGGTGTATTCAGGAATTAACAAGCATGCTCTTCCTTTGCCTGCTGTATGAATGTGTGCAGCACTTAAATCTGCAGCTTCACAGAGAACTTACGCATGTATCTGGCAATGTGCTTGTCAAGGTACTGGTCAAAAATGGTACATGAATATAGCCTATAATTTTTGAAGCAGTTCAGCAAGTCCCGTCAGCTTTCCACAAACATTGCACAGAGATTTGCACAGACGTATGGAAGGGACAACAATTTGGGACAATTTCCAAACCAACATGTCTCCAGTAATTTTGAACAGTTCATCCCCAGTTTGAGTTCAAAGCTATGATGGGAGCATGGGGAGGGGAGGAATCATCTGCAAGTAAATTTTGCAATCTCAAAATCACAGGATGTTTACCATGGTTCTGTGTAAGATCCCATGTTTTTCAGTACTCACCCAGCCCCAAAGCACTCACTGTGTTGCACTGTTGCGGTGCCAGCCACAGCAGTGACATGCAATGTGTAGCCATCTGGGCAGAACTGTAGACAGCCTATTGACTCCAGTTGAGTGGGCTTCATTAAATTTCCCAGACCCTCAGTGAAAATTGAGTGGTAGTGGCTCAGAGTACACAAGTATAAATATCAGCACCTTCAGTCAGCCATTCATTTTCATAGTCATCCCCACCTGATAGTCATCCCCTTCCAAAGGAAGCATATGCAGGTTAAAAGGATTAGTGATACTTCACTCAGCTCAGTAGTTGATGCCAAGGAATGGTATGCAGAGAGCCTCTTGCTTATACTTATTGCTATAACACCCAAGGGCAGCTAACTTTGTTACTTGCCCCATTGGAGGGTCAGAAGCGGAAAAGTTTAGAGGGGTCACACCTGCGGAAAGGAGGGGACAGGACAGGTGACCCAAAAGTGACCAACAGGGTATTCCATCCCATCTGCCTCATGCTCAGTATAAAAGCTGAGGGATCAAAGGGTCAGTATCTTTCTTCATTGGCTGGCATCTGAGGAGGACTCTGTCTGTTCATCTGCCTTTGATCCCGATCATGAATCCAGATCTGGAATCCAGTCCTGGAATCCAGTTCCTACTTGTCACTGAGTATGGTCTGGGACTTCTCCAGTGCCAGCTGGTGACATGATTGTCATCCTAGCAACTTGACGCGGTTTTGTATATATGTTATTATTTTCTTTTTATTTTCTTATTAATATTTCAATTTTTCATTAAAGTAGTTTAACTCCTTCTAAACTCATAAGTCTCTCTCTCTCTCCCCTGCCTCTCTCTCTTTTTTTTTTTTTTTTTTTTTTTTTTTTGAAGAGAGGTAGCGGGGGAGCATCTGTCCTTTGCCCAGTGGCTGATTCGGCCTTAACTATGACAGAGGTCCACAAACATAAGAAAAAAGGCTGAAAGACATCATAAGTGTGGCAAATATTACATAAACAGAAACATTTCAGCTGGACTAATAAACAGGCATCAGTATGTGGACACAATTACTAGATTTGCTGTGAAAGTCTTTAATGACAATAAGTGAAACTTCTCAGTAAAGTCTATTGATTTAAAGGATAATAATAGAAGTTCACAAAACATCTGTATTATTTTGTTTCAAAGCATTTCTTATTTTCTTAAAAGATGACTAAACTTACTTAGGAAGAAATCGCAGTATATTCATGTGTTTCTCATTCAAAAAATAGCAGATTTTCAATACAAGAGCATATTTTTCCCTGCTGTTCTGCACAAACTTAGTATGGATAACAGCATATTTATCTGTAGGGGAAAATAACGCAATATGGCAACAGAAACTAAGAGATCTGATTAGAGAGCTGTGATTCACTGGAAAAGCCTTTGGTCAGAGCAGATACCAAATCGTTCAGAAGCAAGCAGGATGATTTTATTACAAATGCTGGTTTAATATTTATCTACAGACAACATTTCTGTGGGACAGATGGGTGACAATAACTCCTCTTCATTCAACTTTAGTGAGAAGGTTTAGGGCTGTATTCAGTACCGTCCCCTTGCATGGCAGAACATAGGAAAATCAGAAAGAGTCCAAACAAGGTTTCTGATCTGCTGAAGGGCTTAACTAGCATATTGCAAGCCATTCAGCATGGAATAGAGGCATTGCAGAGCACTTGGAAACAGATCATAACTGTGACCACAGCAACAGGGGGGGAGGGGGGGGAGAAGAAGGAGGAGGAAAAAAAAATACCCACAAATTTGTTGTTAATAGTTCTGGTGAAATGGCCCAAACTGGTTTCAAGCAACAACTCCCAACCGCAAGGTCACTGTATCCAGTGGTCCTCAAATCACATCAGCAGACAGGACCAGCAGGACTAGACCTATGCGCAACTCCTCACCTTCTACCGAACAGGAGGAAACAGCACAGGAAACTACTGGATATGGTCTGTGGATCTTAGGTGACCCGTGAACCACAACTGCATAGGAGGGGGCTGCTGCAATACAGAGGCTTAGCTGAAACCAACGAGTAGCAAACCCACAGACTTGAGCAGGATACAGCAGTAAGCTAATTCAGATGAGCAGGTCTGAAACATTAACATTAGGATCTAGGACCTCCACCCCTCACCTTCAGGTGACAAAAAACCCCCACCTCTTTAAAGAAGTTTCAGAAGTAAGTTTTGATCACACGTTTTTGTCCACAGCTTGTTAAGGTGTGAATTTGAGCCCTGTGGAAGCAGAACAGGGACCCTTTGAGTTTCTGAGGGTTTGTCAAGGCGAGGGTAGTGGGTTTCAGAAAGATTATCTCACAGTTCGAACCCGTTAATGAAAGAAATAAATTAACCAAGCTCATTTTTCAGGGAATTCTTGTGTAAACTGGAAATTTTCCAGTCTGTGAGCCCCGCACTGTGCTAACCCATAAATCACAGCAAGCAGGTTGTCTGTATAGTGAGAACAGCCACGTTCGGAGATGGAGGCGGGGGAAAAACCAGCATATGTTCACACAGAAAAAAACCATAAAAGCAAAACAGGAAAAAAGAACACCTCCCTTGCCCACCACTGGAACAAAATAAAAGTCTTGGCCTCAGGCACTGGAACATACGCTGTCTGCAAAGAGCCCCCCAAACCAGGGGAAGGCACCTGAAACAGGTCAGCTTTTAATTGAATACAATATTAATTACCGCGTGCACCATTAACGGTTTGTGGGATTTGACTAATTAATGTAATAGTTTCTGAGTCACGCTCATTAAATATGAAAATTACGCTGGTGAAAGGTATCGGTTTCATTATCAATCTTGTATAGACAGGAGTGGGGGTGGGGAGAGGGTGCAGTGGAAAGATTCCCACCCCAAGTTATTGTGTTATTAGCTCCCTCCTCTTGGAATTGGTTCAGGTGGGCAGAAGAAAGAGCCAAAGTGAAAAGGAAAGAGGCAAGGAGAACAGTAAGCATTGCCTTATGTCATGAGCTAGTGGCTGCAAGTCAGGACCCAAAGCTATCCAGCTCAGAGTGAATATACATTTTTTCTCAGAGGACAGATCTGGCTTGTCTGCATGTAGCTCCAACTAGCTGTTGTCAATTCCCATCATAATGCTTAGTTTCCTTCACCCCCTGGAACAAGCATAATGGGAGAGACTGATGTCACATGGAGTACTTAATTCATTAACCCATGTAAAGGACATGGCAGTTCCTTAGTGGAAAACTACAGGAAAGGTAATTATTTCTGTTAAAACTCAGCTCCAGAGTGTAATTATACACTACGGATATGTTGAGGTACACTGCCATGGGACACACCCCTCACACAGGGCAAAACTGTTACAGAAAGAGGACCAGAGATGTTATACCTCTCATTCCTATCCAGCAGTCCAGGGTAGGGGCAGCACTAGAGGAACCTGCGATCAGTCCTGTATGGGAAGAAGTCACCCACATCTCTGGGGAAAGAAAGGAAAGAGAACATCAGTGTGCTCCAGGGTGCCCTTGTGCCCTACCCACAATAGAGCAAAATGCAGAAGTCACCTTCTAGACTGAAATCTGAGAATAAGTACAAAGCTGAGACAGTGGGAAAGTGGGGGGTGGGAGGGAGGGAGAACCTCAAGAGTGAGATAAAAGTCTAACATCACTTAGGGGGACCATTTTTCCAAGCACCATAGAGGGAGGTAGGATCACCATCCTGTTAACAACAATGCATAAATGCTGCACCGGGAGCCCTAGGGGAGTAGGAGGAGCAGAGATAATACCAGTGTCATTATTTTTGTAGCAGTACTCTTGATTGATTCTTAACATATTTGGCACATGCCATGGTGGTAAAGAGGGGAAAGGGGATGGCCTTGTGCCAGAACTGCACACGTTCACATTCATGCTGCAGGTATATGTCAGCCTGGAAGGCCCAGATACAGAGAAGAGAAACCAGCAGGTGGGGGAAAAGCAAGAAGAGGACAAGAGCACACATGCAAAAGCCAACAAACAAATCCCTGATTCTCCTTAAAAGGTAGGGGAGAGAGAACAAGAAGTATACCTGTAAGAAAAAGGAAATCCCATACACTAACTTAGGGCTTTTATCACTTTGTCTAACAAGTAATGGCTTTCTGATTTATTTTTTCTTCAAAATAGATGCCAGTGTTGTTTCTAAATAGCATCATCTTGCCAGGAATCTGTGGCTGAGCCTTTTGAGAGTTGGTTAGATTGTGAACAGGCTGTTCCTCTTTGGGCTTATAACACATACAACCAAGAACAGTCTGCAGGCTCTTGCACCTCATCTACGGCGTTATCCCTTCCCCACTGTACATCTTCAGCCCAGTTGCTCACATGAATGTTCCTTCATACTCCAAGCCTCACCGCCCCGTATTGAGCAAGGAAGGCAGGTAGCTACAACCAGTTCTGTTTCATATAGGAACTACGAGTGCCACGGGCTCTGAGAAAGCTGTAAAATTCGGAGGGTCCCTGGCCCTGGTATAATTAAATCCAAATTTTTGATTAAGTTGATGGCAGGGCTCTTTGCAACCATATTAACAAGGCTATGTTTGCTCTTTATTACAAGACAAGCAATCACTCATTTGTGGAATGAGAAGAAGTTCCTCCTGTGATTCAAATCCTATACCAAACAAGAAGTCTTCTGGTCTGAAACAATGCCCCATACAGATGGTATTTTCTGGTCCTCCCTTCTTCCAGGTCACAGGGTTTCACTGAACTCCTGCCCACCTATTTTAAAGATGAGCTTTGCATTTTTAATCCGAGTTCATCAAAACAGCCAGGGCACAGCTGTCCTCCAAGCTACTCTGGAGCTGGCTGAAGGTATTTTGGTTACACTCTTGTGTACATCTCGGGGATGAAGAGAAGATCTAATTCATACCGCTCCCCCTCTTGCTTTGCTAAATGTAGTTCAGCCTAGGCTTACAAAGGTCTTTGTAAGGACCTTTTATCACAGTAGCTAACATGAAACATTTGGCTCAGGAAGCCCCTAAACTGCTGGATTACCAAACATCGCTGTTCTTCCCAGAAGTATGCAATAGTGCCGTTATCAAACAGGACACCAAGCTACATAAATTCATGTTCAAACTTTTACACCTGCTTCATACTGCCATAGTTCCCATGGATTTTTGTCAGTGAAGATAGAGAGGACAAAGACAGAACGTTTCACTACCAAAAGCAGTTACAATACTCTCCTCTAGGAAGCATGTTGAAGAACTGTGCTCAGCCCCTTGTTTCTTATTACCACTGCAACAGCTTTTATCAGCTCACACTTACTTTTAGCTTCACTGACTGTATCCTCTACACACTAATTTGATCCTTTTCCGTTCCTCTTATTCTCCACAGCTTTTTTCATACATCTGTGCTGATGAAATAGGGAGGACTTTCCAGACTGGTGTAAAGGCCGGGATTCTACATACAGAAGTCCTGGTTGGAAAAAGAAAACTCACACCCAACACAGAACAGTTTGTGCTGGGGGAAAGCCTTTGCAGCTATGAAAATACCCAGGTTGTAGCTACATAATCAATATATAACAATATGGTCTTCTGTATCTCCCACAACTTTACTAATGAGTTCCCATTGTTTCATGAATTTAGCACTATATACTATTGAGATATGCTGTCACTGCCTGTTATCTCTTTCTATTTGATTTTAAATATTTCCATAGCTCAAATGTATCTCTGAATGAAAGTCAGTGTTCCCAAATGAACATGGCATTAGATACTTTCAAATTCAGTTATAAGAGCTCAAAGTAAGAACATGCAAGATAATACTCAGTTAAACTTTAAAGCAGGTGAGCACAACTATACTGAAGGTGCAGCAAATTAAGTTATTACTTAAATACCAGTCAGATGAATGGAACAGCACTGCCTTTCAGATCAATAATGTGCCATCAGACATCAGAAAGTGAACCACCAAAGAACAGGAGGTATTGATTGTTATGTGTTTTTGTTATTTTTAGGGTTTTTTTAAAAAATATCTCTTCCACCCCATCACACATCACAATTATAGGTATGTGTCAGCACCTGCCAACAAATATATTTAGGAGATAACACCTAATTGCTGCCAGTACCTAATTTAACTGTTACAACTGCACAGATTTTATTTATGATACTGTGACAAAGTGGCATTTATCTAAGCAAAGTTGTAAGTACTTTAGTCATCACCTCCTCTTCTCAGTACCAGCTTGAGTGGATAAATTCTGACTGCCTTAGATTCCCCCTCAAAACATCATTTTGTGCTTCCCTGGATTAAAAGAGGACAATAATTGGTCAATGTAACACACAAAGAAAGTGTGGTAAAGCTAAGGCAACAAACAGGTTGTGGGGTGTTTTTTGTTACTGTAAGGACTTCCAGGTTTAAAACAAGTGTTGAAGTTCTGCTTTTGTAGGCTTTAGAAGAAGGACAGTTTATTTTTTTCCAAACAAAAAGAAACCAGCAAAGGGATTTTTGAGTTTCTCCTTTATCATTCAGCCTAGCAGTTTTACTCGCAAAGCATTGCTTACATGGTTCTTCTTACCTCAAGATTTTGGAGTAGTTTCAGAAGAAAGCATTGCTGTCCCATCAAAAAGTACAGCACAGAGACCAATAGCAAGTTCTCCAGGGCACAGGAGTCCGTGACAGAACTAGGAATACAAGCCCACAGCTGTGACATTAAAGCTAAAACAAGCACATAATTCTGAGCAAAGGGATAAAAATAATGTCTTACTGTTGAATGATGCTTCACAAGCAGAAACACATCAAAATTACTGCTCTAGAGAATTTACAGTGCCAGCATCTGTGACAAAATCCCTAAAAGGAGCATGTTGATAGACATAAAAGGATTTGAGGTATATATGTACCAGGTTTGGTCTCCTTCTTGCTCAGGCAAGCTGATTATTGGAATTTCCATATGGAAGGGATGTATTGATCACATCATGCGTTATGTGATTTATGAACTCATGTAAGGAACTGTCTGTCCTAGCAAGACCGGGCAGCAGTGAGTATAGTACGCTCTATCTAAGCCAGATCTCTGGAGAGAAGCCTTCGAAATGCACAAACATGAGGTGCGAAATGAAATTTAAGACAGGGCAACAAGCCAAAGCCAGTGGGTCTGCAGTCAAAACAGTTTACTGTCCCATGCAAGCCAAACAAAGCACCATTTGCCTTTTAGTTGTTAGCAGCGTAAGAAAAATGAGAGTTCATTTGTATCCAATAGCTTCCTCTGCTGGTGGGGAAACTTAAAGTAACAGCCATCAGTAGACCTAACGCATTAGGAAGAAATTGACGCTTCTTTCAAACGTTTCACTTTTTTGTAATGGTGTTTTGAATTACCCAACTTTTGTATAACCCTTTCCCTAGTAGTACTGAGTATCTGGGCAGAAAATTAAGAGAGAGCATTCTTTTCCAAGTTGAAAGTCCTTGCACAGGGTTGACTGGCAGCACTCCCTGAACTTATCATCCAGCAGGAGTAATGAGTTCTCAGAGATTTGGGACATATGTTTTCTACCAAACTGAAAAGACAGATTAAGGGCAAGGCTCCAAGAGTTAGAGGTAAGCCTCCCTTACCAGGCACAAGGCAGCCCTTTAATAAATAGAAAGAAGAGCACAAAGGCAGCTTATAACCAAGTCTATTCCCACTCCTGGCGGTAGCTATGTGATGGGCCTCTCATATAGAGTATTCACTCAAGTTGTCTCTGTATCCCATAGACTCACAGGCAGACACCCTTGCTGGATGGTCCTGTATGGAACATTTTCAGAGGGGAACAGGTGGGTGAGAGGACATTAAACTATGCTAGAGCCTGTTGCATGTTCCGTAATTTTTTCTTCTACAAAATATCTATAGATGATGACGCTATCTTTACTCCTTCATACCAAAATGGGAGGCAACCACAATGGAAGGGACTGACCTGCACTGCAGCACTCTTGCCTGCACTTCGCTTCCTTAGCCACTCCTACTTCATTTCTTTCAACAACCCCACCTCAAAATAGCTTCAGACAGCAGACAAGAACATGGCAGATCAGTACAGATATCTGCAGGAAGAGGTCTTCACATGTAGAATCCAAAAAGCTCTTCTGACAAATAGTTCACAAAAGGCACATAGTTCACCACTTCTACCAGCTGCATGTTTTCTAGAGATTTGTCCAGTCTAGTTTTAAATTTATGCCAAGCAGAGATGGTATCACTTGTCTTGAGAAATTGTTTTTCTATCTTTGGTCCAAGATTTTTCTTTAATACCAGTATCCCTCCCAAGACTTGCCAAAAAGGATCAAATGCTAGTGGGAGCTTAAAACATTAAGCTTGTTTGCAGATTGAATGCACCTGGTTCGCTCTCTCCAGCCCCCTGAGCAGTTCTTAGGCTTCTCATTTGGACACACTTAGCTTCTTGATCCAGAAGTGGAAGTGCTGTGCCTACACAGAGACAAGAGGGAGAAGTAGTAGCAGCTATTCAGGAAAGCAGTCATGTAAGGCAGACTCTTTATCTGAAAGAGATTCAAGGAACACCCCTTTCCTCTGTTGACACAACAGTATTATCATTGCAGTAACATATAATAGCACCTCTGCATCCAGCCACGTGTGCTCTGCTTCAGTTCAGCAATCCTGGTCTTGTACACCACATAAACTGTGGGGGGGCGACACTACACGTCAGTACTATTCTGCTGGAGAAATGCTCAAGAATACTCCTCTGCTTTGGCCCCCGTTTACTTAATTACACACTCCCAAAATGGCAGCCTATACCCATCAGGATCCTTTCTGAGAAGCAACAAGAGGCTTTACTGACTGTGTGCTACTACACAAAGATACGTGGATCATTAACACAAACAAGCCTTCAGCTTCACCATTAATCACTGGCTGGCTCAACACCTGCATTCTGCAGACAGCCTTCACTGAAGAAAGTTTGCAGCTGGCCCAGCTCTGGCTGAGCTCCCTCATACTCACCAACTATCTCCACTCTCCATTTGTCAATTGTAAGTGATAATTTCTATTCAATCTGATACATATTATAAGAATATAAACAAATGCCTCTGGCTGTATCATGGCTGCAATCACTTCCCTTTATAGCCATCATTTATTACAGGCGGACAGGTGGCCGTTCGGTGGAATGCCGAAGAGGCTATCACCTGGACAATCACCAGGAAACACGCTCACATTTACATTCTTCCCAAGCAGACAGGCAAAAGTGGCATGTGATTTCTGGAAAAACTTCACTATGCTCCAAAATTTATTCCTGTCCCAGCCATGTTAGTCACAGGAGCAAGTCTGAATATTACCAGCCTAGACCATCAATGAACACCAGATTTCAAATTTAAACTTATTTAGGATTTTTGAAAATAGGAGGGGGTCTAGGGAAGATTTGCCCCCAGTTGTTTCATTTTTTTTGTCTTACAGTTTTGATACAGGATACATGCTTTTTCTAAATACTGACTGTTTTAATTCACAAACGTATATAAAACACTCAGATGGCGGCAGCTTTGTTGCTCAAGTAGAGTTTAAAAGAAGGTTTATTATCTACTACTGCTAGGCACATGTAGCGTTTCACTCCAAAAACACCTTGGAATTCATATATAGGAATCATTTCACCTCCCTTTAAAACACTGTCACCTCTAAAACAGATATATGTCAGATTACTTCACAACTCAGGCAGCAACAGTCAGGACAGAAAGTGAACAATATTGCAGTAACAGCACTTACAGAACACAGAATATAATTAACACATTTGTCAAATTCTAGAACAACGATGTAAACATCAGCTCTTGCATCAACACGAAAGGATCTCAGCCTTAAACTCGCTCTGAAACACTGCAATCTCACAAGCCCAGCATAGTCAGACACCAGTGCAGGATATTAGTTCAGAACAGACTTGCATAATCCCAGACTGAGCAAGTTCTTGCCAGCAATTCTGAGAGCAGGACCTGGGCTCCCCATGTAGGCCCTGGTGCTGCAAGGATAGAGCAAGGAAGACCGGAGCAGAAGAATTGCTGTAGGATCTTGTCATGGCTTTTAACATTACTAACTATCCATCATTCTCAAGAGTAGAGCTTACATTGATTGTCATAGAAAAATCTGCATTATCGAGTTCATAAGAACAGACAGACCAAAGGCCCATCACACTAAATATCCTCGCTCACCAACAGCTAGCACCAGATGTTTGGGAAAGAGTCCACCTTCTCCAGGTTCACTCTTCTAGCACACAGTCCTTTAAGGAGTTCATAAGGCCAAAGGCTGTATCCAAACCATTCCATTTATTAGCCATCAATGGATTGAATACCGAGTCTCATTTATATTCTTGGTCACCCACAACACCCAGTGAGAATAAATTCTACTGCTAAATTCAACTCGATACTTGAGAATATTTCCTTCTTCTGGTCTTCATATAGCCCCCAATGAAACCTAGAGACTTATTCACTAGTCTGTACAACTTTGTAGGTCTCAGTCACAATAGACCACTCATTTCCCATCATGCACACACCTCTCTCCAGCACTGTCTTCCCAATAGGTACAGATGAGAGTTCCTTTATTACTGCCGAGCATAGCCAAGTTATTATTCAGTGATACCACAGTCTATCAGCAATGTAGCCACATTTTAGGGCACAAAGACAGGGACTAGACTTGAGATACCAATGTCCACTGACTCTATCTGCAGACACGGGCAAATCCCTTTGTCTCCTTTTACTTTTACTTCCCTACCTTCAAGCTGGATATAACTCTTACTTTAGGAACATGATCTGGAGTTATACTATAAATGCCCGCAAAGCATTTTATGAACATGAATAAAGGTACTTATAAATATATTAAACGTAACTCCCCAAATTTCCACAGTGGCCTACCAAAGGTCATTCTGATAAGAGATGGGTACAACTGAAAGACATTAGCTTGGAAAGAGAGAAGAAATACAGCAAAAACATTTACCACTTCAGCATATGACCTGGAGATGGAATCAAGTCAGCTTAGAGAACAGCTTCACACAAGCAGATGGCATGTGACTTTTGGCATCATAGATGCCTATGAAGGCACTGTAATAACTATGTTGTTACATGCAGGAATGTTCTCGGCATCTTGGGATGATCCTGTGAAACAAGCTTCCAGGATAAGCATGAAGCATGAGTAGGTACCATCTGTGATCATGTTACTCAGTGGGGAATCATTGCTGCCAGCATGCTCAGCAGAGCCTATTGCACATCAATGCTTACTGCTAAATGGACTTTTTAAAAAGCAGGAGAGGCAGAAAGCATACAGTACACCCAGCCCCCTGAGCCACAGAACAAGCTCTAGGCTTGGTGCAGTCATAGCACTGCTGAAGATACTTTTCCACAGAGGTATGCTATTGCTGTCTGTCCAGTTTCATCCACCAGCTAACCTGGGATATGCTAAGGAGAATTTCAGCACGTAAATAATAATGAGTCAGTCAATATTACCCTGGGGAAACAACTCACTGCGTGCTATGTGCCCCTCATGGCCAGTAGAGGTATTTGCTTTCACTTAAAACCTGTGGAAGTCACCAGGATCACAAAGCTCTTCTGGTAATTTTGTCCTCGGGTCACCTCACATTTAGTCCTGCCACTGCCAGTTTTCAGTCACACAGAACACTCCAAAACAAAGCAAGCTAAGCACAGTCACGTACCATCTGTCCTAAATCCTCCTCTGGCAACATCTTTCTTCCTTTAGAGCTGTGACATGCAGTGGTACCTCCTCATGTTCTCTTTAGCATCCATTTAACGAGCCTGTTGTCCACAAATTTGCTTAGTCCCTCTTTGAACATGCTACTGCTCCCAGGCCCCACAGCCTCCAGAAGCCAGGCACAGAAGCTCTTTCCTTTATCTGCTTTAAACCAACCTCCTGTCAGCTCTGTGGAGCACTGCCTTGTTCTAGTATAGTAGAATTCAGCAAATAACAGTTCTCCATTTTCCTTATCTATTATCTTCTTCCATAAAGGCATCTTTTGAAAGCACTTCCACAGTACTTCTGCCAAAGCCTACCAAAAATTTGGCACCTTCACTGTGAAAGGTCCCTTCCTCTAAATAGCACTTTTTATCACAGGGACCCTAAATAGAATCAGGTGCAGCCAGGAGGGAGAAACAAGTCTCCTCCGTTTCCCCTCACTCTGCCATTCTATCAGCTGCAGACATCAGCCCTTGCCTTGCAAGAGGGCGCTGAATTCTTTTCCCCAGAAGAAGCAGCTGGGACAGTGAAGGGACTTGACTGCACTAAAAAGGGTATCTAAAGACACAGATCCTGGGCTTTCAGTTTAATGCTTAGCCCAGTAGAGGAGGCTGTCCCCTGTGCGCATGGCTGTGTTCATGACCAAAGGACACCGTAGCTCCTTCCCAGAAGAACCAGCTTAGAAAGATGCAGTGATTGGAACTGAGGATGTAGACAGTTGCATGCCAGAGATAAAGGCCCTGCTGATGCTACTTTTATGGTGGTAGCTTGCTGTGGCTGTCGCACTATGAAGAACTGGAATCCAAAGGCCAGTTTGCAGCAAACTTGGGAGAAATTACAGTGGTTTTGACTCCAGCACTCAGTTAATAGGTGTGTGGATACTGCACCAACAATTTCACTACTAAATTAAAGGACAGGACTCTTCTTTTCCTGCAGAGGCCTTCCAAATAAGGAGGCTCCAGCTCTTAAGGCAGCCAGGCAGCAGTGGCACTGTAAGCGAGAGTGGCACGTGGAGCCCAGAGGTAAGTGAATAGCTAAGTCTATATTGCCTGTTGTGTCAAGTGCTTAGGAGTGTATCTGAGCAGGGACACACCAAATCTAGATTGCTTTACAAGTGCTGGGGAACCCCTTGGCAATGAAGGTATGTGCAACATGGTTGCTGCTCCACTGGCTTTTTAATAAAGCACTGGTCCAAACTGCCTTAGTCCCACTTCAAATTTGGATTTTGCAGGCAGTAAACAGGGCCAGGCTCAAGCCCTCTTTTGGGGGCAGTGACAAAAGGGAATACGCAACTGTAATTAACCTAACTACTGAAAGGAACCTAACGGTCATTAACCCAAACCTAACACTGAATAGAAATTAGTCCTGGTAACTGATAAACAGTGAGTGGAGTTACTGGGCAGTAATGTGTGGACTCCACCAGTGTTTCTGTATCTCTCCGGGATCCCCAGCACAAGCAGCAATAAAGCATTTTCTCACCTCCTCCCTCGCTCCCACAAAACAGTTTTTGAAGCAGCCGAACTGTGTGCATGGCTATACGCTGTCTGCCTGCACAGCCCTCCCCAGCCCACAGAAAGGGGAAGAGAGGCATCTGGAAAAGGCAGGACCATATGCCAGAGAAGAAAGCCCTTACCCAAACCATCTAGCCCAAATGCTCACAGATCAGGCAGGCTCACAAACGCATCTCAGAGAGGTCACTGGTTTGGTTGACTGGGTCACTGTCAAATTACCTCGTTACCCACCCAAGCTTTTTTCCCGTGCACTACCTGTGAAACGTGTATTTTTAACACGCTATTACAGCACAGGACAAATCAGTCTAGCTCTGGCTGAGAACTGCTTTGCTAAAAGACAGCAAATGGTACGAGCCATTCATTACAGCTGAGAACCTCATTTTGTATAGCTGTTTGATTTCCTTTCCAAGTGTTTTGTATCTGCCCCTTTCCAAAGTTATTGTTTCTTCACTCTGATATTTCAAAACACAATAAGAATTCATGTACTATGACAATTATTATTTTACTTACTGGCAACTGAAAGTTCTTGCAAGCTTTCCCTAAAATTAATTGCCTTTGATGTAATTACAATTTTGGGGAATGTTTCTGCTTCCTGTGGAAACTTCATATTCTTCATTTAAAAAAAAAATCTGCCATGGTGCTCTGTAGTGGTGGTCTAAGACCTCACCAAAGCTTCTCAGCCAGGCAGTCAAGGTGCATCAAAGGAGATGTAATCCACCAGAAAAGGCCAGCCTAGTGAGAAGAACAGAAAGAGAAGCACGTGAGCTGTAATTCCCAGGAAGAAGCATTCAACAGTTTAAATCTACATAGCCAGTTATTTTGGATTTCATTTTGCACATGGAAAATTAAACCTTCCTCTCACACTTCCATGCTTTTCTCCAAAGATCTTCCCACAGATCAAACAGCCTGTTTTTCCAAACAACTCAGTCTGCTACCTAGCTCTGAAATTCTTCTACTTATGCAGTAATCTGTGACAGGGACAACCAGAGCCGAATACAATACTCTTGGGCTATCATTCCACCATTTTTGTGTTATCTATAGTCTATAAATTTTTGATTCTGTCCTTAAACATTGGCTGGTGCAAAGTTAGGCTCTCTGCATTTTTAGTTGAAAAACTGATACTTAAAGATAAACATTTTAAAGCATGAACTAAAAAGACATGCCAAATTCCAAGACTGTTGGGTTCATTTGGGCTATTTTTCTCTCAGGTGATGTTTACAGCACAGAAAATTTGGAGGTGCAATGCCCAGATCTGTAAAGCTTAAGGCCTGTAAAACTGCAGAGCAAAATTGGGAAAAAGTTTAACTCTCCCCATAACAAATAAGCCTCACTTAGGGTACTCCTAGAACTGAAGGTCAAAAAAGGCAAGCTCCAACAGCAATTTGGTACCCACTTTGACATCACACTGCAGGTTCATCCACAAGTCCACAAACTCTCTGCTATTTCCAGGCATTTGCCCCACTAGGGAGAATATGTTGGATGAGAATAAACACATACTCTGAGATCTTCATCTAATTTTCACAAATCTAAATGCAATGTGTTTCACTTTGAACAGGCCACCTGGATCAAATAGAAGTTAATTAAAACAATCTTTCTTTTTTTTTTCTGTTTAAAACTCAGGACTTGGTAAAGGAGGGGTAAGACAGGACTTTTTATTACTCTTAGATGGTGCTAAGAGGACCCATAAATACATCTCTTCTTCCTGTGATCCCATTCATCTTGCTGCCTTTGCTACTCCTCTTTGCCAACAATCAGATCCCAGTAAACAACCTCAAGTGAAATTTGCAACTGTCAGATAAACATTAAAAATGCTTCTCTTGTCCTTTCCCATTGATAGTCCCATTAATATTGTAATAGAACAAAAAGTTATGAAAATGAATGCATGCTGGTTTTGGAAGTGAATGATGCAGACAGCAGCTGTGAAATATATACACTTGAATATGCATAGACAAAGAGATACAGTGTACCCACAAAGAACTGTGTATACACTTACATGTAATAATTTAAGATACGGGATGCAGTCCTAACCTCATGTACACTGTGAAGCAACTCCATTGACTTTTGTCTGGTATAAATTCAACACAAGTAAAATCAGAATTAAACTATCGTGGCTTTTTTTTGAGAAAAATATCATATCTACATGATTTTTCTGTGCTGTTATTTTTTTTAATCTTTACTTTTATTCAGAGGCTAGTATTACAATCTGCTTTTACGTATTTAGTACTTACAGCATGCAAATCTCTGGTTCTACGTCTACTGTTAATAAAAAAAATCTGTACCTCAAACTTAATGGAAGGAGTATGAAAAAAATCATAAAGATTAAAGTCAAGCTCTTTTATTCAAACTTGCTCTTTAGACACATATTAATTCAAACAGTATTCACTAAGAGTCTCTAAAAATGAGCAGTCCAGTTCTCCCAATCCCATAATGAAAACATTGTATCTAGTGTACTCCATCCATCTGAACCCTCACTGAAATCACTGACAGTTTTGCAAAATGAAAGACTTCAAATTTGAGTCAGGTTCCAGAATAATCCCAAAACTGTCTTAGAACATCATGAGGTACTGCACATATATATAGATGTACATTTTTACATATATATATGCATATACATGTACTGGATTTTCCTATCAGGCTTTTACATCTTCTGAGCTTTTAATATTCTACTGTTTCAAGCTTTTCTGCAGAGATAAAAGCTTTGCATGCTTTTAATAAAATGAGAATTCTTCAAAGGAAAGCAGGATTTCAGAGGCTGGAGTTTTAGGAATACTCCCAGGTAGAGAGGCAGCTGTGATGGGTCAGTAACCATGCAGGGAGACTCCACAGAGACAAAGTCTGCCTGAGAGGTTTTCGCTGCTTGAACAAGACCTTAGCTCTCTGAACAAAAACATGCTGCCAGTGGTATTGTTTTAATTCCCAATTTAGTGAATTTTTGTTGGGTCATTTCATAATGTCAGGCTGCATTTCGATGCTTCCAGTCATCTACTTCTGAAGTCCCTTAGTGTTACATGCCTAGAATACTCTCTTCAGAGCCTTGTACTTTTCAAATGCAAGTCCTGCATGTAGAGCAAAATTGGGAATAAGTTTACCTCTCCCCGTAACAAATAAGCCTCACTTAGGGTAGTCTTCTAGGGTGGGACTTCTATATGCAAGCCAAAAGATGCTAGACTGGGAACACAACTGGATCTTTCAAACCCATGGCTCTCCACTGTTCAGGTCCACTGTCATTTTGCACAGAAATAATTCCCTAGCTGACATGTTTATATTAAGCAGAGATAAAAACAAACAAACAAACAAACAAACAAAAAAACACCAAACCAACAACAAAAAAGGATGTTAATTTTGTAGTGTTTTCTAACATCATAGAAACAGCCTGTCAACATTCTTAAGTTGTCAACAATCTTGAAATGTGGTATATTTTTACCTGTTATGAAACACAATTGCAAAAGCAAAAATTTTTTTTATGTTCTCATCAAAGTCACAAAAAGGTCAGTCAGTCTTATCAGATTTCAACTGCTCTAGTGCCTTTTGAACTGAAATTTATTTCATTCATCCACTCTGAAATACTGATTATGGAAAAAATCCACTTTAGACTTCTGCTATTTTAATCACAGATCACTGAAAAGTAATCAACTTCTGGAATTTATATTAAATTTTCTTCTGAGTGCAGTTAAGTTAGGTATAAGGACTCCAGTTGGATGAAATTAAAAACTCACATGGGACTGCCCATGTTGCAAACTCTAGCTTAAAGTAGCTGAGAGCAAGAGACTGTACTGCAGTCACAAAATCTGGATAGTCAAATGGTACTGTGTGTCCTTCCACAGACAACCTATTCTACTGAGTTAACATAAATACAATGACTGCAGTTGCTCACACTTAAAGAATATTTCCCCAAATACCTCACAGGAAATGTTCACCATTTCCTTGGTGGTTTTCTTTGTAATTTATTGTCAAATAGTCTTTGGGCTGATGGTGCTCTACACTTCAAACTAGAACATGGTCTTACAAACCTTACTGGCTACCTTCTACAAGTTGCCTGTGAGTACTACATTTCAACAGCAACAGTTACTGAAAGAATATATACAAAAATGTCAAGTTCCCTCACAATTAATTTTTTTTTTTTTAACAGTTTCTTCTAACTGTTACCTCCCTTTATTTTGTATACCATGTTGCCATTGTCACAAAAATCTTCTTTTCTAGTAAGGAGAAAGGTTCACTGCTTACTCTGGGGTCTTGCAGTTACCCCACAATTCACTAACATCCAGCTTCAGCTCCAAAATGGCTTTCTGTTCACATGTTCATTGAAGCAGGTCATTTGAAGTGTCATGGAGCACAGGATGAAAGAGCTTTCCACTGACTTGCCCTTGTGCTGTCATTTGCACGAGGGCAGTAGGGCTATAAAGAGTTCCCCTCCTTAAACAGGATTTTATGCCTATATAGCACCGGTACAAATAAGAAAAGAAAAAAAGAAAGAAAAAAAAAAAAAGACAAATCAGTAGCAGTCTGCTGCTGGACATACCGGGAGTAATAATCATGAGACCCTGTCATGGGGGGACTTTGACAAGCAAAAGATTCACCATGCCTTTGTTGAGATGGAAATGCAGCCCACAGCACCAACACAAAGTTCAGTCTGAATCTGAACTGTTTGCAGTTCTTTTTTTCTTGAGCCTCAGGGAAACAAGCGTGATAGAGTAAAGACAGAGCGTAGGGCAGAGCTGAAATCCTTCTTCCGCTTACCAAAGCATCATCAGAGAGCAAGCATCAAGGAAGATAAGCACTATGATGATCCATGAATTAACTTCCTGCCCTCCAAGGTCAGCATTTCTTAAACCACCCAGGACATTACATTCTCTGCACAGTCTCCAGCCATTTAGCAATGGATGGCAAAGGAAGCTAAAGCTCTAATGGCATGAAGTGTCAAAGAGAGCTTTTTATTTAAAGAACTAGAGAAAAGAAAAGAAAATGGATATTTTAACTTTTATCTCAGAGTTAGTTAATATTCACACTTAACTGCTGAACTGGCTAAATTCTTTTCTTTTCTTAAGGACCTTTATAAATTTCATCATTAATAAAATCAGACATTCAATTAGCAGGGACTTTCTGATTGCTAACTGAGATTCTCCCCCCCCCCCCCCCCTCCAGTTTCTCTTTTTCACTCTTTCTAGGCTCTCTTTTTATTTTCCCCTCCTGCCCCTGTGTCCCCCCTTCCCTGAAAAACCAGGGGAAAGTGAAAACTGACTCCATTAACCTCTGTCATTACCTAAATCCATCTCTTAATTAATATGAGTTAATATGATTAATCAAAATAATGAGACAAACCTATTAAATTAGGGTGTTTAAATTACAAATGGAAGTGGTAAAGGCAAAGGGGCTGATAACGAATAGCTGCAGTCAGAGATGGGGTTAGCTCTCGAAATGATATGTGACAATCAGCAGAGAGAATCAAGAATCTGTGTGAGAGAAATAGTCTACGTGCACAAAGAATGATGTTCAAATACCTGGTAGCGTTTCAGAGGATCAGGTGCGTTAAGATAATATTTTAATCCCTTTCATGGTGGAATATAACATAAATAACAATATGAGGATCCAATCTTTCAGCTTGCAGTTAGCTTCCATAGGGTTGGATGGTACAGATTTTGCCCAGTTAGAGGACCACACTAGCAGTTTGCTGGGAACTCTGAAGCATTTGCTAGTTATATTAACACTGCCCCACGGTGACAAGATTGGACAGGTTATACATTTCTGTACTGGAGGCACACAGCCTGAGCAAAAGCCTGCAGTCGGAATACTCCATCTCCAATACTGACTTTCATTGTGACCCGATGCAAGCGCCATGAACTCCTCTGTCTTGCTTGGCTGATTTAGATACACCATTCCTAAACGTAGTTCCATATTTTCTCTAAACTAGAATCCTGAAATCTGGCAAGCTCTGTCACTGTGGTCCTCTGAGTGCTGAAGGGAAGTTATGCCAAAAGTGACCTTTCCCCAAGAACCCAACAACAGTCAGTTTCTCATTGGATTTCCATCATTCAAATACCTGTTTGAACTACAGTCCTGAAATCTAACTCCCTTGTTATAGACCACCAATTAAAGTAAAAATAATGTCTCTATCATAGGTCACTGTAACAACAAAAGTGATAGTCATTTTGGGAGGTGATTATGTGGAGTGTGAAGTCTTCCCTTTGGAGAAATCCATTAGCAGTTTCTATTTCAGTCAAAACTATCAGCAAAGGAAATAAACGTAGCACAGAACTGATGCAGATGGAAAACTGCAGTACAAACTGCTGCCAAGAGAGGTAAACATCAAACAGGAGGAGGTGGTAGTGTTAATAAATATTTTTGGGGTATAAGGAACCCCTAAAACTAAAAATAAGTGGGGAGAAAACAACCATGTAGATAGAACATTTCAAGACCAGCCCCACCCTTTGTATCTTGAGCATATCATTTGTGATCTCTATATAAAGTTGAGAGCACGCTAGAGGCTGTGGGGTTAATAAAACATACAATTGATGAAAACGCCTTGCCATATATGATTTATAAGCCACTTTAACTGCCTTAAAAAGGCTGCAACTGGCCAGGAAGTGCTCCAAATAGCAAAAGACACCTCTTTCTCTGTGGCACTGCACTGAAGTGGCAGCACAAGGACAGTGGGATAAAACCAGGAGAAAGAGAATGATCCGGTAGGAAATCATCAAGGGAGCAATAAGCTCTGAGATAGCTGTTTAAAGCTGGTTAGCCAGGGAAGATGAGAGTAGCAGGAGAAGAAGGCCCAAGAACCTTGTATTTGTAGCCCAAGCCCACCCTTTTTTAGCTGGCTTTGGACTGAGCTTTAAAAGGGGCTGGTGACGTTACGGCTGGCAGCATCATTTTGTGAGCACTGGTGCCTGACCTTTGGCATCTCAGGAGATGCTGTGGAAACCCAAGGAAAAGCGTGCTGAAGCAGCTAAGAAGGAACTTCATTATTAATTATAACCTCATGTTGGGCATTATGCTTTATTTACATTGCCCAGCTTTCTAGATTTGTCACTGAAACAGGCAAAGGTGCGATCTTTCTTCAGGAGGAAGCACAATTTCTCAAGTCAGCAATACCCAATTAATAAGGTCATGAACCCATGTAAAATGATGGGAAGGAAAAAAAGGGAACGGAGAGAGGATTCAGAGAGTAATAATAAACCGTAGTTGAGTCATTATTGCCATTTGCTTGTAGAATTTCAACATCCTACATTAATGGCTTCATAAGAAGGCATGAGCATTGAGCATTGAGAGTGATCACAAACATTCAAAGGAGCTTGGTAAAGAAGTGTGGAAACAGCATTTCCAGCACACTCTCTGGAAAGGTACGAGTATTTGGAAACTGAGAGGCTGAAAGGCAATAGGATGAAATAAAAGATTATCACAGATACTCCGTGCTTGGAGGAATTATCGGGAGCTACAAGACTGTATAGTGCAACTGGTGTCAGCCAAACACAAAGTGTTTTTCAATTGATGAAGTGAACAAATAAGTAATGTTTTGAAATGCCCACTTCCACAGAATTTATCTGATGCTAATGTATCACCAGATAATTACCACCTTCTTCTCAACCTCCTTGAAAGGCAGCACAACCATAGTGACAATGTGCTATTCCATTTCTATCGCCAATGCCTAGCATTGGCGCATAGCTAAAGATTGCAGACACACTAGTTCATATATGAAAAAGAAGTTTTTCATTGCCACGTCCTGCTTTTCTGAACAACAGCATCCTAGAGCCATACTTGGGCCAGTACCCTTTCTCACGCTTTTAAGTACATTTCCTTTCCACTAAACCCAAGCAGGTTACAATATAGTCTCCTAGCAAGGGAAACATTCTAGACAGAAGGTTCTAAACAATGTAGATGGCATCTGATGGGCTGGGACAAAGTTGATACCTACTTCTGGGTGACAAAGGTAGTATAAGGAAAAGAATGAAAGTTCTCTTTAAAACAAAAGCAGAAAATGAATTTTATTGTCTCTGGGCAGAAAATGTACTAATATGTTATTGTCCCTCTTTGGTGGAGGGTTGAATCAAGTTCTTAAAAGTACAGTTTGGATGCAAGAGTGATTTAATTCCACCTCTCCATACACATGCCAGCAAGGATTTGAATCCCATCGCCTGTTCTATGTCCCCATCCAAAGGAAGCACTTGGGACAAGATACTTCCCCTCAGGCAGCCTGTGTACTATTAAGATGAGGAATAGCCATGTTCCTTCCAGTCCCCTGTCCTCTCCTACGCTGTTAGCTGCTTGAACAAGAAACTCCCCAGAGGCACTCTAGCAAATGCCTATTGCCCAGCCTGATGCAGGAAGGCTCTTGTTCTTAACGCTTATCATTTGTTTATCAATTCATAATTCACACAAGTGTCCTGACCTTTGATTCCAAATAAATTTTGAGCCTGTTAGTCAGGTCTCCCTCTGGATTAGGATTTCTGTATGTTACCGAAACAGTAACAAGCTGCTTAGTTTGTTCAAACTGATTCTGGACAGTGAAATGGTGCTAAGTAAGACAGCACAGGCAGAAGTGCTCTGATTTTGAAGAGGAAAGCTTAAAACACTCCACCCCAAAGCCTCATTCAGGGCCATTCAGATGAAGGCTGTTGATGACTAGTGACTTTGTTTTTCACCACAATTTATCAGATGAGCATCAAGCAAAGGTCACAAACACTTCTGGTTTAGGAAGGTCTTCACTGAGAGAAAATATTTAAAGAAAAATCAGCTTCACTTTACAGTGTTAGTTTCAAAATGCTGCACATGTATAAGCATGTGAGTCTTGTTCACTTCCACAGGAGAGCAATAGAGAAGAGGTGAAATGGAAAATGTTGCTGTTGCTCACTAAAAAAAATTGGCAAAATTGAAAAGGTTGAATACAGATGCTGTGATTAATTGCCACCCCCTTTTTTTCCTTAGAACAACTTCAGTGCCAGATTTTCAGACTTCTCAAACCCTCCACTCTTTTCTGCTCAATCTGGAGAACAGAGAGAAGGGATCTTAAATTTCAGTTTAAACTTTAGAGTTATAGGATTTAAAGCTGGAGTCAGGAGGTAGGATTACACTTCCCTTCCTGATATGCTCAAAATTTTTCCAAAAATTCTGCACTTTCTTTGCAAAAACTGCACCATGCAGCTGACACTGACTGACCTGTTATCCAAAAGCCACGAAGAGCAATCTGGAGAAAGAGAAGCTTCATGTAGCTGCCAGTCCTGTTATCCTGTCTAGACCCTGAGAGTCCAGCCACATTCCCTCTGTTTCCTCAACTAGCAATAGAAGAATGTGCAGTGGAAACATTTAACCATTATATGGATGGTGAACAAGTCACAGACAGATCCATGTCTGTCTCCCACAGGCCTCCTGGCTTTGCAAGCCCCACCAGGAGTACAAAGCAGTTGGTCAGGAAACTCAGCAAAGTCTGGCAATACACTCAAGGGTGTCTCTCAGAGGAAAGGAAACATTTTCAGAGCCAATTTTATTCCTTTGGACTTATTACTTCTAGGAGTGCAAGAGGACCCTCTGCATCCACTTCTTCAGGCTCTTTGATTGCAAGTCACTGCAGTAGCTTCTAATTATCTAATGGTCTGTTCAAGCCCTGGCTTCTTTGCCAAGACTACTGTCAAGAGGGCCAGTCAATGCCAGCCATGATTCTGATCCAGATGGCCACTGGCAATAGACTGGGACAAACTCACTCCCAAGGCTAAACAGCTATTTGAGAATGCTTTCCAAGCAGTAGTGGAGCAGGATGAAAACCAGTGCTGTAGAAGTGACCTTGCACTTACATGAAGCAATACCAAGTGTCTGGAAGGAACAAATCCTTCCAGTTACAAGTAAGCACAACAATAATTCTAGGAAGGGGAAGGTGGTGAATCAAAGATCTACTCATCTCTTTTGACATCACTGATTAGCAGCGCTGATCCAAGTGAGCAGAGAGGGGAAGTGGCCATGTATCTGAAACAACCAGTCCTAGGAGCTGCTCCAAAACAATGGCACTGAAAACAGGAAAAGTAGAGCAAATGTAATGGTAGGCCTTGCTTCTGTACAGGGCAAAATCCCAAAGTACTCGTCTGCACATGAAAGCACCGTACATCAATCAACAGCTCCATTCCTCCTCCACAAAGAAAGGAAACAGGCAAAGGAAAGGCTGTGTGGCATTTTGCAGGCACGCACTGCGTTCAGGAGAGAATGATGCATACCTGCCAGTCCTCCCTATGATTTCAAGTAAAATTCCTTCATTTGCCACAGACTGCAGCCCAAGTACAGAAGACACTGGCAAGTGTCTTCTTGCAAGACACATGGCTTAAGCAGCTGCCACAAGTCTGCCCATGCTTGGCCAACTATCTAATTATCTCCCTAACATCTCCCTTTCTACGTACTTGTCAACACCTAATCCATAGAACTGCTCATGGTTTTTTTTTTTCCTCCTGCCTCTGGCATAATCAGCTTTGTTGGGAAATACTCAATTTGTTGAAATCTACATGTTTTGCAGGAACTCACTGTCCTGAGGAAACCTTTGCTAGACCAAGCTCCCTAATTTGCATTGGGCCACACGGAAGCTTGCATGTATAAGGAGACCTACATGAGATATGAGACATTTGGGCTTAAGTTCCTGGTCTACTTTTCTGGACCTGAGGCTTGAACTTGGCTCTTCCCCAGCATAGCTAAATGTCTTGATTGGTGTAATTGCTTCTTCTGGGAACAGTATCTCCTGTTGGAACTTTTTCACTTTGTGTGAATTAATAAGTGCTTCTTTGGCAAGGGCTCACTCCTACAGCTGCTACAGCACTAGCCTATGGAAAAGTCCAACTTGCTCCAGTAAATATTTGCAGTATCCCACATAAGAATCCTGACCAACTGGATACTGTCTATCCTACAAGCCAGAGATTTTTCTTTTCCTCTGACAAAGCTTCACAGAGCGCTGAATTAATCACACGAGGAACAGCAAAAAAAAATATGAATCATGAAATAATTCATTGGATTTGAGAAAATGAAACATATCTGAGAAAAACTCTTGGTCCACAGAGACTCTGGTAGGCTTTGCTTTCTACCACAGACACATCACTTTCCTTGCCAACTCTAAAGTTGCTCTAGGCAGGTTCATTAGCAAACAGCAAGAAAGAGCTGCCATTTCTTCCAGCCAAATTAAGATGAAAGAAGAGGGCCAATGGACGTAGAATGATCTGAGAAAGGCTTAAACATTAATGCTATTAAATCAGTGGTAGTGCCATTACAGAGAAAGACAGCAAGGGTAAAGGGCACAAAGTGGTTGCAAGGGTCACCGACCCTGGCCACAACCACTGTGGGAATGCAGGGGTACTGCCAGGAAAGCAGCACTAGTATTTACAATAGGATCAGCTGTTGCCTCAGTTCAGCGAATCCAACTCCACTGGAAACACAAAAAAGCAGGAGAGAACATAAGCCCATGCCCATTATGAGAAAGAAACAGGATGGTGCTGCAGTTCTTTCTTGAGGGGGACACATAAGCCTCTGGGTTTTCAAAACAGCAGCTTTGGCTGCAAACAGTTTTGCTTAGTCTCCTGAAATCTTCTAATAGGAAATCTTATATAAAGACCTCCTCTCAGCCTTCTCGTACTGCTCTTTCTGCTCCCTGTATCTCATATCTTCCTGTGCCTGTTTGGCTGTTCCCCATCTTTGCCTATTGATTTTCATCCAAAGCCTCTGAGTATTTCCAATATTTCCCCTCCCTTGGATCTGCAAACCCATAGGTGCAAAGAAAGGGAACACAGCAGGCCTTCTGTCTACTTGGACCTACTGAGACTCCCTTAGTACCCTTTTAATTTCCCACAGCTTCCCCTATTGACTCTTACCAGTAGAGAAGGCCAGAAATATCCTACCTGTGTTCTTGGTTGAGGAAAAGGGAACCTAAAGCAGTATGGACCAAGAAAAGTCTTCAGTAAAGTCAAGAGCTCTAGGTGTTGGTTGAGGGGCCAGAAAATGAGACTGAGATACAGCAGGCTGGCCTGACTCAACTGAAGGTGGCAGGTTGGAAATATAGCCTAAGCTGTTATTCTTCTCATGGTCAGAAACATACTCATGGCTTGGGAGCACAAGATGAAAGAATGATGGGTTCTTGCAAGTTATATACATATATAGAGAGTATATATATATTTATATACACACAATACATCATCTGGTCATCCAATATGTTCTTTTGGAATACTGGCACGGACAGACACAGCAGGCTTGTGTATGACCTCAGTATGACGTGAGGACAAAGATGATGCTTAGTCAACAGGAAACTCTTCAGCATGTTGTTCGCTTCACAGAGCCATAATTAAGGGCAGAAAGACTATGTGGATGCCCTCCTTTATATTTCAGGCCACAGAATTACACTTTAAGCACAACGGCAGTGAGTTAAAATGACTCTTTCATTAAGGCACTGTAGGTGCTGAAGACACGCAAAGCAAAAAAACATCCTTGCTAGTCTTTCCAATATTCAATCATTCTTCTATTGAAAGAAGTTTACCTTGTTTGTAATATAAACTACACTAGCAGTTTTAATACAAACTGCTCTAGCTTCCAGATGTTGGTTCCTGTTGCTGTACAAGGGTCCTCTGACCATGGTGGGGAAAAAAGTGCACCTGGCATTTTTTTCTTCATGAAGGTACTTCTGCACTAAGTCACTTCTCAGTGTTTTTGAAACTAAACAAACGAGCTCTATTTGCTCATTCCAAGTCATCTTGGTTCCTCTGCTGTGCTCTCTTCAGTTTTTCTACCTTCCTTTAAAAACTCTATACTAGAGCTATATGCTATATTCTACTAGCAGTCTGTCAATGTCATACATGTAGGTTAAAAATCACTCCCACTTCCTGCCCCTGTGATCAGCTCTAAGGAGTGCAATAGCCTTTTCTTAATATATAGATACAGATACAGAATGGAGGACTGCAAGGTACAGTACTTGCTCCCAAGTGTATTACTTTGTATATGAATGCTCATCTATGTTTTGTTAGAATTAGCTTTCCTTGTGATGCTTATCACTTTATATAAAGTTTTTCTCATTATTTGTTACCCTATCTTGTGACATTGCAAAACTTAAAACTCAGCTATGTTCTATAGTTACTTCCAAATCATGGTCAAACCTGTTGAATAGCATTGAACTTGATATCAGTTCTTGACAAATCCCCAAGACACACTCTCATTCAGCGATGCTTCCCACAAATGACGCCTTTGAGCTCTCTTAGCTAACCAGTTCTTAATCCATTTAACAGGCACTTTACTGATATCATGTAACACTAAAATTTTAGTGAGACTATCATGCAGTACCAAGTCAAATGCTTTATGAAAGTATAAATACATCACATCTACACAATTGCCTTTAACAATCCATTCTTTGAGATTACATTCTTGAGATCAAGTTTGTTTGACAAGACCTAGTTTCCGTAAAGCTATGTCGACTAGCATTAATTATATCCCTATTCTTTAGCAACTGACTTCCATATCAGATTTTCCGTTACTCCCTTGTTCTTTTTTGACTTCTGGCATACAAAGGCAGGCCAGGATGCAGTCATAGTATGGTTGGGAATGGGAGATTTGCAAGAGAGGAAACGTGTAGTGATGTAGTCACTCCCAAAAGCACCACCAAACAGTAGTAATAGGAAATTACAGCCCTCCTAGCTGGCTTCCATTCCATAGCCAGGGTGAATCTTCCCCAGGTGATCTCACAGTCCTTGAAATAGAGAAGAAATCCCCAAATGGAAGAAAAAGCTAATATCAGTAATTCAGGGATTTACTAAGACCCTTGACTTGCTCATTTAAAAGGGCTTTCTCATTTTGGATGTTGTTTAACACTCCCTTGTGGTACCTAATGGACTGGAAAGGCCAATGGATCCTCATGTGACACACAAGCACATTGTCCTTTTCAGATATAGGGCAAAAATATTTTTTGCATGTGTCAGGTTCTGCAGAGGTTAAATACACTACAAAAGACTCAGCAGGATTTTTGTCCAGCATGTACAGCTTTGGAAGTCACTTCCCACAATGGGTTAGATTATGTGATCTTCTACAAATAGAGGAGCCTGCCCATAAGAGATTTAATTGGTTTCATAAAAAAAAAAGTAAAGGCAAAAATCACAGAGCCAGAGAGCTGAAAAGGGATTTCAGCTCTGAAGCTTTGCAAAACCTTTAAAGTTTAAGCCAGCAAACAGGAATTGATAAACTAGTATGACCTTGCTACAATCATGTAACCCAGTTCTGTGTCTCGGGGCCCCCATCAGTCAGTTCAGGACTTAAGACTCTGAACCAGCTTACAGGACAGTGGGACATTTTAAAAATATAGCTAAATACTTCGGGGTACTCTGAGAAAGATACTACAGGACTGCAGGGTATTGGGGTTCATGCACCAGACAGCCAAGGAATTTGCTACCAGATTCATGTCCTGAACGCAGACCTATACTCTGGACTGTATCCTCTCGCCATGTTTCTCAATTTTCTGGTTTCAAGGGGGACTCAAAACTATTAAAATTGGTGTCATCAGGTGGCACCTGTAGGAAGACTGAAGCCACAGGCTGCCCTTCCCACCTCTCAGCTCTGTTGTCTCTACAGCTTTGAGCAGTTTCCTCGAGAGATAAAGGAATTCAGGATCTCTATCAAAAAAGGACTACTCTGCTGCAGCCAAATACTCAGCATTTTTATGTCCATCTGTTACTCTATGGTTATACAGCAAGGGTTCAGGAAAAAAACCTTCCAATGAGGCAGAAAGCAAGACAAATAGCGGGAGGCTACTTTGACAAGTTACAGGAAGTCACTCGCAACCTTGCTTGAGTTCGCAACTTCTCTGTAAGCACCTATGAGTACTTGCACAAATAACCACAACTACCAAGCCTCTTTCTCACTAACATGCCAGCTATTTTTTACACTCTCCACTACTGTCCAGGGTTGTGCTTTTTCCCAGCTGCCTCCAGACTCCCTCATGAACCACAAAGCAGCTCAGGTCTGAGATGCCAAAGAGCATACGGGGGCTAAAGCCAGCCCTGAGCTTAGCCCTTTCCCCAGCACAAGCAGGAAGGCCAGAGTTCCGAGCTGTACCCTCTGGCCTGAAGACAGAGCATCAGTTATGGAGCCTAAGCACCCAACATGTTTTTCATGCAATGAAAAGCCCTTTTATCGATACATTTTACGTCAGCTTGTCTTCTACATATCCTCCCTCTGGTGTGAAGCAAAGGCCTCATCAGTTCCCTACCTCAGTTACACAGTCAAAGAATCAAACTGTATTCAAGGACCCCCTTGCAAGCTTGCCTAACATGACCATCCACCAGTACCTCATCCTACCTTGCCACGGAGCTAGCTGCTGTAGACTAAGCTGATGGCAGCAGGCAGACTAGGGCTTCCCTGCATCTCTATTTAGTGAAATGGTGGCCTTTAATGGAGGCAAATGACAAGACAGCGATTTTCAAAGGTCTCCACTGCACCTTTCAGTGTGTATTGGTCCCCAGAGTCACCAACATTCATTTGTTCTGTTAAATTTGTTCTGTTAAATTCAGACAGAGTGCAGAATCAGGATGTCCCGACCGTCTTCCTGTAGAGCTACAGGAGTGACACGGGCCGGACTCATATCAGCAACTGGCCCATACATTCCTATGAATCTGTGCAATGATCAGCCTAGAATAGTGGTGTAGTTGTTTCACCCCCTTGAGAGCCTGGACTGCTCTTCACTGAGTGTCTGCCATTCTCAGATGAAAAGGAAGATAGCTTAAAGATGTGACTTTGAAAGGCTCTTCCAGATTTCTGAAGAATTTTTAAATGCGGCATTAAAACAAGTATGCATAAAAGAAATTGGCAGGAGGCTGTGTACCCTGAGGGACGAAGGTGACAGAGGGCAGCACCCAAGTACTGTGTGGAGTGACATGAGAAACTTCCCAAGGAAGACACTCTTATGTCATTCAGCTTCTTGCCCCTCTGCTGCCGGATAAGAAACCAAATACAGATGTAAGGCTGCAGTCAGAGTCTGCAGCACTCCTGTACCCCGGGCTCGATGGCTGCGACATGATGCTGCAGGGAGCAGGGCGGCATGAGCAGGCGTTGACTCCCTCTCCGAGAAGGTGACAAACGCCCAGCGCCTGAGCCATCAGTAGCTCCCGATGTTCCCTTCCATCAGCCCTGCCTCTAACCCGCCTCTCAGCAGGGTAAATGAAGCTCCACCTGGGGACAGTCACTGGGGGAAGGTCCTTGTCGTGTGTCATGTGTGTGTTCCCACCCCCCACCCCCCCCGCTTCCCGCAGCTCTCCCGCGGAGGCGCAGCAGCCGGAGCGCCGGGGCCGGGCCCGCCGGGCGAGCGGCACAGCCGGCCCCTCCCGCCCCGCCCAGCCCCGCCAACCGTGAGGTTTTGGTGCCCCTCTGTGGCCACGGCCTTGAACAGCAGGAACCCGCCTGCCCGGCCGGCCGGGGCGAGCTCTTTTGGCCCCGAGTGGCCCGTTAGAACAACCGTTTTGGACCCTCTCCGAAGACCTTTAGAGAAAAGGGGACCTCCTGCTTCTCCTCATGAGCAGAAGTACGGAGCTGTAAGTTTGCTCTGTTTCTGAGCACAGGCGAGAGTAAAAACGGCAATAAAATATTTGTTACTTAGGAGAAAAGGCTTCAACAACTCTGTCTTTTATGAAGGGTGATGAAAGCTCCCTGTCTGCTCGACTCCTCCAAAGAGTCCTCCCGCAGGAAACGCAGCAAAGGAAGCAGCTTGTTCCCTGGGAGCGGGGAGACAGGGGAGAAACATATTTTTGTGAATGGGAGTCATTTATTCATCAGAAAAAGAGCAAGAGCCACCAGCCTGATTTCCTTCAAACCCCTCTTTAAACACACGTAGGGGAAAAACTTAAGGGAAAGTAGTATGTAGTCATAAATTTTGCTGATTGAAAATAGCTCACTGAAAAGCGCTCCAGCCATAAAATGAGACAATTCAAAGGGAGTAGGGGGAAAAAAAAGACACCAGTCATATGCACTCACTGGGGGTACACAGCCTGGTAGCAGTAAGACACTGTCTAAATAAAAGTGGAGCACAGGAGGAAGGAAGAGGGGGGCCACGGTACAACGCAGGCACCCCACGTATAAGGGTACAGACATTCTAGTGTAAAGCAGAGGGACAAGCATCCGTCCGCTGGGATTACACCATGCATATTCGCTGCTGGGACATGTTATCGACTGTTTGGCAGAACAGATTTGTGAGGAGAGAAAATAAAGCTGAATTCAGCTAGTTGAATTATGACAACACTAGAGGACAACCTGGCAGGTGACACAAAGCAAAAGAGAATGCAGGCTGCATATTAAGAAAACCTGAGCAGGCTCCCTCCCTTGGTATGAATCAGTTTAATCCCCTTTATGAATAGCTGAAGATAAAGAGACACTGGAGAAAATAGTCCTAGGCTGGTTTTATAAGCCAGGGTTTTGCAGGTTTTGTACCATTTATTACCCGAACCCCTGCACCCTAATTCTAATCTCATTTTTGGCCAAACCAAGACTTTTAATAGGCAATGGGCTTCCTAAGTCTATTCTCATGCGCTGCAAGGGAGGAAAAAAAAAAAAAAAAAAAAAAGCAGAATTAGCTTAGAAGAAAACTCACTCAGCTCCAGGCAGAAATAATATAATGAAATTATGAACACCTGCCTTCCAGAATAGTAGGATGGAGATTACATTTTTACTGTTTTCAGACTAATATGTATACATGCAGCCTACTCAGTACCTGCTCCTTTCATCAGCCAACAGCCACAGCTGCTGTCATAAGACATGTAGAATAAGCTACCAATATCAGCAGTTTAAACATGTCAGACTGTAAACTAGAGCAGCTGAAGTGCAGAAGCATATTCCCTTTTGTTTTTTAAAAATAATTTGTTTAAAATTCAACTTGATAAGAGCAAGCAGTACAGGTTGTCAGTTGGCACTTTAAGTCAAACCACTAAATCCATATAACCCATTGTCCAAACTTCTAGATTCGTGGCTTTTTAAAACAAGAACATTATTTTGACAACAGGAGCCTTTTTTCTTAGTACAGGGAGATGTTTTCATTTATTGAACTAGTTCAGTTCAAAGGCTTGTTCACTGAAAGCTGAGAAATCAACTGGGAGTTGAAAAACCAGGAAAGCTCTTTTTCTTCTATAAGACATTAAGAAAAATAAGATGTGAGAGTGTAAATTAAGCTAGTTTAAAATACTGAAAGACATGAACAGAAACAATCTGTTCAATTCCCTCAGTATAGATGGATTTTGTAGATTTTGATTTCAGTAAAAAGTATTTTCTTAAGATTTAAATAAAACTATTTTCAACAGTCTGGATAGATAACTAATAACAAATATAAAGCTATTTGTGCATTTTAATTGAATTTTAATCCAGTTAGATCTTGATAAAAATGAACCCATGATTTTTTAGTATAATAAAATGCAAAAATTAGGATCCTAAATGTGTACACATTAAATTACACCATTGCTTGATTCAAAGTGGTACAGGTATATTATATCCTCTTGGTCAGGAGTAGTATCATAATTAGCATACCAGCCTGTATGTATTTGCCAAAAAGAGGGCAATGACAAACACCAAAATAAAATTAGTGTTTCCTTAGCAATTTAAAATGCAAAATTGCATGACAAGAAATTGAAATAGATTAAAGATCACTTTTCCTGTTTCTCAGTTTAAGTCTTCAATCTGAATCCATATACCCTTGCAAACTCTTGTAGTGGAAATAAAATTGGACAAAGAAATTGGATTTTAGCTAAATTTGTTTATCCAAAGAACAAGAGAATGAATCTGATGGATTATGTTAATCTTCCTGGAGTTACATTGTGCTCAACAGTGAGAAAATTCTTGATTTGCAATGGATTTCAAACTCCCCCTCAAGAAAACAGAAGTTTAGTTAGAAAAGCAAATACAGAGGCCATTTCCTTTCCTTGCTCCAGACAACTGAGAAATCTTACTAACTACCAATATTCGTCCTCATCTCTGACACATAGGAAAGACAAGGAAATACTTTTTTGGCCTTAGCACTATGCACAGAAACACACTGGAAATTAGGGCTGATCTCCCAGACTACTACAGCTAAAAAGGATTCCCTGAAACCAGTTAAATGCACTTTTCAGATAGCTGCCATTTAAAAAGAAATCACGTTATTGGTAAACATTAAAAATACCAGCGTACAACTCAAGAAGACATGATTTTGATTAAACAAGGAAAGAAACCCATAAAGTACTGCGTTTTTCAAGTCATACTGAAAATTTATAAATTATACACTTCTAAGACTATAACAGGATAGAGAGAAGAACTTTCAGCTTCCAAAAATTTCTTGATTCTGAACCCTAAACTGTCAAATCTTTACTAGTCAACAGGCTAAGTGCTGCTGTTTTTCCTCAGTTCAGGATTTATTAGTTTAGATCATAAGGAGAGGTTCAATACGGCATTTACAACCAGATGGAAATATTACTTTCAAAGAATTGTTATTTTTGTGTCCAAACTGTTATCTGTTAACAGAAATAATTTTCATTTCTCCATAGACTCCAACAACAGTGAAAACACTTCCTAGCAAACATCCACCCTAAGAAAGGCAGGGGACTTTGAGAATGAATTTAAGTAGTGGGCATCTAAGCACTGAAAGTTTGATTTTGTCTGAAGGCATCGATCTTTCTAGTTTACTCATCTCGTTCCCTAGTGAGCTGTGCCTGCTCTAGAGAAAAAGCTGTGTTTTGAACCTGTTGAAATCAGCAAGCAGAAGTCCCATTACCTTCTTCAGGGCCTGCAGCCTATACACTTTAAGACAGAGCACACAACACTGCCTTGTGCTATGCCGAGCATCCTGTCAGCACAAGGCCATAATTGCAGAAACAACAGAAATCTCTCCTTGAGGTAGTTCTATGACAAGAGCATCAATATGCTAGAGAAACAGTATCATACAGCAGCTACCCTTCAGGCATACTGGATTTTATTTCAGTCTTTCTCTGAGTTCATGACAACGAGGTGTTTAGTTGCATTGGTTCATGCCAGGCGTTATGGTGTCTCCAGCAGAGAGTAGCCCACCCTGGATTTCATCCCAGCTGAAACAACAGGTGCATATCTGCTCAGAAAATCAGGCAACTTCTTCTGAGCCTAGCAGATTCAAGAACTGACTTCAAGGGCCCAGGCTTGGGGGAGTATACTCAAAATTTTTTTACTAATAGAGATGCCCGATCAAAACAGTTTGGAGCTGACTGCTCTATAAAAACAGACACCCAGTATCCCTCATTGGAGCCATTTACCTTTACTGCAGACTGGGATTCTTCACCTAGGGACCCTGTTGTCCATATTATCTATGTGCAAACACAAGCCAGTGCTTAACAAAAGCCTAAATATATTTGTTTGTGCTACTTTATTAGCAATTGCATTGAGAGTGCGATTGCTGGGAGCTCTTGCCTGTCTTTTCTGAGGACTGATCTCATGTTATTAGTCTTTAAGGCATTTTTCTCTCTTTGATGTTTTGTCCAAGTGAGTTGAAAAACTGACTAGATGTAGTAATGTCCTCGGCTAATGTCATCCTTACTGAATAACCTACTGTTTCTTTCCCTTATAACCCTCTGACAGTATAAGAGGATTTCTTTTCCTCATGCTCTTTACCTCAATTCTGTATGTTTACAAGCCTCATCTTTTCACTACATGTTTCAGCAGCTCTTTCTTAATTTTAGGCTTAAAGACTGTGAACAAATTGCTGTTGAACAATCTATGCTCCTTTGCACTCTCTTGTCTCAGGGGGTGACTGATCCATCCAGTCTTAATTCAACAGGTCTGTAGGATTCTCTTGACTCATTCACAGATAGCTTAGTACTTCCTCCCACTGTGTCATCACTAAATTTCTTTCAGTCCACATATTTTCATTTCTGACAACCTGTTCCATTGGACCGATGACAGGAATATTGACGTGTCAAGGAAATTACCCACAAACAGTTTAAGAACAGTAGAGTTTGTCCTGCTGTACAAGCTGGAAGAGGTGTACCTACAGGAGAGAGTTTGTTGGTTATGATGAATTGGAAGTTCAAGAATTGACTTTGCATGATATAGTTAGATTTGTTGAAAGGCCAGAAAGCTTCAGCTATGGTCAGGCCTACTACCATTTTATTGGCTGCCTTTTGTGTGTGCTCTTCTGATTGACGTGCATTGCTGTTTCCCAGAAAGAACAGATACTCTCTTGGGGCTGTGGTTCTGGCTATAATCCACTTTGGACACCTGCCAGCTGCTATATTGGAGGAATTTTGTCTCTGAGGGTTTGAGCAAGTGAACAGAACATGTATGACAACAAGAAATAATTTTTGTCCTTTATTACAATTAGGGAATCATCAAAGATAGGGCAGTCATTGCAAAAACCCTTCCTGGGACTAATTCAGACAATTATATTGGGCTAGCACAGCCTTTCCTTAGGTCCTGGGAGGAGAAAGTATGGCCAGCCTGTCATTTTACTGACCATACTTTCCTCTCTGAAACCAAATCGATAATTACAGCTTGATTAAATTCATTTGCAAACTCCGTATTTCAGAATTCAACTTGGGACATAACAGTATCCTCAGATGGCAACATCCCATGGAGAAAAATAAAAATCAATTGATATGACCTTTCTGGCCTCTATTAAGGACACTGCCTGGTTGCATTCTGCATTTTAAATTTAATTTTGCAATAAAGTTAATTTTTTAATGGCATTCCTTCTGAGACTATGGGGAATTATGGAACTGCTTTGCTTACCTCCCTTGGGAATCTCAGACTGAGCTGCCATGTTCTAAATCATTTCTCACAGTCAGGCCCTATTAATCACCCAGGGCTTTGCACAGCTGGGCATCATATTCTCCATTGATAATTCCATATATTTTTACAGAGCTGGAAGGATCTTCAAGTGCTTTGAAAACTATGTGACAAATCATCCTTTTTCTCATAGCAATCAACTCAGTTACATATAAACTATAATAGCTTTCAGGGTAAGGGTCAGTATCTTCTGTGGTTCTGCAGTGATTGGACCCATGTGGTTATGGCTCATCCCTGTCGTTTCACCTCCTATGCATGAGTAAGTAAATCAAAAAAATAACTAACACACATGTTTCCACCTCATTGGATATGTATAACCCAACTGGAGGCAAGATGAGGAATTAGCCTCCTCTTCTAAAAACAAGCAGGAAACACAGCTTCAAAAATTGTTTAAAACAGAGGTTGATAGGAATGGCAGCAAAACAAAGGCTCCACAAATCCATTTCAGGACTCCAAGACAAATCAACGTCCTTCACATCCTGCCATAAAAGACCCACCACCAAGCTCCCTCTCTGCCTTCTGCCTGTGCAACTCCAAGTCTCCCTGGAAGGCATAGTGCCATAACATGCAAAGGGGCCTTCCATACATTCTCTGCTTCGGGCCTTATAAGGCACAGATACTACTGAGCCTCAGGAGTCAGCTCACCCTGTGACGGCAGCTGGTGAGATGTGGTGTGTACGTGATATAGTTACCAGCTGTACAACAGCCATATACAGCCATGTTAAGAAAAAGCTGTAGCTATAGCAGCACTACTAGGGGACTAGAATGACTTCACATGACCCCATATCTGCCCTTAGGTCTCTCCTCAGTGAGGAGAAAATTGCCTGAAACACCCATCACATACTTAAGAGGTGGAAACACTTCCTGATGATAATTTCTGCATTTCCTTGCCCAGATTTTTATTTTTCTTTTTGATAAGGAAAAAGAGAAGAAAAAATATATCTCTTTCTGTTATGTTCTCTTACAGATGAAGTAGCATCTGTAGGGCTGATAGATAAATGGCAGTATTTTCTACTTGTTAGAAAGGTGTAGGTTACCTTTGTTACTGAGGGAATATCAGCTGGTGTCTGCTTTACAAGGTTGCTAGTTTTAAAGGATCTGCAAGGATGCATCTGGCACATCAGACAGCAGGTACCAATCTCTCTGGCCTCTTTGACTTAGGAAGGGGGATGCCCAGTTCACTTCCTATCAAATAGCTCAGTGTCTCTGTGCTGTCAGTAGGTTGAGAATGCAACACTAGAGAAACCACACAGCCTTACGTGCCACACAATGAACAAGGGAAACCCCCAGTCTTAGGCAGACTAACACCTCTGGGGAACAGCAGAGCAGAACATTTAATATAGGCTTATCACAGTGAATGCACACTTGGAAAGAAGAAACACTCAGGAGAGATCACAATTAAAACAAGCAATGCAAATTCTGTAGACATCTTCCAACTATCTGGAAATCAGAAGGGCCAAGCAACAGGAGTATGAGTCTTCCTTTTCTATTGGACAAGTTATTTCCAAGCAGGCTTGGAAGATAAGACAGTCTGGAGATTATGGATGAGAGAGTTTTATTTTCACGTAACCAGCATCAACCTGACCAAAGGCATAAGCTTTGATGCCGGTGACTTCTCAACAATTACTGGGAGTCACCTCTACATGAAATGAATAGGCAGATTTTAGCACAGAATCAGGAAGGAAGGCAGAGGAAGTCCAAACATCCAGTGCAGTTAGCAGACTGCCAAGAGGCCAATGGGTCATGCCAACTCCATCTCTCCGTTGCTACAGATGGTATTTCTCTTGCTCGGGGCAGAAATACAATAGCTGTGTAGTGTGGGTATGCAGGGGTTATCATTCTCTGTTCCTGTAGCAAATGCATTAATAACACAGTAGGTGGGTTTCAAGACTCCATACTCTAGTGTCCTCCACCTGTGTTTAATTTATTTTAAGAGGGAAAACGCCACATTCTGAACAGTGTTGAAGTATGGAAAATTTGTTAAGTAATAGTACTCAACTCTAAAATAGTGTAAGAGTTCCCTCTCTGTTTGGGATTCAATATCATTTCCATTGCCCTGTCTATGGAGGTCACCTCCTTGTTATCAGTTCCTGCTAATTAAAAGATTAGGAGATCAGGAAAGTCACCCTGAGGAATCAGTTATTAGTAGCACTAACAACAGCTGGCAAAGTAGCAGACATGCGACTAAATGTCCTAACCCCCTTCCCTTTAAACAGCTTTCAAGTTTATCAGAAACTGCAAGGGACTGTACCCAATAGTTAGCATGATCCTTTTTAGTTCTACAGCCTATGAAATTAATTTCCACTCTTCTGGTGAATTTGCTGCTAATAATGTTTCATAAAGAACTGCTTTCCAAGTGACTGGTGTATGCAAACCCATGTTTCCAGTAACAACCTTCATGCCCACTAAAAAATTTATAATGTCAGTTCAATCTTCAAAGGCACATACACATGCACAATAAAGGCCACTTCTAAGTGCTGGGTCACTGCTTAGCAGTAACACGTGACCCCATGACACTTCTTTTCTTAGCTTTCTCAAGGCAGCCCGAGGTACTATATAGTTAGACAATGTCTTTAGTATCATGATGGTAATATTGTCTGTTCTTAGTGCCATAAAAAAGACCTTACAGACCTCTGATTGTTTTAACGCTTAGTGTTGGAGAGGTCCTGGCCTGCTGATGCTCTTGCTTTCTCATACTGAACAGTGCCTCTCCTACCTAGCCTTGCAATTGTTTCATTGATGGTATCACAGTAGGGAGAATAGCTGGGGTTTAGACATATATTAAGAGCTAAGACTCCTGAGGCAAAGCTCAGACACTTGTAGCAATGAGTACCCCTTCAATTTATAGCACTCCGTCATGGTTTGGCCTCAGCCAGCAAAGAGCCACGCAGCCGCTCGCTCGACTCCCACAGCCGTGGGAAAAATCGGCAGAAAAGGGCAAAACTCGTGGGTTGAAATAGTGTAATTTAACAAAACAGACAAAGGGAAGAAGAAAGAAAAACAATAACACCGATAAAGGAATACAAGAAAGCGATTACAGTACCGCCGCGCAGCGCGCCGACCGGACTCACACCACCACCGACCGGACCCGAGTGGCGACTGCCTCCTTCTCCCCGGCTCGCGCCTCTTATAGCTGGGCATGGGTCACGTGGGATGGAATACCTGCCTCCCCTGCCGGCTCCGTGGGGAAATTAACCCCATCCTTGCCGGAACCAGGACACACTCCAAATGGAACCACTTACAACAGAGCAAAGCTGAGCCTGCCCAGCTATCTTGTGGGAGACCTGAAACGGGGCAGGATCTTAAAACCTCCTGGCAGTCTCCTCAAATCTTCATCCTTCTGGGAGCCATGAAAAACAGTTTGAAGACCTACACAAAGCAACTTTGACATCTTGCATATAGCACGCTCTCTAAACACTAAATTCTGGTTTTCTTAATCTTAAAGAAGATTAAGAAAATGCCTCAAGAGTCCTATCTTATAATTCAGTGATGTCCCAGATCAGATATGACATTGCGTGATTATTTAATTTAAAGTCTGGACACTATAAGGGGTGGAATTTTACTGGTCAGACAAGAAGATCTGCTGCAGGCTAAGCTCATCGTAGAGCTAAGCTCACAGCATTGGGAAGAAAATTAAAAAGGATACAAAAAGAATAATGGAAATATGCAGGCACTGCAGAAATAGATAGGTGCCTTAGCGCAGGGAGCCTACCTTGAAACAACAGCAATAACAGGAGAGCAACCAAATTATGAGAGGCCCCAAAATGTATTCTTCTGAGGAGTTTACCACAGAGACAAGAAGATGCTCTCATGGCAATAGAAAAATAATGAACAGTCTATAGCAGTTAAGTGTGCTCCTGTCTATATTCTCATAAAGTGAAAACAGAAAGGCTTCCACAGGAATTTAAAAAATAAATAATTACAGTTCATAAATCCAAAGACAACTAAACCCTGCCCCTCCATTTTGCTACAAACATTTTGCTATAAACAGCTTAGCACAATTATTTCTGTCACTATCCAGGGCTGATTTTATTGTTCTCAATTTAAAGTTCTTTGAAACAACCAGACATAAAGATGGCCAGATTGTTCATCCTCCTCAAAGTAAGAGGACTGGCTGACAGCCTTCTTGGTAGAAAGACTGGCAGTCTTCCATAAGAAAGACTTTATGTCTGGATCCCTAAATTAATAGCTGCAGCCACTGAACCAAAATAATTTTGTTGTAGTAAAAACTGTCAAGCTGATAACTCTGGAGCCTGAGGTGTCTCATTTATTCACAGAACAATTAAATTATAGAAGGCACTGGACAGATTCCTCCCAACTATGCATTTCAGATGTTACTCCAATAAAATCTCTGTTCTGAGGCATCTCTGCTGGGGTGAAGGTGGATTTTTTCATGGCTGTGGATGAACCTGTCAATGGAAAGGGACGATTAGTACAAATACCTGATTGCAGATGTACAATGGGAACATCTGTCTCAGCAGGAAATACTGACATTCAAGTCATTTTGCAAAAGACAGAGAACAGGCAACGGATGGCAGCAATTTTCAGTCACCAGTGACTGGCTTGGACTCCTTTCTGGCTAACAGGCGTGAATGGCTCTATTATCTGATCAGTTCCTTCATACATCTACATTTATCTAAAGTTGAGAGAACTGCACGTTTGGTGACAGTTGTTTTTAAAATTACCTAATAAAACCAGCTAGTAACAGCACTGTCCTGGTTTGAGGTAAAACAGAACCAATTTTGTTCACTAACTTCGCTTCTTAGCTGGGCCTCTTCTAACTACTGAAACTAACTGCATATTGTGCAGACAGTGTTCACTCTCTCAGAGTGATAAGACCTATGTTTATAGTTGATGCCCAGGCATGGTATGCAGAGAGGCTCTTGCTTGTACTTATTGCTATAACACCCAAGGCCAACCAACTTTGTTATTTGCCCCGTTGGAGGGCCGGAAGCGGAAAAGCATAGTGGGGATCCCACCTGCAGGGAGGAGCGGACAGGACAGGTGACCCAAAACTGACCAACAAGGTATTACATCCCATCTGCCTCATGTTCAGTATAAAAGCTGAGGGATCAAAGGGTCACTCTCTCTTCCTTCAATGGCCGATGTCTGAGGAGGACTCTGTTCGTCTGCCTGTGATCCTGATCCTGAATCCAGATCCAGAATCCAGTTCCCGTCCGTCACTGAGTCCAGCCTGGGACTGCCCCAGTGCCAGCCGGTGACGTGATTGTCCTCTCGGGAGCTTGATACGGTTTTGTATATATTTTTCATTATTTCTTTTTATTTTATTATTAATATTTCATTAAAGTAGTTTAGTTTCTTCTAAACTCATAAGTGTCTTTTTCCTCCTCTGCCTCTCTCTTTGAAGAGGGGTAGGGGGGAGCATCTGTCGGTCCCATCTGGGTTCCCTCAGGTCCCCAGTAGTGGATTTTGGCCTAAACCACAACAAGCACCAAGTTCAGTGGGAGAGCAAGGATGCTTAGTTGCTCACAGGCTCTGACCCTGCATCTTGTCCAGAGACCAGAATGGCGATGTCCATGCTCAGTTAAAAGGCCCAGGTTTTTCAGTGGGGTTCTGACTTTCTACCACAGGTCTGACAGAGGTGCAAAGAGACCAACAACCAGATGATTCAGCCTCCAGAAAAAATGCAGAAAATTCTTTATTCCTCATTTTGTGCACCTATGATCAGCACTTCCTGTATATGGAAACATACAAAAGCACATTAGCAATGATAAAACCAACCTACTGCCTGAAGACTTATGCCCTCTGAAATCCACAGAGCAAGGCAAAGAAATATTTAGGATTCCTGGCAATCTACTCCTTTCCCAGAACATGCTAAACAAAACCCTGCTATCTAACAGGGAGAGAGGATGAATTAACATAACCACCTCTCCACACGGCAATTAGCAAACGAAATCAAAACAAAGGAAATGTCCTCCATTAATCTTTCCCTGCCAAAGAGCACCCGACTGCCATATAATCCACAGCAATTAGCCAAATAATGGGAGCGCAAGAGATTTATCTTGAAGCAGGAATTAGGGAGGGCACGATTAATGTACTGTACATCAAGAGTGCAGGCAAAAGCTGGTGATCCCTCAGTGCAGGGTTGCTTGAGGAAAATGCAAAGCTTAGTAGCCTGGAGCCAGGTTGCAACATGTACACCCCAATATTCCCCTTTAACACCTCCTGAATAAATCTGACTGGCAGTCACTCCATATGAGAGGATCAGAGCTCATACCCAAACTCACAAAAAAGTGTCTCAGTGGTGTACTTAATAGCTTACCAATCTCTTCTGTTAAAAGGGGCAATTGGCAGCAGTATTTGAAAAAAAAAAAAAAACAACCTAGGGGCATGCAAAGAAGGAGGCAGTAAAACAGTAGAGATATTGAAGGTATGCCACAGCTCACAAGCAGGACCGATTCGCTCCATCAGCATGGTACTATTTACCAGGGAAGATATGAGCCAAAATTTGGGACACATGATCTCTTTTTAAAAGACAAAGCAAGTAACACCAAGCACCTCTTCCTTTTACTGTCCATACCTACAGTATCTCTTAAAAATCATCATGCTGCTTTGCAAGATGGTGTGAAATAATTCACAGATCTTACTTTCTAAATGTTGCATGGTCTTGCTTTGGGCTACAGAACAGCTGCCTCATTCTAGCCAGAGCTGACTGTTATATATGGCTGTTCCTGAATAGTAGGGGTTTTTGTAAATTCATTGTATGCGGAGATTCCAGGATGCCAAGGAGTTTAAGTGGTATGGCCTATACAGAGAACTGGCACTGTTAATCAGTATGTCCAGTCAGCTCTGCACACTGTGTGAACTAAAGCCAAGAAAGCTCCAGAATAGCCTCTCCAAATGATACTGTTTTATGAACTAAACTTGATGAGAAGGTGAAATCTCTCACATTCTGAGTATTTTCTTTCCCACTATTTAGACATTTTGAAACCACGATGCTCTGTTGCTTTTCACTTTTGGTTCTTATCTGATGTTTTTCCTGTCCATTTACCTGGTTATTTTAGTGGGGATCTAGCTAAAAAAAAAAAAAAAAAAAAAAAAAAAAAAAAAAAAGCCAAAACAAACCTCTGCAAAGTAACTGGGAATTTGAGAAAACTGAGTAGTACAAAACTTGAAAAAATTCAAAGCTTCTGGTAGGCAGATCCTTCGCTACAGGGCAGTTAGAGGATCAGGTAAGAGAAGTCTCGATGTTCAAAATACATATACGTTGCCATTAGCTGAATATTTATTAAACTAGATCATAGCAAGATGCATTTTCCTTTCTTCAGTTTCCTTTCTCCAAAATCACATGAAAACTGAATACCAAGTATGTAACAGCTTACAGGAACACCACAAAGCTTTCTTACATTTGCATCAGAAATAGAGAAGAGAAAATGAAGAGGAAAAATTAACTATCTGAAAATAAGCAATCTTTGTCCTAAGCACCATTATTAGGCACCACAAGCCTAAAGGTCTGTGGTTATTTTAACAAAATTAAGAAATCAGCTAAAGAACAATACCCTTAAACAGTACAAAGCCATTCACACTACGATAAAGATAAAGTTCTTCTATCATCCAAAAGGCTGGCGCAGAAGAACAGATTTAAGGACATTTACAAAGATGAAGACCTCTGCCATAAATATCTGCCAAAATTTTACTATGGGATAGTAAGCATTTTGCAGTCCTGCGACATTAAGTGTAATAGGACACAAGCTAGGAACCGGATTCAACAAAAGAGTTATTTCAAGGATATTTTCAACACTACAGAAAATGAGACTTTAACCAAGTGGAGTAGGAAGAGTCCAGACTCTGCATACTACTAAAATTAATACTGAAGTGGTGTGCAAATACCTTCTTGTCATCAACTTAAATATCAACTTACTAGGCAAACCAACAATTTGCTTTGGGCAACTGGTCTCATAGGTGTTGCTGTTACTGGGGCTTTTAGGTACTCAGACAGCTCAAGAGGAATTCTGAGGGCTCTGTGATGAGATGTATTTTGAGATGATCACATGTAGCCATAAATCTGAGAGCTTTACTCTACAGAAAGTCTAGTAACAGATTTAACCTTTCTCCACTGAATTCATGGCTTCCCAGATTCCATCAACTGCCACACCACTGTATCTTGTCTGCTCCAGAACTATGTCTGATGTCTTTTCACACAGCGAACATAATAGAAATAAATACAGAAATTGAGACAGGGTGAACCCACAAGTCATTCCTGAAAAACCCTGCATGGACTCACATTTCTAAACCTGTAATCTTGCAGTTGACTTGTTTCAATAGACCAGAGAACTTGCTTCCAAAATCCAAAGTCTGTCCCCTAGGCCCAATGTACCATACCTCTAATCAGAAAAAATAATGTACCTTTCTGCCAAAGAATACTGCTTGTGAGAAAAAAATTAATCAACGTTCATCTAAAGGAGTTACTAAGGAGTTTCACACAGGGAGAAGAGCAATTTGAAAGACTACTCAGTAAGAGTGTTTCTGTTTATTTTTCTCTCCAATTCCTCCTTAGATTTTATTCTTTCTTTTTCTCCTTCCTTTCTTTCCTACCCTCTCCCTCTCTTCCTCTCCAGAAAAACTGAAAATCTTTTCTCTGTTATCCTGTCCTTTAAGCTTTACAAGGAGAACATGTTCACTCCTGGAATATACTGTATAGATTTCCTCTATGTGCTTAGCATACTCAAAGTGGAGGATTGAGATGGCAAAAGTAAAGAAAGTAAGAAACTAGCTCCAGTGAGGTAGTTACAGCTATAGAACAACATGAAGCTTCAGGTCTCTTGAAGTTCTCACAGATTTAATCCTTCTCATTTCCCTGGGGTTTCATCTGCTGACCCAGCTGGGTCACTTTGCCTGGGTTGTGGCAGTCTGAGGTGGTTTCCCACAAAATCAGTTGAGCTGTTTCTCTAGCTCATGTAACACTGCCTTTACCATTGTTCCCATAGGTCTCTTTCCTTTTTTGAACTTTAATTTACTGTGTTTCATTGGTATTTTTACAAAGAAATGAACAGAACAGAGGATACCATTTCTGGTCTCCTCTTTCCAGCATAAAGCAGTCATTTACCAGGCACTGAAGAGTAATGAATCTGGAACTGCTTGCTGCTCTCCAAGAGTGTTAGCATGTTCTTGCCATCTCATATTGGGGATCTAGTTCTAAATGAGCATGAGAAGACAACAGCAGGTGTCCCTTACTGCTGCCTTCTGCAGAATCCTTAATAGCAGCAACACCAAAATATTGCATCCAATCGTTCCATTCTTAAGCAGACACTTCCACCTTCTCCCACAGAGTCTGTATCCTGCCCATTACAGTCAATATATTCTCATGACCCAGAGATCAGCATGGACGTGCCAACACAGCCCAGCACAAGCTACAGCTGCATCTCCATCTATCTACTTACAGGAGTCTTTCTGCCAGCATTTGTTTCAAGGAAAGTAAGGAAGAAAATGGCTTTCAGCCAGTTTATCTGTCCCCACTGCCTTACAAAATGGAAATGGAGGGCAGAACCTCAGAGATGAGCTGGTCAGGTTAGTGGCTGCATGGCTAGTCTATCAAGCTGTTTTCCTTTTAGTGGACCGGTTACAAAGAAGTTACTGTTTGTCACAAATTTTTAGTCACTGAGGTATTAGCGACTTCTCTCTTGATCCATGCCTAATTCATATTTTTAATTCCTAATCACCTACACCAGCTAGTGTTTTAATTTCCCACGTAGCTGACGGAAACTCTTTCAACACGAGGGCCCCCATTGTCATCCAAGTATAAGGATGAATTCCTCAATTTCCTTGTTCACGTAACATGAGCAATAAACATGGTGGAATGCCGGCAGCCATAAGAGCATGGCCTGGCAGTATTCAGTCTGGCCTAGGCTGAACAAAGCTACAGCCACACAGGGCATCGCTGATCACCCGTACTCTGCCCCAAAGCAGGGACACTACTGTACATTAATATGATAGCAAGAAAATAAAGAGTGGTTGAAAAAGAAAGCTATATATCAAGATTTTCTTCATAACAGACAGATTTGGAAAGAACAATGTTCTCATTATACTGACTGTTGAGATTCTCCTTTGTGAAACTGTGACAAATCTAATAGTGCATGGGGGGGATATTTTTTAATAGAACCAACAGACAGATGGATGAGGTCTCAGAGAGACAGAGACAGGAGTGTATAAACTTCAGCCAAATACAAAGAAAGAGAAACTGCCTGGGAAAACATAACTGAGAGTAACTCAGCATGGCTTGGTACTGGGAGCTGAACTTGCAGCTTTGACAAGGCTGACTTTAAGGCGACCTTCAGTGGAGCTCCTTAACAGTGTATGCTGGGCAATCGCTGGTAAATCTTTATTAATTTTAATTGGCGGCACCCATTTATAAGAACCATTAAAAAGGATAAATTGAGCCCATCCGGTGTAATGTCTTTTGTTAATTAGTTTGTCAGCACTGTTTTAATATCCCCTAATGACTTCATATTTCAGGCCTGACATTAAAGGAGACGCTGTGAGAAAGGAAATGGTCTTATCACCGTGTACATTTTTTTCTTTTTTTGAACAAAAAGTGTCCTTCCAGGCCTGACCAAGGTTAGGTGTCATTTAACTCAGACAGACAGGTACCACAAGACTTGGAAGGGCCCTATCACTCTATCCATACTTCACCTTGCTACTGACCAGCATGCTCTGCTGAGATTTCCTCTCTTTACAGACCCACACAACAGCAGAAGAAATTCAGAGTCATCAAAAAAAAAACAGAGTCACAAAAAAAAAACAGAGTCACCAAACTCCCACCCTCCATAGCTTGTCATGGACTTGTCTCCTGTCTCAAAGCACAACCATGCGGGGAAAATATGGGAGAAACCTGAGACACAATTACAGCAATTCTTCCCTTAAGTACAAGCAGGTGAGACCTCACAAAGCTGAAGGTCTTTTGATTTACAAGGACAAGCACAACACTGATATATATCCTAATCTGTCTTGGGGGCCACAGTCTTACAGATGAGATGCTGATAGAATAAGAGCATCAATAAAGAATGCTTTGTGTATGAATCTGGAGAAATTATTTCTCCAGGTATGATGTTTGGCCCGGAACAAAGGGGAGTGAGCAAATCTGTGATTTTGGCGCCAACAGTTCTCTCCTTTCTCCCTTGTGCTCATCTTGTATTTCTTGGACTAGCACACTCAAACTGCAAGCCTGGAAGATGAGGAACTTGAATACAGTTACAAGTGTTGGAAAAACATGGCTTTTCTATTTCTAATGAGTACAGTATTTTATATCTTTATGTCTCAAATAGGTTATGAAAATTTTATATTAGGTAATAAAGGCAACTTAGCACAAATATATAAGCTTTTCTCCTGAATATGTATGCACTTGATAAGTTTTATTCAAGGACGAAGTTATAAGGTAAGGGCCAGAAGGATCAACTGTAGCCATCACAGAAGGTAACACAACCCATCATTGTCCTAGAGCTCCCTTCATGGGGTTAACCTGGTGTTCTTAGACACCACTGTCTCTCTCCTCACAGTTCTGCAACACATTAAATGTCTTTGAGCTGATGAACACTGGAATTATTCACCCAGGGAACCATTTCCTCACAGTGAGGTCTGCAGCAAGTTTTATCCCTGCTCTGTTTCCTACAGTGGCTTGATGAATCACAGGGCGAGATCCTGAAATAACGCTGACTTTTTGTCAGTGAAGGGCTTGGTCTTGAAAGCTGGATTCTGCTTTTTTTTTTTTTCATCAAAGATTATAATAGGTAAGCAATATGAAGAAAATAACATCCTCCACCAGTAAATATCACATTTGATGCTTTGGTGTCTAGTGTTAGATTAACTCACACGAGGGCAAACTGAGTAATTGAGAAACAGCTAATAAGAGAATTAGCTTTTCCTCTGTCTTACACAGCTTTGTAAATCATGAATAATTCCATTAATTGTAAGGTATTTGCATTTATGCTGGTAATAGTAAAAGGAAAATTAAATCTTTAGTGAACAAAATAGCATTTTTTTATCCTTAAATTTTATGTTAACCCATAAATGGCCCTTTATAAGCATCATACTGAGAGCTGTAGAGTTGTTCCATTTTACTAGATCACCTTTCAGCAAAACAGAAACAATAACTGTAAAGACAATCAGTTCTAGTTTTATTACTGAGCAAAATCCTTGCCTCAAAGTCAATGGAAATCTTGCTGTAAAGGTCTGGAGAACAAACAGGTTTTACTTTTTTCATTAAAATTTAGGGCTAATGATTTCGCCACAGATTTTTTTTTTTTTTGATGGATACACAGTCACAGCACTTGAATATTAAAAGCTGCTCTATGATCTCCCAAAAGCCATCCTACTGTCATTGCAAGACTGTGCCATGTTTCATGCAGATTTAAAATTTTCAGGGGACTGCTAAAACTATGCCCTATGTGAAGCACACAGTAAAAGCATGCCTAGAGTAAAATAGATATTCCCAGCAGGCTGAACACCTCTTTGAATCAACTGCCTTTGCAGCTAATAAAAGTCTTGAGTTTTTCCTCCAACCAGCCTGTCTCTTGTGCGCTGATGTGCTCTGCAGAATTCAGCCTTTTATAATCAAAGGTCTGCATAATAATGCCAGCATAGTTGGTACTTAGTCTCCATTTTGCAGCGCTGACAAATACAAATTTACATAATAGTCTTTCATTTCTATAAAACAATATTATTCCTGACAAGCATATTTCCTGTCTTCACAACAGAACAAAAACTTGTATTTCCATTGTCCCAGTATTTTCAGCTTTTGTTGTACAAAAAATTATGCCTTAATTAGTTTCACTATTGCCAGCTAGAAAGCAAAGAGAGATTATTTTCTTCATATGCATTAACTCAATGACAGTTGAAACTCACCTGGGAACTGAGAAAAGAGGAAACTAACATTCCTCTTTCCAGGCACATGTAAGAGCCAGAGAGAAAAGAATGGTATCTACCACTGCCAAAATGTGGCAAACTTAGGCATAGGTCTTCTAGAATCTTCCCATATATACCCCAACACTATTTTCACCTGTTGGTATCTTTCCTTCTTTCATATAAACCTTTCTGTCCTCCAGTACGTCACTCTTGTTTATGGTCTTCAAAATTTAGGTATCCAATAACCAAATTTCCAAATACTGATAAAATGTCTGTATTTTAATATTTTTTTTTAAGGTTTGAAAATGCAAACCATGTGACTAACATATTTCAAGTACTTTAATAAAATGTTAATACTTTACTGTAAATTTTTAATAAATTATCATTTTTATCCAAAATGCAGCTTGCCAAATAAAAAAAAAAAACACATCTTAGCACCTAAGAAATGTGGCACCCATTAAAATAACCTGACCAGTCTAAATAAGCCTATACAATTAATTTTACGAATATACACGAACAGAACTACAGGCAGGCCCCATCCACGACATACAGACACTGTATGTGCCCGCACAAGTTCCCTGACTGGTCCTCCAGGCTGATTCTGGCCTCGTTACCTGCCAGGAATCATTGAGGAACTTACATAAGGTTATCTGCATGCCTGGATTACTCAGTGCATGTGTTGAAAATTTTCCTTGCCCTGACAGAGTATCAAGTTGGAGGAAGACAGCAATCACAATCCATATTTACAAGAACAGTTTTTTTCTTAATAAAGCTGTCATTAATAATAAAATAGAGCTGTTAATTTTAATAGCAGATAACAATACACAAAATACACCCACTTCACACAGCTCACGCATATGCACACCAACACACTAACTTGTAGTTATCAGATGGGAGCAATACCTGGGAGGCCAGCCCCAGCCGTTTCACCAGAAGCAGAGGATTGTACTGATACAACAAGGGTTTCCAGGCAGGTGTTCAGAAAGCGCTTCAAGCGGTCCCTTGTTTCAACTGGTGTATACATATACCTGTAGTCCCTGCCTGCAGATACCAGCCACCACAGTCTTGGCTGTGGTGTAAGTCATGCATCCCACTGTTGATCCTGGTGTTTGCGGGTGGTCTTCAACAGTTTTGGCTGACTTGCATACTAATATATCTATGCTTGTGAATTCAACAGCATTACTAACCTCTGGAGCTTATCAGATTTTGGGAGACTTTCAGACATGACCTCTCAGCACACACTTTTCCCCTCTTTGACTTGCTGTCTTCTGGTATCTATTTCTACCCCCATTTAAATACCTATAGAATCTGTAAAAACCTGTACAATCCATTCACAGTCACACAGTGACACACAGTAAAAGGGCCTTTACAACACACACAGGCGATCTGATGCTTCTGGGAAAAAGCAGAGTTATTAGGCAGTACCATGTGAACTATACTGCTATGTGCAGTAGCTCAAGGAGACAGGAAGTGCCAACACACCTGCCAAAAATCAGAGTAAAAGCTGCAAATTGAGTTGTTTACAGTGAATATGGATCTTTTTTTAGGAAAACAACTAAGAAATATAAAGGTAAAACAAAGGCAAAGCCAACCAAGTGCCTTTTTTTTTTTTTTTTTGGCTATTACTTAAATAATTGATTAAAAACAAGTTCAAAATCAGGCATTTAAAAATCACTCCATAGAAACAACTTTGAAAATAACCTGAATTTTTGTTACCTGTTTTGATCATTCATCAAGAGATCATAGGCTAATTTTTCATGAGAATCAGCTTTTTAGCTTATATCTCAGCACTGGAAAAAGCAAGTTGCCTTATTTTCCCCCATGGGAAAAAAACCCAGAACAAAATAGAATAAAACACATGAACTTGTATAAAATCACAAATGTCACTATTTGTGACTGTCATATGCTCCTAAATCCCACCATCACTTAGCCAGCAACTTCTTGACGGAGCACTGGAACAGGCTGCCCAGGGAGGTTGTGGAGTCCTCTTCTCTGGAGATTTTCAAGGCCCACCTGGATGCAGTCCTGAGTAATGTGCTCTAGGCAATCCTGCTTTAGCAGGGGAGTTGGATTAGATGATCTCTAGAGGTCCCTTCCAACTCTGAAAATTCCGTGATTCCGTGATTCTTAGTCCTGCATCATGCTGAGCATTCAGCATCAAAGGAAAGTACTGCTGTGCTAGCTTACCACCTTACAAAAAATGCCCAATATCCTTATCCTCATTTTGCAGAGAAACAACTGAAACACAAAGATAAGTTGTTTGATCTTGGTGGCAGAATCAGGATACGTCTGCTTATATTTTTCCTGGAAAAATACTTTTTTTTTCTTTCTTTTTTTTTTTTATATGGAGGACTAGAAAGTTGAGGATGCATATTTCTCAGCTTTCCTTTGACAAGAAAGCTATTGATCCTTCTGAAATTCCCTTATTTTTTTCAGTATCCCACTCTCTCTAACTTTTTCCCAAATCGATTCTTGGTCACAAGTGATAGAAACCTCCAGTATTCATTTTTCTAATGAAAAGTTCCCTCTCTGACTTCAGACCTGTCACTTATAATCTCACAATTTTCTCTTAGTCTGCTGCTTTCCATAATGAAAACAGTCACAACTGTAATAAAAATAATTTTGAAAATAAAGTGGTTTTATAATGAAGTTCATAAAGGAATAAAAAATTACAGAAGTCAACTAACAGGAGTCCCATGGCCCCTATTCACAGTACTACACTAAAATTTTCTCACAGTACAGAAACTAAGCAAAGTCAAGCAAACATGAAGACAAATTTCTCCTCAGTGAATTGTCTCCAAACATCTGATAGCTCACCCCAACCCCTTGTCATCAACTTTTATGCACATAAAATAATCCACTGAATAATTCATGTGAATAGTCTTGATCTGAAGCCTATGTACAATGAGTTCCTTACATGTGTTTTGTAATGCATATAATCTTACTTCCATTCTCCAGCCAAAAATAACGTAATTTTGGAATAAATGTCTTGTCAAGAAGCTCCTGCTCACTTTGTGGCACCATTCCAAATTAAACACACTATTTGCAATGAGATCTTTCAATCAACTTGTTCACAACAACATAGTTTCAAAACCAACAAAAGGACACCAAAGAGACAAGCTCGTTTCAGATTTTGTCTGAATAATCCTGAGCTACTCTCAGTATTTGCCTACCCTTATGGAACAATATCCGCTGGATGCCTCTAATAATCTCAGGAAAAAAAACCCAACATAAACCACGATGAAACATTGCTGCTAAACCCAGTTGAACACTGAGACTGGGCAACGAAGGTAATGAGTTGCCACTAAATGACAGAGAGCATCCCCACTTTTGATTTTACCTCTGTAGGAAACAGGAGAGAGGCCCTTTGAAAGCACTGAACATGACAGTCTCTCCCTGCCTTCTCCCCCAAGCATCATGGATGGGCCTTTCACAACAAGCAGAAGAAATTGGGCCAGGGACAGGTGAAGTGCTGATGGCCAAGTTTTAGGTGCGCAATTTAACAAAGATTGAGCACTGTATTTGGGGACAGGGAGGGAGAAGATGCTTTCAGTCTAATCTGAAAAATACATCATGATGCCAAAATAGGACTGCAGCAAAGCGAGTGCAGTCATCTGCTTCACTAGCCACACAGTGAGACCACTGTCAACAGAAGGTGTCTCGTGCTTTCTTTGCCAGGAGCTCAGCTTCCCAGGGAGGAGGAAACATGCTTTCTGCTACATTTCACAGACTGTGGGGGCTCCCATCACCTGTTGTTGAACCAGTTCTTTGGTCAGGGGTACAGCCTGCTATGCTAAGGCTCCCTGCTTTCCCTCTGACCACCTGTGCTGGCCTAGACATACACTAACTTAACATATGATGCAGGCCGAGGAAGAAGCTTTGTGTTTAAAATTGTTATTTCCACGAAACATTCAGCATACAGACACAAAGTTTGTACAAATAGCCAAATATCTCATAACTCCTGCACCCCAAACTATACCCCATGTATTTGGACAATTTGTGCACTTAAATGCATGAGCTTGATATTCTGCCAGCTGGCCACCATTTATCTCATTTTAATGGAATCAGAAAGACATGAAGCAACTTTACAACCTTTAAGTAAGCCAAGACTGGCTATCTAGATCCTTTTATATTATAATGTCCTGTTAATCACTGCACTCCCTAGCTTTGCACAATGTGTTCTGCCCTCACAATTGAGCTGAGCTTGTGGCCAGGAAGATTACCTTACCCTGAAATTCAAAATGTTTTCTGTCCTGCTCAGTTCTGATCTGGGGAAGTAGATTAACTGATTGAGCAGCCAAAGTCTTCTGCCAAGTGAAATTTTCAACCATTTTTTTCTACCTGAACCAGCCCTGCAAATCTCCTACAAGCTCCTTGCCTACATCCCCCCAGAGAGGCTCAAAAGGCCTACTCCCACTGCTCCATCTAACTACTCTCCAATAAGCAGAGATCAGCATCCATTCAAGCACTTCCAATAGCTTCTTCATTGTCTTTTCCATTAGTACCAAGGGTTGTGTATATAGGCAGGCCCAGCATACCTGTAAAGCTGAGACACATAGTAGAAGGAAAGCTGGTTAGAGGTGCTCAAACCAGTGGTACTAGAGGTGCTCAGGTGAGTGCTTACTGGAGGATAATGAGAGCTGTTCAAGTCAGCAGTAAACAGCTGTTTGGTATGAGGGTTACAGCTGGAGGTCAACTGGAGAGGTATAATTGCATCCCTACATGCTGCATTTGGTGGGTTGCTAAAGGTAAAGCATGTCAGGTTACAAAGCTATCTGAGTTCTGCTTGGTGGGCAACGTGATCATCTCTGAGAACAGTTCTTCTGCTAACTCAGAAGACATGTGGAGTCTGGCCTAAGCCTAACCTTGAATACTGCAAGCACTACCTGCTAATTGCTGGCTCCTCGCCCCTAGCCTGGGTGACAGGAAGAGGAGAGCAAGAGAGGCTACCTACAGAGCAGCACCTTCTGGCAGCTGGAACAGCAGCATTCCTCCTGCTTGAGTACTGCCTCAGCCTAGCTGCAGGAACTCATGATACAGCTGCTCACTGCAGGCTTTCACAGGCCAGGCTCGTTATGTTCTCTCACTGTGTCTAACAGGGACTAATGCCTGAAGCCACATTAGTCTGAAAAACAGAGATGGTCCAGAGTTGTAATACTCAAGTACAGTCCTTTTCCAAAAGCAGGATGTCTTAACATGAGGCTTGTTTCACAGCCAGCTGCATCGCATTGGCTTGACCTTTCTTTTCCATTTGGGGACAAAAGTGTTTCAACCATATCATCCAACACCTAAACATGAACACATTCCCACTCCCAAGTTTGAGAGCTAGAAGTGTCATGTTAAAATAGTAAGCAGCACTTTTGTGATAAAGCAAAATTACATGAGTTGCCAATGAATAGCCAACATCACCAACAGACAACACTCATTTGTCCATAAATTTTTAAATTGTAAATTACAAGATAAGTCCTTGCTTTGGCGGTGCTCTGAGAGACTCTATATGCTTCTAACTCCCACTGCTGTCCTGCTGCAGGAAATGTAAAGGCCCGGAGTTAACAGCTAACCTGAGCTTAAGTGCTCATTTGTTGTGTTCTTGCTGAAAGTTGCTGCTGTTGGCCTGTTGTAGGTTGATTACAAGTGCCCTCACAATGATTATTAATGTTATGGTGGATCAAATTTATTTGTATGAAGCTCTGTCAAGGTGAAAGACATCAGGGGTGAGTTTGAATGGGTATGTTTAAAATGGACACACAAAGGAATTTGGAGGTGCCAGCCCTATATGCCCTTACCCCATAAAAACAGCACCTGCAAGAAAGTGGTCATAGATTATGTAAGAGATCTCCTCTGAGAAATGACCTTTCTGCCTCTGTTTTTGATACTGAAACAACTTCACTCATATATTTTATGTTCCAACAAAAACATAAATTCTGGATGAAGGAGTCACAGCTTCCCTCTGATGATCCTCCCTGCTGTCCTAGGGCTACATAAACAAAAGGAGAAACAAATGACAGAAAGCCTGCTTGAGGAGATCCTTCAGAAGGGTAAAGATGGGTTAATTGAAACAAAGATAAATGTGTTGACGTTTTCTAGAACTGAGAGGAGTTTGGCATCTCAGGAACTCTTGGAGGTGTCAGATGCACAGGATTAAGATTGGCATATAAAAAGGAGTCAGGAGGGTCTGGAGACAAAGAAATGCACATTAAGATGGGCAGAAAGATGCTGTTCCTGGTTCTCATATTTGTTTTGTTCAGCACTACTCATGGAAGGAGGGCAAATACTTTGCTGAGTACATAGAAGGATTTAATGGGTCGAAGGTGCTGATTCCTCAAGCCCAGACACTTCACATGCCCAGTCCTGGGAAAGAGACGGAAAGCCCCAGTTCAGTGTACTTAACCCTCAGAATCTCTTAACAAACAGCAGTGACATGCTTCTGGAGACAACCTGCACAATCCCATCAACTGGACAAGGGGAGAGAGTGAAAAGTTCACTTGGAAAGCATCAAAGTGTGGACAGTCCCCACACACTTTGGAGGAGCAGGTTCCTTGAGATCTAGCTGTTGCTCAGTTAAATAGGTCATAGAAACAGCTCTTAATTCACTCCAGACAGAAGATTAGGATACCAAGCAAGTGCTTTCAGAAAGATTCAGGACCTTGCACTAATTCAGTTTGTGCTGTTTATTCTGCACAGAGATCTCATGCAGAACCTCTCTGCCTCAGGGTGATATAGTAACATGAGTTCACTCACATGAACTCACTCATGATCTGACCTGGCAAAAAGGGCAATGAAATTGTTCAAAACCAAAGTATTTTAAAGGTTGGGAAAAAATCCTCACATAATTGATTTTATTAGTATTGTTTACACAACTTTCTAGAGATGGCCTAGCTACATGAAGTACAAATAACCAAATAATTTATATGACGGTAGAACTCACATTTTCACTGAATCAGCTAAGCAGGGAATATTTATCAACTCTCTCTTCATAACAAAATAAACCTGACACTGCCCTCATCCATGCAGAAAGAGCAAAGCAGGAATTATTAATTTCTCTGTAAACTGAAAATCAAACTAATTCAGCAGAAACACTTTGTTACAGTCCATCCAACAAACATATTATAGATCTTACAGGAATGACGATTCACTTTCCTATTCATACTTGGCATTTGTTTACTCACTCTTTGAAATTCCTCACAATCTGATGAAGCGTGGGCTGTATAAATGGATTGTGAGGTAGACTGGAAACTTGCTGAACTTTCAGGCTCAAAGGGTTGTGATCAATGGCACAAAGTCCAGCTGGAGGCCTGTCACTGATGGTGTATGCCAGGGCTTGATACTGGGGCCAATAGTATTTAACATCTTCATTAATCGTCTGGACAACAGGACAGAGTGCACCCTCAGCAGTTTTGCAGACCATACAAATGTGGGAGGAGTGGTTGACATGCTGTCAGAGGGACCCTGACAGTCTGAAGAAGTAGACCAATAGGTACCCCACGAAATTCAACAGAGTGAAATGCCAAATCCTGCACCTAGGGTGGAATAACACCATACAGGAGTACAGGCTGGGGGCCAACTAGCTGGAAAGCAACTCTGAAGAAAGGAACCTACAGATCCTGATTGAACATGAGCCGGCAATGTGCCCTTGTAGCAAAGAAGCCAAATGGCCTCCAGGACTGGATGAGGGGGAGCATTGCCAGCAGGTTGAAAAACTCTGGTCAGCACTGGTGAGATCCTACCTGGAGCACTGGGCTTCCCAGCACAAGAGACATGAACATAGGGGAGCAAGCTCAGTAAAGGGCCACAAAGATTAAGGGGTTGAAGCACCTGTCATATGAGGAGAGGTTGAGAGAGGTAGAATTGTTTACCCTGAAGAACAGAAGGCTCAGGGGACATCTTGTTAGTAATGGGAGGAAGTAAAAAAGACAACCAGATTCTTAGTGGCATCCAGTGACAGGACAGGAGGCAATATATACACACTGAAACACAGGAAACTCTATTTAAACATAAGAAAAGTTTAGTCTGATGGTGGCCAAACACTGGAACACGTTGTTTAGAGTGGTGACGGAGCATCCATCCTTGGATATAATTCACAAACATGACTGCACGTGGTCCTGAACCACCTGCTGAAGTTGACCCTGTTCTAAGCAGAGAGCTTGGACTAGATGATCCCCAAAGGTCTCTTCCAACCTCAACATTTCTGTGATTGTGTGAATCTCCACTGGACTTCAGACTCCTACCTTGAGATCTATTGCTTTTTGTAGGTCATAAGCTCCATGATGTGGGCTAAGGAGAAGAGACACAAAAGGTACTTCTTGGAATACAGTATTTCATCACAACTTTAATCACTGGCTATGGATTGTTCCATGTATTTGTGTATTTTGGCTGATGCCTCCCTGTGTATTTTTATATGCATGTAAGTGTTCAGCAGTGTCCCAGATTCAACCTTTTAAGCCATCACAACCTTGTACTCCACAAGTAGCAGAACATGAAATAGCCATATAATGTCGACATCTAGCTAAGTTTATGTCAGTTCTGGACTCACTGCACTCTTGAAAGTTATTCAGAAACAGAAAGAGGCAGATTTAAATCAGACTGTACTTTGTAAATTGGGCAGAAATAGCCCTTCGGCTACTTTGACATGTTATTTTACCACTCTAAATCTAAAAGAAAACAACATTCTCCAGGAACATGGGTTAGTATTTTCACTAACTGATCACCTCCTTTTTCTTCATTTCCACTTTCCCCATTTCCAGAAAACACAGCACTATTCTAACCCAAAATGCAGAAAACAAACCACTTACAAGCTAAGTGTCTTGGGCTGCTATCACAGGTCTTTTTGCTGATCACATATTCAAGTACAGATTTCCTCAGCATCTGCCTTTGTGAAATTGTTTTCTACTATCAGTGGATGCAATTCAGTATTTGTTTCTCTTTCGGTCCATAGAATGTAAAAGCTGTGCAATGCAATGTGGGACGTGAATAAAAACAGACAATGGATCTTGTTGTCACAGACATGATCTACCCTCTGTGTAGATCTTTCATGATTGGAAAAGCCAGATTGGAAGGGCTACCTCCATGTTAGTGGAAGTAAAAAAGCCAAATGTCTAGTGACTACAAAGAAAAAGGTTCTTTGAGATGGGTCTTCAAATGAAACATTTCCCTTCTTTGACTAAACCAGAAGAAATATGCCGACCTACAAGGTATTTTGCAGAATTCCCCCAAAAAAGAGAGCAGAGATGGAAGATACAAGAATTATACTGGGTCAGACCAAAGGTCAGTCTAGCCTGATAACTTGTCTCCTACACTGCCTAATAGTCACTGAATGTGCAGTCCCAGAACAGACTGAACTCCAGAACAGTTAGCCTGAATAGAGACATCTAAACAATTCATCTTGGAGTCTGTCCTGCTACAAACAGAGGCCAATGACAGATTGGGCTAAGGAAAAGTGTAAGAATAAGGTAGTGCTACATCCCATGCACACGGGAGAAGCCTGGTCTAACTTTCAAAGTAACCAGCTATGACTTCTGGAAGAAGATATTCTGGTGAGGCTATATTACATACACGATGACTTTAAAGGCATTGACTGCAAAGACAGACATTTATGTATTTAAAACAGATCAAACAACAGCTGCAATATCCCCTGCCGTTCCAGATCCACTATGATCATAAGCCAAGTAGAGCACAATGACAAGTATGCCGTGCTCATACACCTGTGAGGAGTTCCCAGCCTGCAGTGGAAACTGGAAAGCTGTCAACAAGAACACAGTGAGCCCAAAGATATCCCAAAGCCTCAGCAAGAAGTATGAACCTGGGGAATTTGTTCAACTGTGGTTGATACTGGATAATGTTGGGAAAGACTGGTTGCATGGTGTCCTCCCCTGATGGGGGACACCTTGACTTTGGGAGGGCCACATCAACCCTGCAGAATGGCTATGCAGAGTAGTCACTGCCCGCTGCCTGCAGCAGCTCAGGCAGTGCTTTTGAGCAGTGACTGGGGAGGCAGCTAAGGAGAAGAAAGAAGGTTGAACCACACCTGAACTTTGATTTCTTCCCCACTAAGAAGTGGTCCACAGAACCCCTCTATTTGACAGGGAGATGTAGATGGCCATCATACTCCTCCTCTATCCATCAGAGGACTCTGCAAGGAAGGGAAAAGCGAGCTGGCCAGCCACACATGTCTGTGGACACAATGAAATTCTCTGAGCACACTGTAGGATAAATGGAGAACTGACACGTACCCATCTGACCTAATTTTTGTGAAGAATAAACTCTGAACTGTGTGGCCTCCCAGACCATGGTGGGGAGCAGGCCCAAGAGGTAAGCCTGAATTTGCCATCAGAGAGATCTTGGAGAGTTTCTGGAGCGTTTGCTCCAGAGCCCACTGGATAATATGCTCTCCTCCACACTCTGCCCCAGGTCACACCAGGACTCAAAGTCAGTAGGGTCAGTTGTGTGTTCTGACATAAAGATCTCTTCAAATCTCTGAAACGGGGCATACTGCCCATGAAAAAATATTGTTCTCTCAGTTTTTCAAGAACTGAGCCTTTATCTTCTTGAACATAATATAACACTACTTGTTGGTCTGCTTGCATGAGGCATAGAAGTCCTTATTTTACTACAAGGTTATCTTTTCACCAAAGAAACTTTCAGACTTCTCACTACACAGGTCAATGACAAAGACCTGTTTCTTCAGAGTCCCAGTTTATGTCTCACTGGATCTTCAGGGAGTCTGAAGGAGTTTATCACAACTGTGAAAGACTGCAGTAGAATGGACAAATACTAAAATAAGAGAGGTTGCTAGAAGACAGGAGGGGTTCAGCAAGGGTAGATTGCAACAGAAATATGACAACTAAAGAAATTAACACATTTAAAGCCAGGAGAAGGATGGAAAAAGGAGAAGCAAAGACACAGAGATGAGGGATGGCAGCTAATGGCAAATATGAAAGTGCATATGAAGAAGCACTTCTCACTTCTGTGCCTGGGAAGATCCTCCTAGAAGCTATGCTAAGGCACATGGAGGACAGAGACGTGATTCAAGACAGCCAGCATGGCTTCACAAAGGGCAAGTGTTGCCTGACTTGGCCTTCTATGATGGAGTGACTACATCAGTGGACAAGGGAAGAGCTATGGGTGTTGTTTATCTAGACAACTTATTTCTTACAGAAGTAAGGTCTTTAACATGGTCCCCCACAACATCCTTCTCTCTCAGATGGAAAGATATGGATTTGATGGATGGACTGTTCTGTGAATGAGGAATTTCTTGGATGGTCATAACCAGAGGGCAGTGGTCAATTGCTCAATGTCCAGATGGAAATGTGTGACAAGTAGTGTCCCTCAGGGGTCCACACTGGGACAAGTACTGTTCAATATCTTCATCAATGACATAGACAGTGGGATTGAGTACACCCTCAGCAAGTTTGCAGATGACACCCAGCTGAGCGGTGCAGTTGACATTCCTGAGGGATGGGATGCCATCCAGAGGGACCTGGACAAGATTGAGAAGTGGGCCCATGTGAACCTCATGAGGTTCAACAAGGTCAAGTGCAAGGTCCTGCAATTGGGTTGGGTCAACCCCTGGTATCAATACAGGCTGGGGGATGAAAGGATTGAGAGCAGCTGAGGAGGAGAAGAACTCGAGGGTACTGGTGGATGAAAAGCTGGACATGAGCCAACAATGTGCTCTCACAGCCCAGAAAGCCAACTGTATCCTGGGCTGCATCGAAAGAAGATGCAGCTCTGGTGAGGCCCCACCTGGAGTATTGCACCCAGTTCTGTAGTCCTCAGTATGAAAAAGACGTGGAACTGCTGGAGTGGGTCCAGAGGAGGCTCACAAACATGACCAGAGGGCTAGAACACCTCTCCTATGAGGACAGGCTAAGAGAGTTGGGATTGTTCAGCCTGGAGAAGAGAAGGTCTCTGGGGAGATCTTACAGCAGCCTTCCAATTCCTAATGGGGGCTTATAAGAAAGATGGGGACAAACTTTTTAGTTTAGCCTGTTGCGATAGGACATGGGGTAATGGTTTTAAACTAAAAGAGGGAAGATTTACACTAGACATAAAGAAGAATTATTTTACGATGAGGGTGGTGAAACACTGGCACAGGTTGCCCAGAGAGGTAGTAGACGCGACATCCCTGGATACCTTCAAGGTCAGGTTGGACAGTGCTCTGAGCAACCTGATCTAGTTGAAGATGTCTCTGCTTATTGCAAGGGAGGCTGAACTAGATGACCTTTAAAGGTCCCTTCCAACCCCAAATTTCTATGATTCTATGCTGCAAGTGTTCTCCATAGTTCAAGAGCTTTCTAATGGTACAGGATTTTTCTGGACACACTGGAGGGCTTTGCAGTAGTGAGAACCAATCTTTGCTTCAGACTTTTGTGGCTCCTTGTGCGTTGGATGCATCTGGTGCATACCCAGAACCACAGCTTTTGGTTCCATTTTTTCCAAAGGATTTCGTATGGGGTTCACACACACCGGAATCACCCTGTAAGATGAACCAGCATGCAGTAAATGAGGGCAACCAGATATGCTTTAAAAGCACATTACTGCTTAGAAACAAAGTGCTGAAGTAGGTGCAGTCAATGTTTGTTTAAGACATCTGTCTATCTCTACAATAGTTTGTGGATTAAGTCGTGAGTAGAGCGAAGACTGAATATCCATCTTTGAAGCATTCTGAAGCTGTACTCCCCTAGGACAATCCAGTTCACAAATACAAGGACAAGGAACTTGTGAGAGTTCACAGTGTTCATCCTAGGGCATCTGCCTGGAAAACAGGCTTCAAGAGATCAGGTGATTGATACATGACCTTCCAGGAAATGTTGCTTCCCCTTTGTATTGCCTTGTCTACCCCAGGAATCACATTAACAATACTGACACACTTGTCTATCCTTTAAAAAACAAGTTTTCCCAGAAGGAAAATAGCAAAATAAAAACAGTAAAAGCTAAAACAAAACAAAACAAAACAAAATCCACCACCACCAAAGGATTATTAGGCTATTAGCTCTGTCTACGCTATGTAGATGCCAGTGAGGAATTTTATTAACACTATCTATGCTACATGGAAGGTGCTCAAGTAGCAGTGAGCTGCTTTTACTGTACACAAATAGCTGCTGAAAGCAATGGATGTTTCTATATTAATTTAAATCAAAAATTTCCTTGTGTAGTGTCACTTCATAAAACCAAAACCCTAGAAAGACTATATTTAAAAGATGCATAAATGTGATACTTCATGGAATTTGAAATATTTTATAGTTATTTTATTGTTACTAAATTTTGATTTTTATACTAATATTTATAAACATTAAAATGTGATTCTTTTTCACCAGTGTGACTAAGAAATGAGTGTTTTGTTGTCAAAAGCCCGGGGATTCTCAAAATTTCTACTATGCACAAGGAATCAACACCTAACTACATAACTGTGTCCCAGGAAAAACAAAGCTGAATGAACACTGCAAGTGTAGAGCTTCTGGCAGGAGGATTACACAGCAGAGGGAGCAGTTGCCCTGAGCCACTTTCTTTCGTTCCAGCATTGACATTTCTGTAGCTGCAAATTATTCTAAGATGAGTTTGTAGACTAGTGTAGTAGTTTACATTAGACCAAACGTCATAGTTGAAAAAAAGAGAAAAAAGCCTTCAAGAACAGGAATCCTTTCTGAGTACAGCTACATATTGAGACCAAGAACTCTGCACTTACTTAGACAGACATTGGTAAAGCATCCAAGAGAAAAAGGAGGTGCTACCTGTGAAGGAGGAACGTTGTGTGCTTCTGATAAGGAAAAAGAAATAGATAATTGCTAGTGTGAAGAGTTTGTGGGAAGGAGGATTATCATCCACTATAAGAACAGCATCTCTGCTGAGTCCACCGTTTATAGGAACAATTTTAGTTCCTAAGATTGTTTGTAGAAAGCGTTTTGAGAACAAGAGTTGAGAGATCAGGGGTGAACCAACCATGTATGTGTTTGTCCTTCACTAGTTGTTTGTGAGAGTTTATTCTGGTATGTAGTCATTGCTTAATTTGACCTATGAAGTTTCCAGGACACCATTTGGTACAAAGGATGAATGAGATTACATTCTTGGCAGTGACAATATAGCAGCTAGATGTGGAAGACTGAATCTAGGGAGTATTATTCTTATTAAGAGACAGGAAGACACTCCAATACAAAACGTATCCAGAAAAGGTACTGCAGGTTTCAAAGCGCTGTGTGTATTGAACCTGCAAGAGAAAATGTGCACCATGCCCTACACAGTTAAGGTCACTGCAACACAAAACTATTGTAGTTCACACTATTCCCGCATGAATATGACAAAATCAGGAAAAAAAAATTGCTGGTGGACACATGCAGATATTAATATCTGAAAGCAACACTTGCTTTCATTCCATTTTTTAAATCTTTACTTTTCTAAAAGAGAAAAAAATATAGCAAATTTTCTGTTTGCAGTCTTCTGCTTACCAGACTATATAGTCACACGTTTGGCTAGACCAAGTGTTAGTCTTAGTTATCTTTTCTTTTACACCTTTTAATTCTTACCAATATAATAAAATTAAACACGTCAGCTTTCCCTTCACTATGCAGTCAAATCAGTTACAGGACTTAAAACTGAGGAAAAGATCTTTGCTCAACATGGGTCCCAAGAAGAGCTACTCAGTCATTTGTGAAAGAAATAACACCTCAATTTATGGTTAAAAACAATATTGGGATTATTTTCAATAAACCAGGACTGTAATAAACTACCAAAAGTCAAGAATAGTAACATGTAAGAACTAATTGTATCATAACACACCACCTGAAGGTAACCTCCACCCTTTTTAGAGACCAAGGAGTTGATAGATGCTGCCTGCAGCATCAATTTCCTCTAAAAATACACTTCTCAAAATGGAGGGCATCGGTGTCCCGGCCAAAATCAGTGCAAGTGACTCCAAGCGTGGCTGCTACCTGTATCTGCCCTGCTGCTGGCCACATTCTCACCATGGATATCTTGTCACATACAGCAAGGGTACTAATCACCAAGAAGTAAAAAATTACTCTACACATTCAGCACTGAGACAGGCAAGAATCACCACAAAAGTACAAATGGGTGACTGGCCAGCACTGCAACCCAACTGACCAGAAACTCCACATGTGACTAGTAAGGATCTGGCCTTTTGTAAGTTGGTTTCAGGCCAAGAAAAAGCTAGACATCCATAGGAATGGCTGTGAATTGGCCAGTCTCTGTCCACAAACACAGAAAGCTGCTGCAGTTCAACCACAAGTGTTCTTGGAATCTGCTTGCTACAGCTTTAAAAAAGGTCAAATAGAAGGCGCTCAAAAAAATAGTTATGCTGTGATCGCTCTAGCTGCTTCAATTGGGCAGCCAACTCTGCCTTGTGACAGACAGCTGGGAAATGCAGCTAGTGAGAGACTGATTTGTATCCACATTTAAGCACTTGTGTTTCAGGCAAGCACATGACCTGTACAACAGGAATTTAGGAGACGGACCAGCTGCATTATGAGGAGAGATTCTCTCCTTAATTTGGAGACATACAGGCTGAGGGGAATACAACTGAGAATTACAAAATCATGAAGGTGGTGGAGAAAGTGAGAGCAGGACTGCTACTTGCCAAACCTTGCAGTACTAGAAGTATGGGTGCTCACTCAAACTAAGTGCAAGATAGGTTTAAAACAGACAAAAGCAATATCTTTCCTTTACAAACACAGCAAGTAGTGAAATTCTGGTCACGTGGGACTGAGGAGACCAATAATATCAGCAGGCTACCCAAAAAGAGCAGGTTATACAAAGGATTAATTTATGGACAGCAGTTCTGAAACAGGTAAGGGAATGGGCATAAGTGATCCTAATGATCCTAATCCAATGACTGTGGATGCTTGGAAAGAATGAGGGGAATGTACAACATGAAATGGTGAGGATCATGTCCTAGCCCCATATAGTATTGCCTGCTGTTACTGTCTGAGGCAGAACCAGTCCAGGTGGGCCATAGATTTGACACAATAAGGCATTTCTTAGACTTCTATGCATGAAGACATGGCTGGAGAAAGGTCATTGACACTATAGGCCTAAGAGGCCTCACTTACTGCAGGAAAAGCAGCTGGTGTGGCTTTACCTGTAATTGCTGTCATATCACATAATACACTTGAAAAATATGTGCAGAATTTATAATACAACAGGCAGACATTTTGAAGAAGTTCTGCTACCTGTTAGAGCATTGAGGCTAAATTCAGAATGGTTTCTGTCATATCCCAGTAGCTGTAACTCCTGAAGTTTTAGAAAAATTCCTTCGCTGTTCTCCCCTATGTGCAGCTCCTGTCCGTAACGCTCCCCGCTCCAGAGGAACTCAATGATGGCACTGGGCTTTGTCCCTGTTGCAGTATGGATGTCTCCACAAAACTTGTGTCCAAACAAGCTTACCATATAGCTTCATAAAGGAGGTATCTAACAATGATAAGCCTGTCTCTTTCTCACAGTATGAAAGGACAGACTTCTAAAGGAAAAATCTGTCATTTGCTAGCGTTCAAGCACATGCTGACTTCCTCTGAGCACAACAGGTTTCACCTGTTTCCTTCCTTCTCCTTTCAGACCCCACAGCTGTGATGGATATGTTACTAATACATGCATGTGGCACATGTGCCACACATCCTTTTCTCTTCCCCCTTCCATTTCTGCACCCCTGAAGAACTGAAAGGGAAACAAAGCTGGGCAGAGTCATCTGGAGGTATCTAAGGCCCAATCAAAGACTCATAAGACCTGACAGATTGACATAGCTATTGCTCCTCCTAGGTATTAAATGACACCTCTTTTCCCAGAATTTTCCATAGCTATATATGTCTTTATATACTATACATACCAAAAGCCTTCCGGAGCACAGAATTTGTTGTATTACTGTAACTACTGGGTTAACTGCAGGGGGCTTGAGTCTAAACTTGACCCAACAAACTTACCCAACTTTATAATCGATGGGCAGGGGGATTTCTGAATACACTTGTGACTTCCCAGGAAGCCAGGTAAGAGAGAGATCGATCTAATTTCAGTGGACCCCACTCCTTTCTCAATTCTAAGGAAATGCCTGTTTCCATTCTCTCTGAAGCCTGCCAGGCCAGTGGGAAGGCACAACATTTCTCATTACTGAGATCTAAAAAATATGTCCATACACTAGCTCATTTCTTGGTGCTCCAAATTTAACCTGAAATCATAGTGTTGTATAACACAAGAAGCCAAGCGCTGCCCAGGAGCAATAGAGATTTTTACCTGGCTCCTGCTTCAATGGGAACTGAACGGCTGGAATTTGTCCATAAGTATGTGGTAGCAGGATTAGTTACACTGGTCTAGTAGTCTAGAAAACAAGCCTTTGGAAAATACAGCAGGAAGTAATTATTAATACTATCTGTTTCCTCCACCTGGTATCATAGAGGCATAATCCATTCTGTACCCTTAGACAGAATCCGTTTGACAAGGTTGCCTGAGCTAGCAGAGACCTGGACTAGATGATGGAAGTCCAGTCCAAGACTAGAATCCTTCCCAGTGGAAGTAAATAGTGTCAACTCTTCTGACATTGAGAGCAATAAATGAGACAGTTAGGTTCTCAGCATAAGAAAACAGTTGATCTTTGCTGAGGTCAGTTTCTTTTCAAATAACTTTTTCTCACAACTTATCTGTTCTTGAGATTACGTCCCTCCAACACCATAAAAAAAATCATAAAACCTTATGATCCTAAAGTTATTCTGGTTGTAGAAAATGGATAGCCATGTAAAAATATTCCTAAAAACAAACAAAGCATGAAATGGAAAATAGAAATAGGAAGACATTAGAATGTGTTAAGAGTAACCAGGCCTTGGCATCAGTCATCAAGCAAGAAAGTTACTGCTCACCAGAGGCTGACAGCACACAGAAAAAGTTGCACTGATCAGAAATTATCTCTATATTACAAGTTTCATAAATTCTAAGTGAATCCCAGTCTATTTATCAGGAATTACTTTACTTTTCATAGTCTGGAAGGGAAAAAATTAATTATGCGCCTTTTCATTACTAACCACTAGATGTCCCTCCTCCCATTTTGTTCTCTTGCCTACACTCACATTTTTACCCGAAAAAGTGCTAAGTAATCACTCTACAGAGAAATAGACAAATGATCCAATATGGCACAAAGCTTTCACAAACACAGCTTTTTTTGCAAGCCTGAAGTAAAACAATCTAGCTTTCAAATACTGACAGGTCAAAGTGTTTTGGAGCTGAGGCTTAGATTCAGCACCACCTCCAGTTGGAGAGGGTGAAAAATACCTTCTCCATAGTTATAGGTATAGACTTATTAACGGTCCAATTAATTTCTTTGCTGCAATAACTTTATCCCAGGCTTCAGAAAAAAAAAAAAAAAAACAACTATTACCACTAAATGACAAAGTTAAAACTGGAAACACTAAGGATCAAGCTATGAACAGGAAACTGCACAGGACCAATTTGACTGAGAAAATAGTTAATCAAAAATTTCTTGAGGAAATATCTTTGCTCTTGGGAAATGTTAGTTTATTGAAACTTCTTGAAGAAAAATAAATTTCTGCTAAGAAAGATTACTCAGGTTCAGGGAGGATTTTCTGATGACACCAAAAGGGAGAGGTGCCAATTCCAGAATGTACCAACAATCTGCAGAGTCAATGATAAGACAGACTTAAGTTTAAATCACATGCATGACGGGACTTGGCACAGGGAATTCAGCCAAAGGCTCCAGATAAGTTCCTGACCTGGCCAGTTTGGGAGTAGTGTCTTTTGTATACATAATTGAATGTTCACTCTGACCCATATAAGAAAGCCTCACATTGTAGCCCAAGGTCAGCACACCTGTTTGCACGAGAGAAATGTATGCTTAAGTTTCTATTTCACACAAAGCATTGTTGAGATTTGAAAGCAGTTCTTCCAAAAACCTAAATAAATACCCTGCGTGTTGGTCTACTCATTATTCTGGTTCCATTTAAATCTTTCAGAGATGTCTGTTCTGTACCAGTGTAGAACAGGAAAAAGGTTTTATGGGACAGAAGCCTGTTTCTTCTCCACCTCTAGAAAAAATATCAGATAGACAGAAAGGAAATTAAGAATTTTCTGATAAAAGAACCTTCTAGCTTCATCCAAAAGCTCACTGGAGAAGATAATGAACTTTAAAATCAGGCACACTTATTTTCAATCTATGTTCCGCTATATTTTTGCTAGTGTAACTTCAGTTTTTAACTAAGCTATGTCTGTTTAGCATTCATGTAGAAGAAAACTCTATTAACTCTTTGTAACTCCTAAAACTGGAGTTTGCCACTCTCTTTGGAAAACAAAGACTCTTTTCCTTACCAGTTAAGTAGAATACTTTATATCTGTTAGCTGCTCAACTTCCTTTCACTGAAGTTTGATGTGAAACTGTATCAGGCTATGGTCTTTCTCTGAAGGACATAGCTGAACTTAATAGGTCTTTCACTCGTCACCCAGGCAGCATGGTGCTTTCTCTGTTCCCTGTTTGGATGGATAAATCTTCAGATGCCAGTTCTGCACACAACCCAAAAGTCTAGCTTTTGGTCTCACACCCTGCCCCTAAGCTGGGGTGGCACACAGCACGCAAGATGATGGGCTGTTTGCTTCCTTTCTCAACTCCGAAACTCCACACCCAAGCCCTCTCCAAGTCCCTTTCATTAAGCAGAGTTATTATTAAGGACAGATTAGAAACTCCAAATAAAACAGTCCAATTATAAAGTTCCAATCATCATCTATACTCCTCTGCTCGTCCCATTGTGAATCTCCACATGATGGATGATGCATGGCTCGTGTATCGACTGTGTGACAGACAGGACAGAGACTGCTGCGCCACAATGTGCTGGGCTATGTGACCAGGTAAGGCCAGTCAGTTGTGTGATAAATCAACTGGAGTCACTGTATCAGTCTCCGATGAAGGCATTCTCTGCTGCCCACAGAACAGGGCTATTCTAGCACTGCTATACCAATCAATCTCCCAGACAGACTAAAAGTTACATCAGCTTTGTAATCAAATAACAAGATTTGCTGTTATCTTCCAAGATAGTCCTGATTAGAACTGAGGTAAGAGCAGAATTGGGGGCAAAGGTAGAATTCCTGCTCTGGGCAAAGATCTGCTGCAACATACACCTACTGCCCAACAGTACACTGATGTCATAATGGTTTTCTGTACAGCAGAGAATTTCATCGCACATAAGGACATTTGTATAATCAGACTAAAGGCAGTACAGTTGTGAGCTGGAGAAAACTAAACACAGACAAAGGAAACACCACACAAACAACAAAAAAAACCACAAACACTTAAAACATGCTTTTCAACCCTCTAAATGAAAGGAGCTTAAAAAAAAATATATTTTTAAGAGGTAGTTCACATAATGTGTAAAAAAGATACTACAAAGAAAACTTCCATTAAGCCACTCTGCTCTGATGTTCCACCCTGATGTATGCTGTTTCTCTCATTTAAGTGCAGTAACTTGAATCCAAGAGGCTGTTTGTATGAGCAAGGGTCATTCATGGAAGTGAGTCGAGCTTACTTCACTTCAAGAGAGCCCTTCAGATTGTCAAAACCTCTCCCCACCTTCAGTGGTCAATACATTAGGCCATTTATTTTCAGGCAGAGAAGAAAGGGACATAGGGGATTTTAAGAGGTCATATAGGCCCTTCCCTCTCCTCCCAAAAGTAGGATCAACGCTGACTAACTCCTGACTGATGAACAGTGCTTAAAACTTTTCAATTATGTGGACTCTGTATTTTACTAAGGCTGTTTCTTCCAGTCTTTCACTGTCTTTACAGGAAGTTTTTTTCTAATGTATAACCTGAAACTTTCTCATTACATTTTAAACAGGTAATACTTCTGGTCCTATGTACCCTGGAAGTATAAGACACATCTTTTATATATCTAAAGACTGTACGCTCTTAGGCTTCTCTTCCCTGTGACTCTTCAAATTCAGCTCCCCCTTATTCCACACAAAAAACGAAGGTTCATGTAAATATGTTCATAGAACATAAGTACTGTGAATCCAAATTAACACCGTATCTCACATAATGATTTTGCATAGAGAATTTGCAACTGAAAAGCTATACAGGTTTCCTCTCCATCCCTTCACTCAGCACAACAGCTCTGCTAACTTGTCAGGCCAAGGCCATCCCGGACTCCACCATGACATCATTCCCAGCCCACTCCTCTCATCAATGGGAATCAGCTAGACAGCTCAGGGCCCAACCACAGTCAGGCAGCTGCCAGCCTCGCTTCCTGCCCTTCAGCTCTTCACCTCCTCTCGTAACTGCCACCAGCAGAGTCAAGCCTGGACGAAAATATGTGAATATGCAGGAAGTTTCCTACAGGTGCAAAGGAATCTGTGTTACATAGGAATACAGCTCGCAGGAGAAGAGCCCTCACAAAGTATGTTGCAAGCTATCCAGTGTGACATAGAGGCTGTGGGTGACCAAGTTGCAAAGTTCTGAAAGTCAGTTTAGACAAACTACAGATGCCTTTGAAAGAAGCATTACAAAAAAACCCCACAGAATTAAATAGAATTAATGTGTAAAGAAAACACTGAAGGAAATTCAACAATTTTTGATAATAGCTTCGGAGATAAATAAACTCTGGGAAATAAATTCAGATAAAGACTGATTTGTCACATGAGGCTTTTCACTGAGCTCTTGCAGGAACACAGAAAAGGGAACCCTCTCCAAAACAGTTACAAAAAAGGAAGCTAGTGGCATAGAGAAGCTTAGATCGCAAAGAGTTAGGCCAAGATGGATAAAGACAGCACAACCTCTGCTCATGCTCTAAGCAGCATTTAGTGTTATACAAAGGGTTCCAGTTCACACTAAGAAAATATATGTTAACTAAACTACCTAAATAGTGGCCTAAAATTGTTGTTGAAAACTTGAAATCTCTGGTAAGTGTTTTAATTGCTCCTATGCAAGTTCACAAAGACACTGCATAAAGAACAGTCAGGCGCTTTTGAAGATTTTTTTTTAAAAACAAAATGACAGGATAATAACAAATGATTGGCAGAAATAAAAAAAAAGGAAATATTAATCGAAATGTAAAAGGCATTAAAAAACAGAAAGTCAACACTATCACTCACTATCCATGTTTACAGAAACAAATTTTGGATCCCTTCCAATAGAGACAAAACTCCAAATTCACCCAGAAAAGCAGAGGAGAGAATTTATCTTTCAAGCGCTCTCTGCACCACTTGAACATATTTATCAAATATTTTATATCTTATTAAAAACCTTTATTCAAAGAAGTTTGAATAACATTTATCAGTGTTATTTATTCTTTCACTAACAGCAAGTCTTAACTCTGTCTTAACAAAGCTTCACCTGTTTAAACCATTCTCAGGTGTGATTCACACAGAGTGCCTGCACAGGCCTCCTCTACGGAGCACAGGTAAATGAAAGCTTTATATTGTTATTAAACAAAAATTGAATGGTCTTCTGGTCACTCATCATCCTAGCCACAATAATCTGCCAGGAGAAATTAGAGGCAGTGTTGCTGTAATGTCCATTACAGAGGCTGTACCACAGGTAACAACATTTGCAGACAAGGAAACACCAGCTGTGCAGAAGAGGCAGTGAATTCTCTGCCCTCTGCTGTCACTTCAGTTATATTCGGTGCCCACTGCAGGGACTGGCTCACTCGCCATGGCTATGCTCTATTCTTTCCCAGCTAAACAATATAGTGCCATTTTATTACCTTAAAATACTGATCCCCTGGTGCTGCCAAATTAGTTAGTGATGGCAAGAAGGGAGGGACACTGCCTAAAAATTAACTAAAATAAACTGAAGGAAAAATCCCTTGACAAGTCTTATTTTGAAGCCTGATGATGATTACCAGCTACATTTCCTCCATCTGATGTTTGAGAATATATTTTAAGGCACTAAAGATATAAGGATTGTATTTCACTTCTACTATAACATGTTATTTTAATTTTTACGAAAGAATAATTCTTAACATGCCAAAAATGCCAACTAATCTTTACAAAATCTCTGTCTGCGAGTCAGGGTTATTGGCATTTCCTTCTTACAGATAGAAAAGCTGAGGTATAGATGGCAACGCTAATTACCATCCGTGAAATAGTGCTGGAGCTCAAAATTGAAACCAGCATCTTTGCCTCTATGGACAGCTGTGCTTAGTTTCAGGCAGGGGAGGAAATACAGCTCTAATAGAAGCATTTAAAGCCTTTGCACCCTGTCTTTTTCCCAGGGCTGTTACTGGAAATATACTTGCCACTCAACCAAAATGCAGATGATGTCCCCCAATATGCCTGTGCACTGCCATTACATGACTGGCACACTTCCAGTCCTGTATTTGTAGAGGAACTGGGAACCACTGGGAAAGAAGGGACTGAGGACACGGGACTGTATGAACTATTTTTACAAAATGTGTCCACTCAGGGTCTGTAGAGTGATTCTTACCAGAGACTTTGCTGCCTGTTTAGATACAAGGTGTCAACGTCTACTGATCTCCACTTGCTCACAGGTAAAAGGCAAAGAGAATCATAACACTAAAAACCTTACTGAAGTGACAAATCAGCACTGCTCAAGGCCCCCATTGAAGAGAAAAAACCTTATTTGGTGAAGAAGTATATGTTTAAGTATTACATATGTCAATGTAGGTTTCATGAAGCAAGGCTGGTGGTCTGTTTGGAAGGTGAAAGGAAGAAGCAAGAACATGCACTTTGCTTATTTTTTTCTGAAAGGAAATCAACCTTTCAGCACTTTGGGCAATGTTGAGTTCAACATAGTTGCTGTGTTCAAGTATTTTCCCCTCAGAAATTATCTCATGTGAACATCTGCCCACAGAGCATTACAGGAAAAGTGGCATTTCGCTCTGAAATCCTCTGCCAATGCCCACAAAGGTTATACCAAAGACACATCAAATCCCATGGCAACCAGACCCAGGATGTATTTTGTTCATTCTCCACACTAACGCTAAACAACAGCACTTTCTTTGGAGTGCTAAATGCAAGCATTTTGAGATGCCCTTCAGCAGGTTCCTCAACAGCTAACCTGTTACTTCGTACGCATTTCTTTTACTTGGTGCTTCAGTTACAGGACACTTTTCCCTTATACTAGAGCTTTCAAAAGGGATTCTTTTTATTACAGGGTGGGGAGAAAACACAGCCAGAGGTCCTGCCCGTGGCAGAACACAAGCCAGCTTTTATTGGTGAGGACACAACTGTTATGCCTGAAACACATGGGACAAGAACAGGCTTCCACATCTCCTGCACTTTGTGGAGAACCTCCCATCACAGACGTACACTTCACCATACTGCATGAGGGCTGAAAGAGAGAAGCAGACAGCGAAGGCAGAGCAAAGCACTCGGTCTTTCACTTGTAGTGCATCTCCAGACCTTATATAAATATACACTTTTGCCTCCTTCCAGGCAGGAGAGCCCTGCTGAGCCGCCCCTCTGAGAGAGACACACTTCGTGCAGCACACCCAGACACCGGCAATAACCGCTTCGGACCACTTGGCAAGTCAAAACAGGGACATCCCAATTACAGTCTCCGCCACTCGCTGCTTTCTAGCCAGAAAACGTAACCCAGCTCTCCGGTGCCTCACAGCCATCTCTGTGGGAACACCCACACCCACGCCCACGCCCACGCCCAGCGGGGCTTTACCGTCCAGCGGGGGACCTCCCTGGGCCCCTCCAGCCGCCCGGGCCCCCTCTCACCCACCTAAAACCCACAGCGAAGACTACAGCCCAACGAACTCAATGCACAGCCACCACCTGCCTCTCACGGCGACCGTTAAACGGTCGCTTCGTAGCCCCGCCCCCCGTGGCACCGCCCACAGCCTCCCGCCCAGCGTCTCACTCCCGCCCCCCCCCCCTTATCGCCCGGCCGCAGCCGCCTCCCGGCCTTATCGCCCGCAGGCAGCAGCACCCCTGCCAGCGGCAGGCCGGCTCCGGGCACGGCGGTGGGCGTCCGCTGCCACCCGGGGCCTGCGAGACCCAGCGCCGCCCCGGCCCAGGGCGGAGCAGAGCGGAGAGAAGCCGGGCCCGGCCCGGCCCAGCACCGCCCAGCGCTGCCCCGCCCCGCGCGGGGGCTTTGTTTCCCCGCATGCAGCATCCGCCGGGGAGGCGGCTGTCCCCGCCCGCCCCCCCGCCCCGTCGAGCGCTCGGGAGGCGGCGCGGCGGGGGCGCCCCGGCGGCAGGCCCGCCCCGCGCGGTGCCCGCCGTCACTGCCGCGGGCGGTTGGGCCGCCGGCGCCTCCCCCCCGCCCCGCCGCGGCGGCCTGATGCGGTACCCGGCGCCGCCCCGCCCGGCTTTTTCTCCCCTTTTCCCCGAACTCCTCTCCGCCTCGATATCTCCGGGGGCGAGGCGGGGGCGGTGACGCCCCGTGCCCGGTGCGCCGGCCATGCGGGGCGCGGCCCCCGGCGGCCCGGCGGAGGGCGGCGGGCGCTGAGCGCGGGCGGCGGCTATGCCGATGCCGGGGGGCGGCGGGGCCGCGGCCGCGGCCGCCGCCAGGCGCCCCCCGTCCGGCGAGGCGGCGGCGGCGACGGTGCCGCGGGACGAGGAGCAGCAAGAGGAGGAGGGCGAGGAGGATCTCCGCGACGGCGGCGTCCCCTTCTTCGTCAACCGCGGCGGGCTGCCCGTGGACGAGCCCACCTGGGAGCGGATGTGGCGGCATGTGGGCAGGATCCACCCCGAGGGGGAGCGGGTGGCGCAAAGGATCCGGGGCGCCGCCGACCTGCCCAAGGTGAGACACCCCATCACACCCCCACCACCACCCCGCGGCTGGCGTGGGGTGCTGGCGGCAGCGCCCGGCCGGGCCGTCCCCCGCGGGGCATAGGAAGGGGAGAGGGGAAACGGTGGCATCTTGCTGAGAGGACTCGCTCCCCCCCCCCCCCCCACGCCTTGGAGTCCGGCCTCCCCGGGTCGGGAGCGATCCCTCGGGAAAAGGGCCCCCGCGGGTGCTCTTGCGGGCAGCAAAGCCGCGCCGTGAGTCGGAGTGCGGGAGGGTGTCTGCGGGGCTCTGCCCTGCCCGGGCGCACCAGCAGCACCCGCTCCCCCTGAGGCCTTGCTGGAAAACAGACTTCAGGTGGCTGATGTGCGAGCCCCCTTGGGAGGGAAATGGGTTGCCCTAAAGAAGACGACTGGATAAATGATGAAAAGATGAAGAAAGTTATATTTATAAGAGTCCAAATACTTGAGGCGGGAGGGTGTGTGAGACAAGCAGAGGTGAGTCTTTGCACCAGAAGAAATTAGATTTGGGTACAGTCTCCCACACCAAAAGGCATTCTTGCACAGAACGGTGTCTGTCAGAAAAGGCACTCTTGATGCCAAAGAGTTTTAAGAGGAGTGAGTGAACACTTGCAGAGCTAGTTGCTGGTGTAGGGTCAGATGTTGTGATGTTCCTGGCCTTGCTGCAGCGAACTCCATGAAAAGAAGAACCGATCATCATTTCACTTAATCTTGTGCCATACTGAATTACTTGCATGTGAATTCTTGTGATTGTTGCTGTGTTGCACCTCAGACGGGAGAAAAATCTACCCCTTTCATTGGCACCCTGTGAACAAAAGACGCTGCAAACATTTGGTGTTTCACTCCATTGGTGGGTCGTGAGAGTATTCCCATCGCGCCAACAGAGGGAATGCAAATAACAAGAAGATGAAGTTTTGTCTGCTCAGGCTTTTTTAGCAAGGACTTACCTCTTTGGGAAGGTAATTTGAAGTATGCAAGAACATGCTATGATATAGTGCACAGGCAATCCATACTGCTTTCCATGAGGAACTCCGGAGAAGCATGTGATGTAACATCCTTTGTGCAGTGAAAAGTTATAGGCATCTGTGGCAGCAACCAGAACAAATTTTGAATCCTGATTACAGCCTCTATTCTAACCCCGCTAGACTTTTCCTTCCTTTTCAAATTTCCTTCCTCTCCTCTGACTTTGTCCTGAGCTTGGGTGAAGGTTGCAAACATGTTTCAGATCAATCAGAACATGCACTACTTAATTTCATGACCAAAAAGGCCGATATGACCAGAAGAGGTGAGGGAAATGGAAGAAAGAAGCTCACAAACGAGAGTCCCATGCATGAAGGGAGGGAAATACAGTATTCTGGTTTTGGTCTTAATGTGAAGTAAAGTTCTCACTTTATAGTCTTGGTGCCAGAGGGTTACAGTTAGGGGACACAAGCAGTATGAGCTCCTCTAGCAATAAGAGGTGAAACTGGGCTAGCCATTCTTTTTGGCATCTGCTAGCATCCCTGGGAACCAGATCTATAAACTCTATTCAAGCGTTCCACAATCTGAGATCCCATTCTAGTTGAGAGGATGCAGGAAGCAGCAAGGATGGATGGGCACTGTTTCCCTAGCTCCTTCCCCCCTCTAGGGACATGTTTTTATCTTTGAGGGCTGCTTATATTGCCATGCATCTCCATGCCATCAAGTTTCTTTGAATGGCTGATGCAACAGATGAGAATTAGGGCAATGAGTGTACTCTGCAGAGCTAGCTCCTTTGAAAAGCCAGGTACTCTCTGTGTGCTGGAGAGTGAATAGGCCTTTTTAGGTGTTGGGAAGAGGACAGTGGTTTGCCTGCTCCCAAATTTTTGGCCCTCAACAGTAGCCAGTGTTGGGGGAAATAACTCTCAAAAGAGTTGTCCATAAACTAAACTTAATACCACAAAATGACTGCAGGAGGCTGTGATCAGACTTTATAAATAAGTTTGCAGATCAGCTGCAGCAGCTGTGTCTTTCACTAAGGTATGAGAGAGGTCTCCTCTGGTTTCCATTTCCTTCCCATAGATTTGGGGTGAGCGGGCATTGAGTGAGCCGTGCTATGGTGGCAGGACATAGTTGAGTGGCCATGTGTGCTAGGCTTGAGAGTGCCACCCTCCTGTAGCTTGTCTCCTTTCTAGCAACAGGGTAGGGTATTGCTTTGCTGGAGCTGCTGGGACCATCAAATTGGCACACACCAGAAATGCAATGTGATGTTTGCTTGCCCCATTAAGAAATAATGGATTTTAAATGAGGTGGGTATGAGGGCAAAGACAGGAAGAGTTGCATCTAATGGGTTCACATATACAGAGAGGGAAAAACTCCAGTTTCTTTAGTCAGGTTAATAACTGGGATGCGTATTGCTCCCATGTTGCTTGCAAAAGGAAGATTAGGGAGGGACTTGGATGGATACAAGCACCATAAAAGAAACTGTTGCTAAACTAGGCTGGCCAAAAAAGCACCTCTGTGATATGGATAAGGGTGGAGCTTTGTCTGTGCCTCCCTCCCATCTGCCTTGTCTCATGTACAGCATGGCCCACCTAGTAGATGAAAATCTCTGTTGCTCTTGGGATCCCCTTTCTAAAAGCAGAGTCCCATTCCCATGCATATAGCCAGCCTGCCGGGACGCATGATTGTAGGAGTGGGGTGATGCAACCCCTCCACACAGGGGATGAGGGACCAAGGATGCATTCAGTCTGCTAAGCCTGGCAGAGGTATGTGCTCTGGGCTCTCTTCCTAGCTCTCTCTGCAGCTTTCAGAATAACTAAAGGGAAAGCAAAATAAACCTGATTTCCTATCTTTTCTGTTACAAATAAATTCCTCTCTGCCTTCTGGGGGATTGTGACGACTGCCTAATATTTATAGCCCTTCTGAGATGTGTGGTGGATGACGCTGGGCAAGAACAAAGCACTAGGGTCTCCCATACTGTCATTGTGGGATTGAGGAATGGAGACCTTATTCCTCTCCTCCTACTTCTATTGCCCCATTAAAATGCTATAGACCTGATGCAAAAGAAACCGTAGCCCAGTCTGGGCTGCAGGCCCAGATCTGAGAGAGAGAGCACACTGTACTTCCATCAGTTTAATTACTTGAGGTGCAGGAGGCTCTTCTGCATTAACTAGTCCCCTGCTGAACTGGTTGCCATTACAGTGTCTCGGTGTTGCACAGTCCTTTGAGGAAAAGAGGCTCCGGGGGTCTGTACTAGTAAAGGGAGGAGTAACTACCTAGAATCATTAGTTTGTACTGTCAACATGCACTTAATCTGTCTGTCTCCACTCAAAAAGCATGAAAATCTCCATGCTGAAGAAATGAAACAAAGTTAAATAGTCAGCCTGTCCTGGTTGTTACCTCTTTCATTGTTTCTGCCTGGAAATGATTTCCTGTGACTCAGTGTGTCAGCTCACAGCATCCAAACTGACTCAGCTCGTGCGGTTCCAGAGATGGCTCCATCCCTGTGCCACTCTCTGGAGCCTTCCCTGCTCCTGCTGCAGCTGAACAAACCTAGTTTCACATCTGCTTCTGCCATTCCTGTGCCATCTCCTGCAAGTGAGCCAGCCGGTGCCTCTGCTTGCTCCAAGCAGGGTACGGAAATGAGGCACTGGAGATGGCAATTGGCACCTCCAAGAGGTGCTAGGAAAATGGGTACCAGTGGCCAAATGGTGCTACTTAGTTTTCCAAAATAAAAAAGATCAAAACACATGAGAGAAAAGGGAGAGAGACTACTTTAGCTCAGTGTTTACTTGCTAATGGTGTTTGGAGCTAGACTGAAAAACACTTACAGATTATAGTTTCCAGAGGCACCAATAGCCCACATCTCAAGGTTAAGCAGTCTCTGGCCCCTGTGCTGCAGGGGCACAAGCAGAGTGCGACTGTGTGGCAAACCAGGACAGGGAACTGATCTGACTGAAAACTACCCATGCCTGCTGGCTTGGCTTTCAGCTGGTTCAGGTGCCTGACCTGGCTCACCAGTCACTTGTGCCAACCCAGGGCAGGAGGAGGAGGTATGGAAATGACTGGTCACAGAAATACACGCGGAGGGTGATGAGTGGCTAAGCAGCGCTGCTGGCTACAAAACCATGGCCAGTAACGGCAATTGTGCATAGCAGAGTAGAAGGCCCAAGGGAAGATGTGGTTCTGACTCACTCTTTCTTAGCTGGGGATAGCCCAGCTCTGGGGGAATTCTGAGGAACTGAAATGCTAAAAACCAAACTGCTGTGAAAAGCTGCAGTTTGGTATCAGAGGAGCGCGTGCAAGGCATGAGTTATCCTTCAGAGGGAAAATGCTGGGCCGTTTCTCCAAGCCTGTCAGTCACACCAAATCTGTCTTCTCCATTATATTTGTCCTGCGCACAGGACCCTTCTCTTTCCTTAGACACATTTTTCTCAGCTGCTGACAAGGCTGCAGTTATCCCCTGTGGAGCAAATAGTGAGGAAAATCTGACTGGACCCATAAGGCTAAGGCCTCAGAATGGGACAACAGTCTGAACAGTGAACTTTCAGAAGTCATTCTCTGATCACGTAATTCAAAACAACGGACACCGGAGGGGAGGGACACCTGAGATGCCAAGAGGCACTGGGGGACCTTTATACCCTTGCTTACAGAGCTGCTCCATGCTTTGGTGGTTTTGGGAAAACCATTCTCTCTTTTTGCCTCTCTCTCTCTCTCCTTATTTTTGTTTTGTGCCTTCCAGTTTGCATACTCAAATGAGGACAAGCTCTCTCGGGTGATAGCTTTCCTGTCTCGCACCTTGCCTTGTCAGTTAATTTTATCTAATTCTTCCAATGTAATGTTGCCTAAATGCAGGACCCTTTCACACAGTTTCTCTTGCAGCTCTGTGGTGGTGCTTCATTCTTAATCCCTTCCCAGTTATCAGTGTGGGAACAAAGGACTGTTCCTAGTGTGGTCTCTTTGGGCAGCAAAAAGGGGCTGGTTTCAGAAGAACACACTTCCTGTAGCTATGTCCTACTGAGTTCAGCAAGAAGCTGAAGAGGTTTGGAAGCAATGATTTACGTTCTGTTCCCCATTTCAGATTCCCATACCAAGTGTGCCTGTGTTCCAGCCATCCACCCCCATCCCTGAGCGCCTGGAAGCTGTACAGCGCTACATCAGGGAGCTTCAGTATCCTTTATTGTTACCTTAGTCACTGGTGTGATAACCCAGGAAGAACAGAAAAGCTCATTCTGTTGTAGCTGGAGGGGAACTGAAACTTGCTCCCGGAAAACAGGAAGCTGGTCTCGGGATGATGGTTTGTTTTGCTGCTCCATTTCTTTTCTTTTCTGCCCATGTTACCTGTTCACTCCATGTTAACAAATGGGCATGTTGTCAAGGGCCTTTCCCCACTAGTCACCTTTCCAGAACAGTGGCTTTACAGTGCCATTTCTTTAAAAACATGCATATCTGAGACCTTAACAGTAGGGTCTCAGATGGACTACAAACTGTGTCACCTCACTGTTAAAGCATGGGTGAGCTGTGGTAGTGAGAAAACTGCCTCTCGAACACTTTTCTCTGCAGCTGTCCAGAGGACAGTCAGCCATCCTGCTTTTGTGCATCTGTGGTATCCTGCCCCTTTATATGCAGAGCTGCCTGTGTGACTGTGTCCTGGGAATGAGATTTCCCCATCCCTGTTATGCTGGACAGTAGGCACATGCCAAGCAAGCACAGTCTGATCTCACTGATGAGATACAGAGCTAGCTCTGGCTTCAGCCCCTAAACAAGGTAAGGCGGCAGACCTTTTGGCACCTCTTACCCATCTGAGGTGGTTGTGCTCTGGATTGGGTCCCAGTCAGTCTTAGAATAAGGTACCATGAATGTTTCAATGCTCTGTGCGTTCTCTGCAGATGGGAGCACACAGAGATCTATCAAACTTTGTTCTGTCCTGGTAGCTGGAAAGCTGAGCAGAGCACGTGCTGTCAGCATGGACCTTTGGGAAATGAAGTGGAAACCTGCGTATGGGGAGGAGAAAGAGAAGAATTGACAAGAAGGAAATACAGTGGAAGTAACGAGGGACTAAAATTGGGAGAAATGCAGGAGAGGGAGGTGGGGACTTTCTTGCATTGCTGTTGTGTGGAATCTTGACTTTGCTGTGAGAATAGTAACATGAAAGTTCTTCAGACAGGTTTTCTTCAAACTCTACTTTCCAAATGGCCAGGCCCTTAACTTCTTGCCTCCAGGTACAATCACACTGGGACACAATTCTTTGAGATTAAGAAGAGCAGACCTCTGACTGGGTAAGTGTTGGCAGCCCCTACCGCATTTAATCCTTGCTTTAAGATGTTGGGGCCTTGCTATACATACTGCTTTTTCTTCCATCCCCTGGCCATGGTCTAGGTGGCACTCAGGGCTTTCAGTACTGCAGCTCCATCCTCCTTTAGGTGACTTTATTGTCTGTTGCCTGGGGCACTGCTAGGCAGAGCTGCGTCTGGCCTTTCTCAAGGACAAGAGTAGGTTTTGTTGTCATGAATCAGTAAATCCAGTAAAATAACATAAATGTATTTCAAAGATGTGCAGATTCTGCCTGCTTCTAATTGGAATATAACTATATGAACTTCTGATGGATTCTGAAATTAGGTCCTGCCCTAAACAAGCTTCGTAAAATCCATGTATCTTTACAGGTCTAATTTCATAGCCCCTGCGAGTGCCTTTGCAGAATGCAGGCTCACTAAGCTTCTGGTGTCTCATACTTTGAAGGAGAAGGGGATTCTCGCAACCGCAGATTTTGGGTAGAGTTGTGCCCCATAAGTTCCTGGAGATAAGCACTTGATGTTCATTGACTCTCTTGTCCAGCATATGGAGAGTGTCCCAAGACTGGCTTCTAGTCTACAGACTTATGTGACCCCAAACATCTTGTGCTGTCATCAGTGCAACGTTTCCTCCACAGTATTTGTTAAACAGAGAGTAATGTTGATGCCAGAGAAGAGAGCTTCACTGTCCTTGAACCTTGTGAGGCAAACATTGCTGGCTTTTGGTCCTTTGAGGCTTCTGTTTGTGGTCACATTGGTGTCCATCCAGAACTCACGGCGCCAAGTGCTGTGGTCTCCCTGAAAACAGAGGTTGGCCTAGTAGGCAGCTTTGCTGTAACTTACTGAAGGGAGCTCCCTGTAAGCAGCAACAGCATGTGATAAGAGACCTGGTTTGGATTTCATATCTTCCTAAAGAAGGTATTTTCTTCTGTTCCCTGTCCTCAGTGGGCCATCATCTCTCCTGGAAACCTACCTCACACATATAGTGTGAAAGGGCTGAACTGGCCATATTTGCATAGCACAAACCCTCTAACTGTCCTCGTGTTTCCCTTGTCCCACTCTGCAGGCTGATGGACCTGGCCAAAGAAATGACCAAAGAGGCCCTGCCAATAAAATGCCTGGAAGCTGTGATCCTGGGAATGTATCCTTTCCTCTTGGAATTGTGCATGTCTGCCCATCCTTATGTTTTCTCCTCTGCTCTTTTATGATGCTTTGAGGCTGCTGATAATATTGTCACCAAGCCCCACATGCCTCTGTTTTCCCTTCCCAGTTGTTCCAAAAAAATCCACCAATAAAATCCAAATCCAAGCAATTCTCAAATATAAGAACTAGTTCTTCGGAGTTGCTCCTGCTTCCCCAAGAAGGGTGGTGCTGCTCTGGACAACTCTGCAAATGAGTAAAAGATAAAGGAAGGATCTAAGGAACATCTACAGAGGGTCAAAAATATTAGCTAGAGTTAGGTCAGGAAGTCCTTTGTGGATAACATTGTTCACTTACTGCAATGTTGCCTGCATGTGTTCTACATTAAAATAAGATAGGGATCCTCCCCAACTTCTAATTATGGTGTATGTCACTTTACTATTATGTCTAACATTGCCTGCCAGCTTAGACAATACCTTGATTAATTCTAGACATCTGTCGTCTTTAAATACACATCTTTGCTAGCGATCTTCCAGGTTTAGTCTATGTCACTCAGGCTATAGATTCTTGATGCACATTGGCAAAGCCACCTGGAAGGGCAGAAATGGCAAGTGAATGGTTCAGAAGGGTAGTCTGATAAGTATTTTGTCCTGAAGGTTCCTCAGTTCATGTGTGAAATAGCTAATAAAACAGATTAAAACAAACTGAGGAATAATGCTACAGTGTTAACAGTTTGGGACCTATGGAATACAGTACAGACGAGGTGTTAGCATTGCAACTTCTTAATCACAAAACTGCCTTGAAATTAAATTCCCTTTGTTGAATGTCTTGTTGAAGACAATATGGTTTCCCCATGACCCAAATGAAAGTAGGGCAGCTTGCAATGAGCTGGACTCTTGATCTGGAGAACAAATCCTGCCTATGTGATGCCTGAATCCCTGGTGAGTCTGCTGAGCAGGCTGGGAGGGTTTGGAGCAGGAAGGAAGTATCTTGTCAAGAAAATGGTATCACTGGTTGTTTCCTGAATAGTGGCTGCTGTCAGTTACCTCACCAACAACATGACCACGCTGGACCGTTTCCCCATCAGCTTCAAAACCCACTTCTCAGGGAACTACTTCCGACACATTGTGCTGGGGGTGAACTTTGGAGGCCGCTATGGGGCACTGGGCATCAGCCGACGTGAGGAGCTCATGTACAAAGCACCTGTCTTCCGCACACTGAGTGAACTCATCTTTGACTTCGAGGAGGCATATCGCCGCTGCTGGCACACTCTCAAAAAGGTGAAGCTGGGCCACTGTGTGTCCCATGACCCACACAGTGTGGAGCAGATTGAGTGGAAGCACTCCATCCTGGATCTAGATAAGCTAACCCGGGAAGACTTCCGCAAAGAGCTTGAGAGACATGCCCGTGATATGAGGCTGAAGGTAAGCAGCAAAGATAGAAAAGTAGTTTGCTGCTGCATCCACTGTCTTGCCTGGCGGATGGTGTGCTGGGGAATGAAGTGGCAGGAGGCTCTTCTAGATGGTGGTGGAGTAGAGGGTGAATTGGAGGCTGGGGGCTCTTTTCCTTTGCATACAGGCTGGTCCCCTAATGGACGCTTGTGCAGTACTGCAGTTGCGATTAGCTTGGACTGTATATAGTCCTTAAGAGTCACAGCTGTAACAGTAGCTTGGGTTTTTTTGGCTTTTACATTTTTGATGCACTTGCCTTGCCTTTTTGCCTTTTATTCCCGTATAATTAATTGTTGTTAGTCTTTGTGTTTTGTGGTTACTACTCATATTGGTTTTCTGCTCATTTTGCTCTTACTTTAATTTTCCTCGCAGATTGGCAAAGGAACTGGGCCGCCATCTCCCACCAAGGACAGAAAGAAAGATGTCTCCTCCCCACAAAGAGGTCAGGCCAGCCCCCATCGGCGTAACAGCCGCGGGGACCGACGGTGAGTGGGACTGCTGGGCAGGAGACCTATCTAGAGCATCTCGGTTTTACTCACAGACTCCAACTTGCTGTCTGGTTTTGAATCCTTCTGATGTCTTCTCTGGGTTACAACAGGGGTTACTTCTCTGACCTGCAGCAGCATTCTTCCCTAGTCTGTGCCTTTGTGAGTTTATCATTGCTTGGGGAGTGGGGGGACAGCTGTTTGGTTTTTTTTTTTTGATAAGGAGGAGGAAGGCAGCTCAAATAGACAGCGATCTTGGTAGCTAATGTTTAACCTTATGCAGGGATCTGAGCTCTGGTGTCTCACAGACCTGTACCCCAAAGAAATTTCAAAAATTACACTGCTGTCAGAGAGATTGTTTTCCTGAAACTCATCTGGGGTACCAGAGTGGGCTTCCTACTGTTCCTAATCTGCACTCTCTTTTGTGGAGATCATTGGGAGAGTTACTGGAGATTGCAGAATAATCCTGTCCTCAATAATGTCTGAAGCTTTAGCACCTCCTGACTGAAGAACAGTTTCTGAATAGTTCTTATGCTCTTTGCTCACAGGCCGTCTGGTGAGAAGAAGCCTCCCGATTCCAAAGCCATGCCAGACCTCAATGGGTACCAGATCCGGGTATGAAGAGAGCTGTGCCTTGTGTACCCGGCTCCACAGACTTCTTGCTGGCCACAATTGGGACCTGGATCCACCTGCAGTGATTCTGACAAAGGGACAGGGGAGCGGGAGCAGAACAGTGCTGATCTTCCCAGGTACTTCCTAGTGGGCCAGTCCCAGAGCTGGATCCCATGGGTCCCAGAGGATTCACCTGCCTGTTTCTGGGAGAGGTGTCCATCTTAATTCACTGAAAGAAGTATTTTTAAAAAAAAAATAAAAAAGATATGTACATTGGTGGGAGTTTGCTGCAGGAAGAATATGAAGTAAGTGGGGTCAGCACACTTGCTATCAATTTTTTTGTGTTGACAGCAAGTAGATGAAGCATCTTGTTGACAGTACTTCTTCCCTGTCTGCACAGAAGTCTTCAACCTATGCAAGGCCTGCAGGGCTGAGGGAGAAGTGATGCTGGAATGGGATGGCTCCTGCATCTTGTGCAAAAACTCCTGGTTTTGTCATTATGAACACTTTGTTTAGCATTGCTCCTGTGAAAGACAGGGCTGAATTTGCTCAGCCTGATTTATTGATCATACAAGGGCCTCTCATCTGGAGAAACCACATCTTGTGTGTTTAGTCCTGCCTATTTCAAAGCATTTCATTGTCTCTGAGGGGGTAGACAGTGGGATGATGATCCTCTTTACCCACTGTGATGCTGGTGAGCTGTTGCTGTAAGTCCTTTTGTGATTGAGTGGGTCAGGATATACCTATGCCATTGCCATATGAAAACAGGCAGAGACCTCAATCGTCTCAGCAGTGGAGGAAGGGGCAGGCAGGGGCTGGTGGGGAGCCTGAATTTTGAGTCCTCTCTTCATCAGCCTTCTCTGTGTCAACTTCTAGTGACTGCTACTGTGAAAGCTTGCAGAGGGCACTCCAGTCACTGAGGTACGAGTTTTAAAAGTAAATAGTTAAAGAAGGTTTTATTGATGTGAACAGGTTTTACAAGCATTTTTCCTTTCCATGAGGGTCTTGCTCCTTCCTCACTGTAGTGTTAGTGCTAGAGTTACAGACACCTGTTGGCGGGAATCCCTACTCGAGGAGATTGCAGCTGCTTTCCTGACATCTCAGCCTGGAGCCTCCTCAAAGTAGCTCCCCACCCCAGTCCCAGAGCCATGCTTGCGTTCTGGCTCTTCGGATAGCTGCAGTATTTAACAGCACCACTGACGCTAGCCTTCCCCAAAGGGCTAGGCTGCACCTTTCTGCCTGCTTACAGCCTTGACTCTTCCTACACTTCTTTTCAGGGAAGTGTTGTACTACTGATTAAGCAGTGTAATGCTTGTCAGAAACCTGGAGTATTGTCAGACCTCTCTTTGAGGCCTAGGGCCTGGAAACAGCGGGGTTGCCAGAAGACAGAACAGCATGGCCTTGAAGTGATCCAGATGTATGGATCTAGGGGATACAAAAACTGAGCTTGGGAGTGGGAGTATCCTTCAGAGAAACTGAGTCTTGTTTCATCACAACACTGACAAGGAGCTAAACTTTCTGAAATAGTATATTTAATTTTATTAGAACTGGGCTTATTCTTTCCTGTGAACTTCTTAGAAACATGACAGAGCTTAGCTCTACCATATTTTTTCTTGCAGTCTTGCTGTGCCACACCCTCGTGTAAGCAGTGCTATTTTGGTGGCAGAGAATGGGTTCTTATCCTCAAACAAATCAGCTCTTCTGTCCAGTTAAAGCAGTGATAATCCTTGAAGCACCACCCACAAGTGATTTAACTCAGGCCTTACAGGTTCCTAATTGTACATCCTTAAATGTGATGTAACTTGCAGGGCTCTATATCCATACCACTGCAGTCTGTCCTTCCAAGCTCTCTTTGTAGTCTGTACTTTTCTGTACGACCAGGAGGACAATGTGTAGGGAGGTAGCAGAACTTGCTGCTGATCCAAGATAAGGTCAATCCAGTAGAGCATGCCAGCTTCCACAGTGCAGTGCAACACCAGTCCCCTCCCTTGCACTCCAGCTACATGCAACAATTTGAAATTAGACAGCAGTAGCAAGGCAAGCACCCATTTGAATGTGTCCTCTGGTCAATTTTATGTGACTGTAAATTAACATATTTAGTGTCTGGATGCAAACTATGGTCTTAGCTGTAAAGGTACCACAGTTACTTATAAATAATATGGGTCACTTGGAAGCCACAAACTGCCTTTGCATAACGTTTTCTGAAAGTGGACTGAAAGCTCAGGTGCCACTGTGAATCACATGATAAATCCAAGCAGCAGTCAGCAAGGGAGCCTGAATGTCAGGTTTTATTAAAGTTGATGAAATAAAAAAAAAAGAAAAAAAAAAAAGAAAAAACCCACTTAGATAAAACTAGGATGCATGATGCGTGTTGACCATGACTTTGGTTAGTGAATTCAGAGTAAATGGAAAGCTCTTGAGAATAATTAGTAGCTTCATACAGAGCACATTAAATAGCTGGACAGACTTGAGCCTTTATAGATGGAAAGGAGGGGAAGCATGTTTGGGGAAGGAAGACTTCAAAACAGATGGGGCAAGCGAGGGGTCAGCTGCAAGCTAATGGTGCTTTCTTGAGTGCAGGGCAAAAGGGATGCTCAGCAGCGTTAGATCACCAGGGCAGAATGGCTTAAAACAAAATGCTTTGTTTGAGATGGTAATTAAGCGCTTTCCTGCAGGATGTAACTGAGGCCAATACCTTAGAAAACCAAAGGAAGTGGATGTTTAAGGAATGAATGACAGGTAGAGTTCAAGGTCTCTTAATCCGCGGATGTAGCCAGACAAGAATATCCTCTTTCAAGATTTAGTTGCACAATTATGTACATTAGGAGGCATTTAATTCTTATGTATCTAATGTTGATGACTTCTCAAGATGGACACAGGAGCAGACGCGAGCCCTCTAGTCAGGTTACTATTTCAAGCCTTCTGCTATGTTTCTCTGTGTGGTAGAATTCCTGCCCCTTACTGTTTCTGTATCTCCAGTTTAGCAGATGGTGCAAGAAATTGGAAAATGACCAAACAATTCTCCCCTTCTTGTGTTTGCTCCCCCCATCGTTGTAACAAGATGAATCACTTCAATACAAAGCTTAGCTTCCTTGCTAACAAACAAGACAGCATCTCCCTGTAAGACAGAGGATTAGTGCAACCCAGTTTTATGCTGTAAGAAACCTGAGGGTACAATGAAAGATGAACTTTTGACTTCCACTTCTTTCCTCCCTCACCCACCTGCTCTGGCTTCTGGACTGTCTGCCTTTAACCGTAAGGAAAAAAAGGCTGGAGATGAGTCTTTTTCACTTCTGCAGTCTTTAGAGCTACAGAAAAGGAATGAAAAGAAGCAACTAGACTGTAACTCATACTCCTTAGTGCCTGCAGAAGAAAAAACGTGGATCTTGAGGAGTCCTATTAATTATTTAATGTTAAATATTAATATGATTGCTTATGTAGCTCTGGGGTGTAAATTTCGCTGTTCAGTAGGTCTCTTCTGATGTCTGTTCTGCAGTACAAGTCCTGCTGAACTCTGTGAAAGGGAACTGCGTCCATACACGAGAAATGGACAGACACTGCCTATGTTGTATGTGAAGTCTAGGTGAGCTTTGAAAGACTTGAACAAATGCTAACCTAATACTAGCAAAACTATTTTAAATGTAATGCAAAACTTGAAATAAGCGTTCCTCTTTATACTTTTATGTAGACAAGTCCCTTGATATCTGACCAACTGCAGTTTTTTAAATGGATGAATGGATTAGAGAGCAAAACTTTCTGCTACAGTGTCACTCTCATATAAACTTAATATACTAAAGAGTGGGGTTAGGTGTCCATCAGTCTGTGACACACTAGCCTTTTTTTTAACTCTGATATAAGCTAAATGAGTCTTTAGGAAATTAAGGTATGTTAGCAAGTGTTTTAGCTGGGAGTGGAGTGCTTTTTTTCAGTTGACTGTTTTCTCTGTGTGCCACTGTATGGGTCAGTACATAGTATGCTTGGATCCACCAGAATAAATTACTCCAGAACTGTGTTTGAAATATAGTTTCTGTTCATGCAGTAGCTGTATTGCTGTTATCAGATCTATTTAACATGAAGAAATTTTTTTAAAGTATTTCAGGTGAAAGCCTTAATCAGGTGCCTGCCCCTTAAGACAGGCTCACATGTAGTGTTGTATAGACTGAAACATGGCTGTCCTTAAAATTGTGGAGTTTAAGAAACCATAATGAACAGAAGAATGCTCCTGTTGCCAAAGGGCAAGGGTCTGGATCAGATGGGCTTGACCTTGCTCCAGTGGCTCTGGCTAATCACTTAAGATGGTTGCTTTAGCCACTTGCTCCTTCTAAGTATTACAAGGCACTAGATATAAGCAGAAGGTGCCCTGTGTCCCATGCGTACTGTGTGCGCAAGTCTGGCTGAAGTAACACCGCATATTCCAGTGGTCTTGCACTGTTGTCCTGTCAATATTAAGACCTGCATTATGGATTCATAACTCAATCTAAGAAAGTAAGTGCTATTCTGGCTTGGCGTTTGCTCTGGCAGAGTAAGGTGGAGATGTTCCCTCTACAGCCAAGCCGAACTCCTTAGGGAATTTAATATTTTTGTCTGTTTTCTGAGCAGGTGTTTACTTGTATCACAACCACTCTCCTTCAATGGTGCCCTGGCCCTGTCTGGTCAAGAGCAACTCAACTTAGGCCCAGAAAGCTACTGAATCCCCCTCTGCAGAGCAGAGTTTCCCTCCATGTCAGGGCTGAGATGGTGCTAGTGGGACCAGAGTGGTCCCCTTCCGTGCACATCAGTATTCTACTCTAGCACTGATAGGGTGCTCCAAAACTATTTACATCTTAATCATTGGTACAGCTCAGAACTAAGAAATGGAAGGTTTCTTTCTTTAAGAAGAATCTCATGTGTGTCTTTTTGTAATTAATCAGTGTGGTTCTGTGTTCTTATGTAGCCAACACAGAACTTGTATTTAGATTTAGTTCTTACTGCACTTCCCATGGCCCTCATGTTGATACTTCTTCCTGCTTCCTTTGACACTTAGACAATAAAATTCCTTCTGTACTGCTCTCAGCTTGTGCAGAGAAAACACGATGTCTGTACTGTCTTTCTTTCCAATTTAAACTCTCCCATTGTTAGTCAGCTGGGAAGTCAAAGGCACAGCCTTGAGTGATGGTATTGGACAGATTATGTATAAACGCACTGTACTTGCAACACTATGGACACAGAAGAACCCTCATTCTCCTTCAATCATCTGAACAGGTCAGTATGTCTATACACACAGAGGCAGCTGCCAGAGAGCAAGAAGTACACATGTGGCTGTGTAGCAAAGGCTAAAACTCATCTTTTCTTCTTCAACTGCCATCAGTCAGGCTGGATTGAAAAAAAAAAAGTCAGTGGATGCTGCAACAGAAATTCCGGTCTTGAAACACTACTGTAAGGGTTAACATGAGCCTCTGCTTGCACTGCTTTTCAACTTATCATCCAGTCTCCCTTCCTGGCCTGAAAAGCAATTCTGCTTAAGGTCTGTAGTTTACTGGCCTTCCAGACTAATGACCTCACCAGGCCTTCCCAAGACAAATGCTGGGTTAATAAAAGACAGTCAGCTGCAAGATTCAGTGTATTTCCCCAGCAAGGGGGATTCAACTTTATTCAGGCTATCATCTTTCAGGCATAACATACCCCTTCTCTCTAGGGAAATGAGTAATAGCTGGGATCAGGTCCAGGATGTAGGCAAGCCTAGAGGGTGTCAAGGAAAGGAAGAAACATCCCCTAACCTGTTACTCCAAAGAGAATGGCACATGCAACAGTCTCCCTCTTAGCTAAGTTAATTATATGAACAACTTCTGCCCTAAGGGGAAGTAATTACACAGCAGCCAGTAGGTGGTATGGAGAGACAAAAGAAGAAAGTAGCCACTTCATAAGCCTGCATGGCCTGCGCTCAAGCCCAGGAGCTGACAATAGACTTCAGCAGCAGTAGAAGACTTCTTGCTCCCCTAGTAAATTCTTAACGATTAATAATATTAGCAAAAAAGACTAAAGTGCTGTGACTCTATAAACCTTTACTTCAGATGCTTGCTTGAAAATACCCTCTGCCCCATGTCTTACAGATTTTGCTAAAAACCAGGTAACTCCCCAAACCCCTGTAGATGTATAGATCAGGGTGACTGCTGGACAATCGAGTGAGAAAGGCTTAACAGTGACTTGGCCGCATCCGAGATGATTAGAAATAAGACCTTCTTCTCCCTCTTAGATCGAGCTTTCCCCCCAGCTACTGACAGTTCCTGCAGTTCTAGGTTTTTCGGTCTGTTAGAGATTATGCTACTTGGACCTTACCGAAAAACCTTTGCTGTGGAAAGGATTCACAGCTCAGCAAAGCAGTAATTAAAAAAAAAAAAATTAAGAAAAAGAAACCCAGTCAGCTACCACACTGAGAAGCCCAAGACTGCAAAACTAAAGGCTCTCGTGACTAAAGGGGTATAGAAATCTATTCATGAGACTGAGCCTTAAGAGCACCATTCATGCTGGATTCACTACAGGATTATGGAAGGCAAAGACATAGGATGTGTTGTGGATAGCAGGCCATTACAGATTTCAGTTAACTCAGCTGAGTTGGATTTCCAGGTTTATATTTTTATTTTGGCAAAGAATGACCGCCATCCTATCTCCAGCCTCACTTTGGGGGAGGAAGGGAGGAGAGGAATAGCTTTAAAATAACTACTGCATTCATCCACTCCCAGTTCAGGAGCAGCTCCTGAAAGTGGCCAGTAACTGAATAAACCTAAGACTGCTGTAGAAGACTTTCCATCCAGAAAGAAAAGATTAAAAACCTAAGAAACATTGCTAAGGCTTGAAGTCAAGGTGGGTTGTTTTATTTTTTGTGTATAAAAGCAAAGATTGGATGGAACAAATGCATCTTTTGTTGTAGCACATGCCAGCATCTAGTCCAGTCCTTCTCCCATTTGCCACCTCAGCACCTGTGTTTGTCTAACCAAAGTTAGGAAAAAATTTCCAACTCTACTATAGAGCATTCCTATTTGCTTAGAACACAAGAATGTGCAGTCTAGATTTGAAATAAAATAAATAAATTTAAAAATAAATAAAAGGAAAAAGAGCTTCAAGACTGGAATGACATTTTCAGTGGAAGCTGAAGGATAACTTGCCTTGACAGGAGAAGCCAAACTTGCACAGCTGACAAAAGGAAGGAGCTTGAGGCATGCCAGCTGTTAAATCAGTTTTCTTCGTTATCATTATAGCAGGTGAGTTCTCTATATAAACTCAGTAGCATACTTCGAAACACAATGCAGTACATTCAATGGCAGGGATCACGCAGCTGGCGCATTTCAGTGTCACAGCACTATGGAAAGCGCTACAGCCCAGGCAGCTACAGTCTGGCAAGGAGCAGGTCATAGCCAGCGATTCAATCAGCTTGCACAACAGGAAGCTTACTGAAAGGAGATGGTATCCCACTAAGGCTTGTGTGTTCCTCCTTTAGTAGAGCCACAGAAGGCTTCATCTGCATTTGGATGAACCATGGATATGTCTGCAAATTCCTAACAGTACACCCAATAAACAGTTCATTAGTGAGGTGGGGGCAGTGGGAGAAATTGCACTGTAGCAACACCCTGCTTTGCAGACTGTTTGCCAACACCACTCTGAAATATCAAGAGAAACAGGACATACCTTGATCTGCTCTTAAGAGAGATTCTCTCCGAGATGCTGAATTGTTCTTAGAGCCTTTAAGAGACTCCTCAGAGAAGAGAAACTAAGGTCAGGTATATTTCAGAGTTCGCCTGTGCTTCACAAAGCAGGTGGCATACAGGAGACTAATGATAAATCTTAAACTTTTTTGTTGTTTTATATAACAAGAGTTATTCCTATCTATGTGTTGGTTTCAGAGCTCCTATCCCTCCCATTTAACTCTTCAGGGATGAGGGAACCCACTATCTTATGGCTTGACACTATTTAAATGTTGAGTTTATAATAAGACTTAGCCCTAAAGAATTCCACCCATAGCTTTTAACTGAAGAAATACAGCTGCAGAAAAAAAATAAACATCGGTAACTCAGAAAGATAACTGGATATGGCAGTCGTGGGAAAACAGCTGCTGGAGAGATACTTCGTAAGGAAAAGGCATGGAGAAAGAATACCTCAAGCAGCAGCCAAGTTTAATTTATTGAGAAAAGGAAAGAAACTAAAGCAATTATATTGTTTACCACTCCTCCCATCCCATGTAATTGGGAAACTGATTATAAAGGGCATCCTGCTGAAGTGTCGAACTTAAGACTCTGAGAAAGTGAGGGAAGTCCAACTTCTATCTAAATAGCATAACTAAATACAGCCTAGCAGCTGTGGCGCAATCTAAGCTGTTGCATAGCAAAGATACTTCGTCAAACATGTTTGCCTCTACAGCTGCATGCTCCCGCAGCTTAGCAAACTGATAACAGGGTACGTATACACACTGCCAGTGGTCTCTGGCATCCCTTCCACTAAGTACCAGACTCGCTGAGTTCTACATCACTACTAAGATAATGCAGATGATCCTACCTCTATGATACCTTCCCTTTCTGAATATAGCAGATATTCCTGTTGTTCCACTTTTGTAACCATTTACAGACCCCTCTGTAATTCATCAGTAAGCTGTGCTATGACAACTAGTCATGCATTTAGGTCAGGAAACAGTGTTCAGAGCTACATCTGGAATCTTAGTTCTGCTTCCCACCACGAGTTGCTCATTAGCACAGCCTCTTATTAGATCACTGTTTATTCTTAAAGCATCAGAGAATGCATTATTTTCTCCCTACAACTCCATACTAGTTGCTATTTTAGTGGTAGGAATGCTTTCTACCCACCCCACATCCAAACTTCTATAGTTCCCCACAGCCAGAGGCATTCACAGGTCAGATCCATTTGATGTTAACACCAAATTGCTCTAGAACAGAGGTGGTTTTTTTCTTTCCTGAAACAGGTGAACTCTATAGGGGTCTATACCAGACCTTCAGGGATGGTGGTCAAAATAACCACAGCGATCAGCTCTTCAGCTCTGCCTTTGTCTGTCTGTATGCAGTCACAAGCAATGGTCCTGCATTTCTGTGATAGTTTCACCTATGAATGCCCAAGGAAGCACGTGTGAGACAGGGCTTTCTGAGCTACAGGTCCCTCTGGGAGCTTTCTAACCTTCAGAAAGAAGAATCAGAGGACTTGCAGGCATTGTTCTGGGGTTTCTCAGCACATGATTCCATATCCAGCATTCAACAACTTAACCATTCCAAGTTCATACCATACTATTTCTCGAAAGAGAAAGCATTAGTTTGACCTGTGGAACAATAGATTTTCCAACAAAATATAGCTGGAACCTTAAAAGCTCCCCGAGAGATGCCTTCATGCAAGTTACCCAAAAAGAAAAGTCAAGGCTCTGGTTTAAATAAAATGGAAGAAGCACTTGTGATGTTGAAGCACAGCTCCTACGCCTATTACATCACAGGATGGGCAAGGTGTTTTGGCCAGTGCAGGGGTAATCAGTTCATCTGATGGTGTACTGAGCACACCTTATAGCTCTCAACAGGTGGGGTAGGAGGGCTGCTTTCACACAAACACACACACCCCTCATCAACTGACCATCAGACCTAGCCAGCAATTACAACTGAAGCAGACAGTCAAAGCTGCAAGTGCCAACAGTATGTGTCACAGTGGTTTTGTTTTGCTTTTGGCTGGTTGTTTTTAAACTTTTAGTGTCTTCCAAGTTTCCTATTACAATATTACCAGCTGGTGGGAGTGATCTGCAACCAGGCTGCTTTCTGGCAACCTCTTTTCAAGCCTGTCAGAAAATACAGCTCTCGGTTCACCGATTTCCCTTTCCTCCCCTCCCTTTACAAATACAACCAATTACAAAATCAGAATAAGAGTACTTGCAGAAATTAGTGCAACTGGGAGAAATATACAGCTCTGCATCCCTCCCCATGTACAAACACCAGTGCCACGCCAGAACCATCACCTGTGAAACTAAGGACAAACAAAAGCACAAACTTATTCACCCCCAGATTGCTGTTCACTTATATAGACTCCTACATGTTATCCCAACTGGGGTAGCAAAAGCCAGCCACACATCACCAGGCAAATACCACACCATCGGGCAGGGGAAAGAAGGGAGTATGCAGTCCTTACACAACCATATGGGCACAGAACACAGTCGTCCCCCCCCCCTTGTTTTTGTAGAGTTTACAGAAGTGAGCTGTAAAAGATCAGCGGTACTTGCTTTCTGTGGGAGGAGAGGAAGTGTTCCTGAATGCAAAACATTTTGCACGACAAGCCCGATGGCAAATAAACCACCTCTGGGATTTGAGGATGTGCTGGGAAAAAACAACTTGGCCCACTTCTCTCTCTTCTACCCTCATTACTACTACCTTGTGTAGCTAATTTGTCCTCTCTTCTTTAGCATACCAGCCAGCAAAGCCTTGTTGAGCAAGTCCACAGAGGGTTCAGCTGCCAGGAGCACAAGGTGCTGCAGTTACTTTTTGGTTTTTTTCTTAGATTAGAAAAATTTTATTTTTTAATACAGAAAGTAACATTTAAAATACGAAAGTCCCCCAATACAACCCAGGAAGACAGAACAATATTTCAAGTCTCCTCGTACCTTCCCACAAACACCTGAGGTGGGACCAGATTTCCCTGCCTCATTTGTGAACAGAAGACTGGTAATGTTTCTGCCAATATTGCTCTCATCTCTCATGTAAAAATTGACCATCAAATGTCAGGCTGAACTGGGGAATCTGCCCTAGGAACAGGTACAGTTCTACTGTTTCTGTACTGGCGAAGCACTGCTGACAAAAGTACACTGATAGAACACTAAAGGTACACAGGGATCCAAGTGATTTACAATCTGGCTCCAAGTTACACAGCCTTCCCCTCCATCCCAACACCTGTGAAACAACAGGAGTTAGTCCTACAGGTTCTACCTACCTAAACATGGCTGGCTCCAGAAGGTGGCAGTGGCATGAACTTCAGTGTGGTGCAGGAAGATGCTCCAGCTTGGCTATCTGATCCCTGGCAGGCTGAATGGAATAGGGGAGGCACAGAGAAAGAGTAGGGCAAGTGACAAGTATCAGCTCTTCCATCTGATGGCTCTGCTGCCTCTCACATGCCTTCCATTTTCATATCTCTTTTGGGACCTCCCAAGAGCTATAGCCTCTTGGGGTTGTCATGCTTTACAGGACATTTTTTTCCACCTGCTATTCACTAGGAGGATCGTAAATATTTTTCCGACAAGTGCCAAGCTAGATATCATTCTGAGACTGCTAGAAAGGAAAGGAGCCTTCCCCAAGGCCTCTAGACTTTTGCTGCAGTTCTGGAGCTCCTGCCGGTGGCTGTGTCTACCCCTGACTCTGTTCCTGGCAATCCCATTCCCTGGTCCATTAGTCACAGCAGGCAGCTTCTTGTAGAAACTGTTCAACTACATAAACCCTCCCGCCAGCAAGGCAGCTCTTACATATTATTAAGTAAAAGCCATTTCCAAGTACTTAGCAGAGCCACCACTCTCAAAGGCAACAAAACAACCAGTCCTGGAAGGACCATACGTCATTAAATATCACTGAAAAATTAAAAGAATCATTGTTTTGGTGTGAAAGAATATTGGTGTATACATCCCCCACTGCTTGGTAGCGATTAACTAACCAGAAGTAGGCAGTGTTGCCCCTCTCTTTCCCAGCTCCTTGAAGATCTAACACAGGGACAAATAAACATGGGAGCTAGGTTGGTTCCTGCAGCACTAAAACATCTGCTAAAGAAAGCAGTGGAACAAGAAACCCTTTAAAAGATGGTAATACCTGAATACAACTGGACACCCACTGGGAACACAAATCAGGTTTGCAGAGACCACAAAATACCAATGCAAAAAGCACTCCAACTCTCCCATCCCTGGCTTTTTAAGGGTGTGAGGGGAGAAAGGGACTTCGAGGGCTTGACAAGGAAAAGCAGGTTGCGCAATCCAGAGCCCCAACTGCTGTATTCAGAAACACTTTTCTTTAGGGAAAGGATTCCAACACTAACCCTCTCTGAGGCTGGAGATATCCAAGCCAAAGCTAGCCAGCAGGCAGAGATGATCAGATGAACAAAAATGATTTGGTAAGCCATTTGCCAGCAACAGGACATCTTCAGAGAGAAGGGAAAGGCGGCCAAGCAGCTTTAGGGCTCCATCCCGGTACAGCCTGCGACCTGACAAAGAAAACGGAAATAAACATCAGCCAGAGACCAGTGCTGTAGACCAACCCCATACACTCACAGAGGGATGCTTGTCAATGCTTTCCTATTCTTTCCCTGATGAACGAAGACAGCCTGCACAAACACTGCATGCACCTTTGAGCCTAGATGTGAAAGCAAAGAGCATCCAGTAATACCGCTGTTCAGCAGCTTCATATACTTGCAGGCACAAGAATCAAGTATATACTAAATTCACCAGGCAGTTGCTTACATAGGAAGTTCCTTTCATGGTACTAAGTCCTAGCAATAGCTTCAGATTCTCCCCTGAGGAGGAATTCATCTCTTCACTCCCAACCTCCTCCCAAAAGTTGATTCTGACATGATCCAAATCAGCTCAGAGACAGTTCCTGGATGCATTTACATGCAGTCTTTCATCAACATAACTCCTGTTTCAGGTAGCAGAGAGGTGGTGCCATTGTAAGGTAACCAGAATCACCACCTGCTAAGGCTAGTGTGTGGTCTCAGTCAGATCAGAAGTCCAAGCCTTGAACTTAGGACCCAGCACTGCCTATTATCAGGAGCACAAGTAAGATGCCTACACAAAAGAACAGAATCCATTCCGTTTGTAGCTCCCTCAAAAGTCTACATGAACCTAAGCTAAGCAGCTCCAGTTTTTCCACAGCAAAGATAAACAGTGCCTTCTCATGTTATCTGAGCAAATTTTGCTTGCAATTTGTGCATCATTTCAGTCAAAGTCACACCCAGCAGATCCACCACAGCTTAACAAAATGCACTGCTCAACACTGAGCTGCGTTCTGGCATGCCTCACAGCCCTCTCCCAACATCACAGGGATAAGCCCCACACTGCCACACTCACCCCCCCTCTTCCCATTCTCCACAGGCTCTGCCGAGTAGAAGATATAATCCACAGTGGCTCCAAGCCCCATGGGCATAGTTGTGACCTCCGGGCGTCCCCTCTGTGGCAGGAAGTGGCTGTAGACAGAGGTGAGGTTGAGGCCATGCTGGATAACACCTGAAGACCTGCACATGAACAGCCACTGTTTACCAAGAAAGGAAAGAGGATGATGCAGTGTTCACTACTACAGTCACAGCTGAAGTTGAATGTTTCCTTGCTGATGCAACTGTCCAAACTATTTCTACTTTCTGAAACATAAAAGACAGTCTTTCAGAATTATTCACTCCACTTACGCCAAAAACAAAGCAGACTATGAACTTTCTTTGTCTCCAACACCCAGTCTTGTCTATGCCCTTCATTCCTGACCTCACCAACACAACGCTGACAGAACAGTGCCCAGCTGCTGGGACAACCCTGGGTGGATCTGGCTCTTCCAGATAGCCCTCCTTACTCTTGTCCACCCTCACATTTATTTCAGTCCTTACTTCAGCCAGATTTTCAGTGCTTAGGAAAATGAGACCGGGCTTGAAGAGTGGGGCCACTGACGGTGCACCAAATTACCTTGGGACGAATGGCTGGGGATCAGGGTCTTTCACCATGGCAGCAGGCTTTGGCCAGTGTGCAGGTCGGTCTGCAAAGGAGCAAAGAGATTCCAGACAGACCAACATAGATCCTGGAACAGGTTGCTCATCCCAAGCCTGAGACTCTTCTCCTGACACCAAACAAATCTTTTTGCCCAAGAAGAGCAGATAACTTCCAGTCACAAGGACCTTAAAGAAAAATATTCAAAGGAAACCTCAGCTCTAAGACTAACAGGAATGTCCTGAGAGCAGATCACTGCAAACAACTGAGAAGTCATATTCTGTCCTGCTAAGGACATGGCCTTAAAGCATTTAGTCTTATCAAAGCTCTGGGTACTTCTCTCAAAGAAAGTTAATTTGCGTCAGCCTACAGCTTACTTAAAGGGTGTCTAGAAAGGCAGAACAGAAATGGAGAGAGCAGAACCAGCCATGCGACAAGGCCCAGAGTTGAGGCAGTCGTCTACTGTGTACTGGCATCCAGAGACATCTACATTGCAGCCATTGTGACATTACAGTCTTCAAGTTTGTTCTCCCCAACCCAAAAATCTTGAGGCAGAAAAAAATAAATATATACATATTTCACTTTATAAGAAATGCCTCCAAAAGAGCCTGAATCTCAGCGCATCTCAAGGAACAGTCAGTGTGTATGAGGGTGGTAAGACTGTACTCCTCCAAGCTCTCATGGAATCCATTAGTAATCACACAGCCACAGAAGGCATCCTTCTCCCTTCCCCTTTTCTCACCAGGCATTACCTCCACCTCACGTTTTCATCAAAATCGAGCTAGGAGTCACAAGCTGAAAAATCTCCCATTAATACCTGGTTTAGCATCTGTCACACCTTCCAAGAGGACCAGCTGCGGTGGTCGTTCACAGGCAACATCACAAAAATGAAACTGGAGCAGGAAGTCCCGGCTGTACTTAAGTCTGCCTGCAGAGAAAAAGACAAGTTAAAAGATGAAAATAACTGCAGCAAAGTCACATCTACAGGGAACATTTGCATGCTCTTTAGACCTCTTATAGACCTCTTTAGTTGGAGAGAGGTTTTTGTGCCCAAGCACTCTGATACCATGAGAATATGAATCGCTTAACCTAAACGTAGAACAGAACACATGCGTAAATGTAGAAGAACAGAGCACAGTTGCTGCTGTCCCTCTAGCTAATGCAACGGTCATGATCAGCACCTTGATGAAGCAAATTAAGAATGTCCCCTCTGAGACACCACAAGTTCAAGGTACTTTTAAGCAGATCAGCTAGTGTGCAACTCAAGGAAATGTTTGCCAAAAAAGAAAAAACAATTCTGGAGATCAGGTTGAATACAAGTTCTACATTCAAGATTCCAACAAAAGCTATTTAATGTGTGCTCCTTTTTTTTTTTTTTCCAGTCCTCTCTAAGGATAGTAGAGAACAGTCATGATTGTAAGCGGGCTCCTAGGAATGATTTGCTAACAGTGGTGTGCAAACACTGCCCAAAACCATTCCCTCAAACACCTGCAGCGGAAAGATGTGGCAGTTGAGCATGGTTTACAACTGCACAAAACCAGAAGTCTAGGAATATGAAAGCGATACACAGAGCAATGGTTCCTGGTAGGGGAACATTCAGCTTCTGACTAGAGAAAGAAAATGGCAGAAATTGGGCTACAGCAACAAACTCCAGAAAAATTAAATTTCATTCATATACCAAGGAGATGGATAGAAGAGGAGAATCTTTGCTGAGTGCCTCATGCAACACATGTCCAAGATACTCAAAGCAACAGCAACGCCCACAAACTGTCCATCCTCAGCAAACTCATGTCTTCCATGCACACTGGAGCTCACCTAGTTTCTTTGGCTGGCACAGGGTGACATATTGGCAGTTGTCTGTTACACCCAGAGAGCTTGGCCACAGTGGGGCCAGCAGTTTCCGTGAATACGACTGTTGGGAAAAGTCTTCCTGACCAGACACCTGCAAGGAGGCCAGAAACAGGAGAGGAAACATCAGCAGCACAGAGCAGAACTTTTGCAAGCTATAGACAATGTACGCACATACATTTGCCAGGAGCAAAACAGGACAATGCCCTCATAGAAAGGCATGAACTAAGCGATTCAAGAATACGGTGCAGATATAATGAACCTTCAGCTGTGGGGGAGAGATACAATTAGCTAAAAGTCACCTGGCAAGATATTTTGCAGGCATCTATTACTGAACTGATGATTTAGCTTGAAAGCCAATGATGTATTTCATCATGGATACACAGTGAAAGGTAACCACAAGAGACTCTAGCACAGGTGCCCATTTCAAACTGTTATCAGATCAAACATCCACATAAAATTTCAGTAAGTCTTGGTGGAGTTGTACTACCCTACACTTCCAGTCACCCAGGCACAAAAATCCCATAGCAAGGGAGAACCAGGACTTGAACTTAAGTTGTCTATTATCACTGGTTTGCCTCAAGAGAAACCAAAAGAGCAGTGGTGGAAACAGCACGCAAAAGCCTGTCCACTTCCTTCCTCAGCAGTGCTGGAGGCATTGGGGAAGACTGCTGAATAACTGAATTCAATATTCAGACTATTTCCTCATAAGAAAAAGAATGCAGCCATGCATTTCTCTAGCAGCATGCGACAAAGAGATAGCCAATCCCAGTTCTGACTGGCACCTACCTTCCAGGCTGGCATCCCATGATAGGAAAGTTCACCATTCCGAATGAATTTATAGAGTGGAGAATCAGGTACAGAGTTCAGGTCTCCACACAAGATGACAGGATAGTAGCTGCCTTCAGTAGTTTTTGCAATCTTGTCGATTTCTGCTAGGAGCAAGGCCATCTGGGCCAGTTTGATATCTCCCCGCCGGGGATTGAACAACACATGAGTGTTGGCCACACACAAAGGACTGACTGCCTTCAGATCAAGGCCCTCTGGGAGCAGAGGCTGTAGCAGCATCACCAAGCCCACATTATCCCGATTGAGGATGTCCAGGCCAGGCCGGAAGTATTCTATGGGGCTGAGGGTAATCAGCTGGAACCTGCTGCGCTTATAGCACACCGCACAGCCATCTGTCTTCATCCCTGTTCTCCGTTTATAGAAGCATGCAAAGCCTGAAAAGAAACCATCCCCTATTAAAAGGTTTATCCAGTCACTACCTCAGGCTTCCCCCATCAGCTGGGGATTTCAGCAAGTCTGTGTAGCAGAGGAGGTTCCTACTAGATTTGGGTACATCATTACACCCAATTCTGTTCCAGTAATCACAGTTTATCGTTTATTTAGAGGGTATTTTCTCCCTCTCTGTCCTTATAGGACTCTCTCAGTTTTGTTACTCTGATCTGTCAACTTTGAGAAAGATAAATTACAAAAGAAAGGGTAAAGGTTTAAGCAGACAGTTCAGAAGTAGGGCCAGCAGCCACCCGCCAAAGAGGAAGAGCTCTCTCAAGACCGAGTGCTTTGAAGATATTAAGCAGGAAGCACTGCTTGCCCACTCCCATGAACTGGAGGTACAGACACACAAAAGCAGGACATACCCATCTCCTTGAAGGCCGGTTCCAGCTGCTCCCAGTAATGGTTCTCTTGCACCTCCTGGAGACATAGAACCTGGAAGGAAGGCAGATACCTCACTCGCTCCACCAGTATTTGCTAGTTACCTTGTTTGGGGAAGGAAGAGACCAGAAAAGTGCACTCGCATACCAACCCTGCAACCAGAAAGGTCGTCACTGCAACTCTGTCCTGTATTTTCCAGATAGAGAGCAATAACTTTCTGGGTCACATTAGCTTATCATTCATTGTTATGGTGACCAGGCAGAAGATCCTTCATCACACAAAGATGACTCAAGGAACAGAGAAAGTCATTAAGTCCTCTTCTATGCAGGCTTCCCTTCCTGTGCTGCCTTATAAACCTGGTCCCTTCCTTCCCAAACACACATTATCTCTTCTTCCTCTACTACTACTGTTTAAAGAAGTTAAGCCCTGCTATTAAAGTATGACTAGTTTCTACAGTAACACAATCACAGCAAGACAAACAACAAAAAAATATACGTATGCACAAAGGCTCAAACAGTCTCAGAGGAATCAGTGTTCAGTTACCAAGCAGGTAGTATCTTCCTACGACTTCCCCCGCTGTCTTTTTTTTTTTAATGCTGTTAGGTGAAACAAGGAATTCAAATTCTGGTAACACTGATGTGAGAAGGGGTCAGTCATACTCACATCAGGATCCCAGTGCTGGATCTCCTGCAAAAGGTTTGGAAGGCGGTAGTTCCAGTTCAGGATGTCTGGATGACAGTGTAGATACAGATCAAGGCCCTGCTCCACCAGGTCCTGGGCAAGGATGTTGTAAGACATGACTCGAAATTCAAAGAGAGGAGTGTTTTTTGAGACCTGCTCTAGCACACAGGGCTGGACAGAAAGATCCTCCCAGTCTCTCCATAAAATCTCTATATGCAAGAAACAAAAAGCCAAGTTACAGCCATGCTGGGTACTCTGCAGATACTTTTGTTCCCCTTTGACCCAGAAAACAGCCATTTTCATTCTCTAAGCTAGGGGGTTCTAGCCTCTGAGCAAACCCTCACCCACTCTGGTTTTCAGGTGCTCTTTTTGGATGTCTTTGGATAGTTGTCAATGGGGATGGCATAACATAAGACCAGAGTCAAGCATACCGAATCACTCGACCAGCTTGTGGGTGCTTTTTACATTATAAAGCCAGCACTTGGGAACAGTTTCTGGAAAATGAACATACGTTGATGTTCAGACAGATGCCTAATAGCACAGAGACTACTAGCTGTGACCAGCCCTCCCTCAGCAAAACTCACTTTATAGTTTTCAATGACAGAGACTGTCAATTCTGCACGGACAGATACAATCAATGACTGACAGCAAGACCAGACACAATAACCTGATCACATTCACTACAAATGGAAATTCCAACCCGAATATTAGATTCTGAGCTGTTACTACTGACCATGGTAGGGTACCTCTGTCGGGAGAGGACAAAATTGTACCGTATCCTGAATGGGCCAGGTTGGGGGGTCCGTTGGCACTGTCTTTGCATCACATGCTAAACTCCAGGCCAGCACAGCTGGGTCTTCATTCTGCACTTCTACACCGATAGCGGCACAGCGAGCTATCTGGTGATCCGTCTGCGGCACCACAGCTGCCCAAGGGGCACTGCCTGCTACAGCCACTGTTTCCTCTGCTGGTAATTTTGCAAGTTCAGTCACTGCATGATCTTGTGGTTCTGAAGAAGCCAAGGCGTGTAGCTCTGTGAGCTGCTGACCGGCACACCAGGTGACTTCTGGAGCCGAATTCAGGTCACTGAGGCTAGTCATCAATAGCTCTGAACCTTCTAACCAGTCACTAGTGAGCGTAACTGATACTTTCCCCACTGCTGGAACGCTCTCACTGGCTGGCAAATTCCCTGCTCCTTCTTCCAGCCACTGCTGGAGAAGGGCTTCTTGCTCTTCTGGGACCGACCTTCCTCTGGTTGCAGCAAAGACGCCTTCTATCTGGGTGGACGTGCTCTTCGCCAGAAGCACATTCTTTCGACAGGTAAAGAAAGCATCTGCCATTTAAAAACAAAGAAAACCAACATAAGACAGATGAAAATCCTTTCTCACTCACTCTTTTCTTTCCCCTATGCATTTGCTGTAACTCTGTGCAATACAACCATTCAGTATAGCAACGCAACAAACGACTTCTCTGAATAAAAACAGTTACAGTCTGAAAAACTTACCCTACCTCTTCCTGAACACTAGGTCACTGTCCAATTCTAGTTGTGTCAGTCAAAGTCACTGAAACTGTACAGGATGGCAAAGGCTTTACTAACTCTAGGGAATGCAATTCTAACTTATGCAGCCAGTCAGCCAAGCTAAAAGGCCTTGTGGAAACTATCAGCTCTCAGCAACACATGTAAAGGCACAGTCTAGAAGTTAGCTGATGGGGCACGTGGGCTAAGAAGCCAAGCTCTTGTAGATGACCACTCAGAGCAAGTTTCTTTCCAGAGATTGAGTAAGAAAGTAGTCCTCAGCTAAGAGGATCAAACATATCAGAACAACGAAACAGAAAAATTATTCTGTTATTAAGAGATGAAAAATAAAGACAGAGAGGGACCAACGTGCAGTTAAAAGCCTTATGAAAAAGTATACGCACAAAAAGTCCTGGTAAGAATTACAGATCACCTAATGACTGACATCTGTGGTAAAAAATTAAAAACCCCCTGCTGTTGATGTAACACTTGAATATACTAATATTGGTGGGGTAAAGTAGAAAAAGACAGGAACTCTTTTCACTGGTATCTACGTAAAAGATGATGGCATTTACATTTTGCTATGAATTCTGCACAGACACTAGTCCCTACTGTTCACTAGCAATTTCTGTTGCCTACAAATCACTTTTTCTCTGCTGTATCCCTGTGACGGTCAGTCAGCAACATCCGTGTATGCTTTTATCGTATCTTTTGTATCAAAGTTTTCTGTATGTGTCAAAAATAGAGCTTTAAGAACCATACTCCTATTTTTGTAATTAAGTTCATGAACATCGGAAACACCAATGCACCAAGGTAATATTATCGCACACCACTAGCCAGGCACAGCTGTTACAAGAGCCTGTTAGTACAGGGTAGGAGCTGAATTTGAGAGGAGTCAGCTAGCTGCTCGCTATCACACTGTGTGCCAGCGGCTCCTATAGGCCTGGGGACAGGTTCAGGCAGGATGGTGGCTTTACATCTGCATAGTCACCGGGGACTGTGAAGTAGCAGCAGGATCTAGGAAACTAAGTGAAATATTGATGCTCGCAAAGCAAGAGTCCATCCATGAGTCACTCGCAGCTCCTTGGGGAGTCACAGGCCTCAGAGCAGCCCATCTCCAAAGATCTTCCCAAACCTGCAGCGCAGGTCCGGGGCAGGAGGCTCGGGCCTCTAAGCACAATGCAATGTGCCACTGCAGCACAACAATCGGCAACTGCTTCCCCCAAAAACCCGGGCCTCGCTCTGCCCCGGGGGTGAGCAGCCCCGGCCCGGCACAAGTGCCCACGCCACCTCGGCAGCAGCCCCGGGCCCCGGCCTGCCCGCCCCTCCTCCTGCCCAGGGCGGGGGACTCGGGGAGCTGCGGGGCAGCCGGCACGCCGCTGGCTCCCAGCCACCGAGGCCCCTCCGGCCGCAACCCCTCAGGCGGGGGGAGGCGAGGGGCACCCGCACCCCTGCCCTCCGGGTCCGGGCCCCCGCCGCCTCCGGCCTCCCCGGCCCCCGCCGCCGCCGCCCGCCCGGGGCCGGGTTACCTCGGAGGGCCCGGAGGAGCCGCGCCGCCGGCAGCAGCACGTAGCAGAGCACGGTGCCGATCATACCGCCCGGCGCGGCCCGGCCTCCACCGCCCGCGGCCCGGCCCCGGCGAGGCGAGGCGACGCGCCGCGCCGGCCCCGCCTCAGCAACGACCTTACGGCGCGGCCTCGGCTTGAGCCCCGGTGCCGCGCAGGCACTCACCGCGCTAGGCCGCCGCGCCACAGAGGCTGGAGACCGGCTCGGGCCTGGCCCTCCCCCTGCGCTGCTGCTGGGCCGCCCGCCCCCGGGAGGCCGCGGCCGGAGCGTGGGGCGGTGCCCCGCACCCGGCCAGGCCCTGCGGCGGCCCCCGGCAGCACTGGGGGGGTAAGGAGTTGTGACCCTAAGCAAGGTGACGGCGGCTTTCTGGCCCTGCCACCCTGACATTTGTATTTTCAAACAAAAGTTTTCACACACACACACCCATCCCTGTTCTCTGGAAAGTCAAACAGAAAGGAAAATTTCCAGGATTCCCCCCCCTCTGGAAAGCTGCCAAGCAAATAAAGTCCCATTTGCTCCACATGAGTTAATAATTACAGAGGCTTTGCAAGCACAGTTGATGATAGTCAAAGTTTGGCGGAGAATGGCTTGCACGTGGGCAAACACCATGGGGGGGTGTGTGGGGGTGTGTGTGTGTGTGAAATCTCCCTTGGTGTGCTGCCCACTGCCCAGCACAGCTCTGCCACATCGTGGCCTCTCACCCCATGGGCCCTCAGCACACTGTGGCCTTCACAAGTTGAGACCCCACACATGTGGCAACCAGACAGTTTCATATGAGAAGTCATCATTGAAGTCCACGTTTTTACTGTTTTGCTTTGTTCCACATTCAAATGTGTACAACATCTAAAGGCAAACAGATAAAACTGAGCACTGCTGTGGCTTTTTACACCAAATACACACTTCTAATGTGTGGTCTCGGTAGCCTTCTTTCAAACTCTCTTTAAGATGGGCACTTGCAATGAACTCAGGTCTCGTGTCCTCCCTGCCTTCTGCTCTGACAAGTGCTGCCAAACTGCTCTCTTGATGGTGACCAGCTGCGGTCTCCTGGGTTATACTTAGACAAAACACTTTTTGAGGGACAATCTGCCTCTTACCCTACCTGTGTATGGTGATTAGCACAGTGGGTGTCCACAGCTAGAATCTAAGCTGATGTTATAATGTATATAAATAATAATCCCACCAGTCTCATTTTCAAATCCCCAGTTATAAAACATAATGGACCATAGACACAGTGACTTGTCTCAAATCCCACAGATGTCTCTGGCAAAGCACAAAACTGGACTGTGGTCTCTGGTCTCCTGCTGCAGCAAGCAAACCTCTGGAACCGTCACTGGTTTCCAGTCAGAAAATGAAGGGCGTTCTCCAGAGGAAGGATCTGCTGATAACTAGGGTATTTAAAAGAAGGCTGTTCTTTAAAAGAAAAGATCCAAGAAAGTATCTTCAGACCCAACCCACATCAGGATAATCAGACTGAAATCAGAGAAGGATGTTAGCCTGTGCCACAAAGAAGCAAGTATCCAGACAGCCACAGTTGTTTGGCCTACACTAGAAAAAATATTTACAAACTTTGGCAACAAAATCAAAGCTGACAATGGTCATCTGCTTCAGGGTCAAACCTTCCACTGTTTTTTTCAGCATTTTGTTCCATATCCAAATATAACCCTACCACGGCCTCTAATGACTGGACTACTTGAGCGGTTTATGTAGAACCTAGGGGAATAAAACCGCTAAAAATACCCTATCCTGGAGGAAATGGACTTCTTGCTCTCTGTATCACCCATATTACACTGTGTAGGCTATATAAATTTCAAAATCTGCACGAAAGATTACATTCACTGAGCATTGCCCATAATGGAAAGATTTCTAAGTGTATGTCTTACTTCTGTTCAACCTTTATGAGAAAGCCTCTTCTGTTACAGTTTTGGTTTTAGCCCCTTAGGAAAGGTCACAAAGTCCTTGGTATAAATTATGTAAAATAATAAGCACTGAACCAATTTTGGCACCAACAGGAGTTGGTGGGATGAACGAGTATTTGATTCAAGGCCCCATTAAGTGCCGACATGTTTACAAGCCACACTTTATTACCAAACCTACCAGGAATTTGGCAGTAGGGAAGTCTGAATCTGTTCAAGACTAGTAAGGCAAATACACTCCTTTTATCCTCTTCTCCTGTAAGACTGTAACTGCCGCAGTCTGGCTTTCTCATATGGAATTGTACAAACTGGAATATGAACTCAAAGGAGCGGAGAACTCTTAGCAGCAGCAGCCTGGCACGACTCTCTGATACGTCTGGGGGGGGGGTTCACAGCCAAAACCGCAGCTGTTCTCTTCTCAGTTATTGGGAGCTGATGGGATTCCAGAGCGAGGGGGTTTCCAGCACTGAATGTCACCCCTCGGAATCAGAATGTGCAGGCCGGGTCACAGAAGGGTAGCGGTAGCAGGATGCGGAATCAGGGTGGCCACAGGCTCTGCAGGGCTTTCTCGTGACACCCGGCCAGCTCCTGCAAGGGGGAAATGGGATTCTCCTGTTCACAAGCAGTATAAATCAGGAACACAGATCTTACAAGTGGCACCATTCCTCCGGGAGATTTTTTGATTGTAGCCAAGCAGCTGTGCTTTTTGCATGTAGGTGTGAGGAACTTACCGGGTCTAGAAGGTGGCTGTGAATTCTTCATTTACAGAACAGAAAAAGCAAATGAATCTGCCAGACGCTGGTGGTGACACGAAGAACGAGTCTGAGAAGGGCGCAGGTGTGCCGTTTGGTGAGTAGCAAACTCACTTCAGAATAGTCAGAAATCACCAAAGGAAAATCTCCAGCACTCAACAGGGACTGAGGTTGCTACAGGCTGATCACCAGGTGGGAAGGTTTCCCTTCCCCAGGCCAGGCAGCAACGAGGAGAAACGGGGTGCCAGTGCCCTGAGACGGGAGCTGCCATCCAGGAGCAGCTAGGAAAAAGTAAACTGCATCAGAAGAGGGTTTGCCAGTACCAGCTTCCAGGAAACTCCACCCAGCTGCCCTTAACTCCTACAGGAGATGTTGGAGCTCAGCACCTTGTGAGACCAGATCCTGTTTGAGCCCTCCATCATCCAGAAGGACAGGCAGGGTGTGAGGGGCAGAAGAGTTTTCTGAACTTGCTGCTGTCAGGCTGTGCTGGTACACAGCAGAGTCTGGCACTGGGTCTGCTCGCAGCATTTTTGGCCTGACTTCCTAGCTTAGCATAACGGTTCCTCTCAAAGTTCAAAGTCTCCTTTGGCCTGTCACTTAGTCATTACAAATTAATTTCTTATTTTCCTTCATAATGCAATTACTGTAAGGTAGTCAGGTATGCGGGACAACTTCTGCCTTTGGTTCCTGTTTTTCTATTTTCTATTTAAATAGAGTATAATACAATTTATGAAGTGTTACATCATAATTTTCCCTAATGGTTGCTCTAATAGGTGAGATTCTTTATCTGATATTTTCCATTGTTTCAAAATGACATTTGTCTAAATATCCTTTCTCGTTTTTCTGTAAAGGTAGCTCTGGGTATTTTTCTGATTCAGCAATAATAATTTATTGCCTATTTGGGATTAGTCCCTTTTAGATAGCTTTTCTGCAAACAAGGTTTCTGTTCTTGGCTATGAACTCTTGAAACTTTCACTCCTTAAGTGGGATCTGACAAAATTGATTATCTGCTATCAAGCCCAAACAATTATATTAAAATTAGTATTTCTCTTGGGGTTTTGACAGTATTAACTCAAAAAGTATTATCACTAGGAAATACCCCATCAGTTAATAGTTGATTGCCATTTTCTCTTACATATCGGATTAAATAATAGTGGGTAAAATGCTGTCTGAATTTGACTGACAGTAGCAGCAAGGAAAATGGTATAATTGTTAATCCTACCCTATTCCAGAGGCAAAATGTTGTCAAAATGTCTGTTTGGTTTGCTTTTTTCTTGGTCTAAATTATTTATATTGGGATGGAGAAAAAATATCTATATTTTATTTATTTATTTCTACAAATATCTAACATATTTATTTACAATTTTTCTAATAGCTTTTTGATATCCACAGTGGCATGACTTAAAATAGGAGATAAAGATTTGATACCCTTGACTAGATGACCAAGCTAAGGCACACACAGTTTTCTCCAAATCACAATAAACCTAATTTCTCATTTTTTCAATAAATGACATTTAGGATATTAATTCCTAAATACTTTGCTCAGAAACACAATCACATGCCTCATAGCTGTTTCTTCATAGATTCGTTCAACACTTCATACTCCCAAGTTAGTATGATAGCTTGACACATCACTGAATTAACTGATTCCTTACAGAATGTAAAAAAATGCTTATATTTGAGCATTTACATTAGTATCATTTTGTCTGCATACTGCAAAATGCTATGTTCCATTTTATGAGTTGCCTCAGTTGAGCTGTTACTCTGATGTATTTCATATGCCAGATGTTCAGAAAGAAGTGAGGACAACCTTCCTTTCACAGCTGAAATTCCTTAGTATATATCAATTAGATTTTATCCTGGCAGAGAAGAACAATTTGTTAAAATCTTCATCTGAGCTTTATGTCCATCACTAGTGATTCTAAGAGAGATCACTTCATTAGTTTAGCAGCACGAACCAGGACTTTGTTGCAATGCTAGGAAAAAGATAAGAAACATTTTCTCTACTCCACAGAGCTTTTGAAGTATTGCTAGTGTGATTTATTGAATATTCGTACAACACAAATGAGGGGACAACATAACGCAACATACCCAGACAACAGGTATTGTTAACCTAGCACAAAAGAAGGGATTTGCAGTTACCTGGATGAATCCCTCACAAGTTGCGGATCAAACCACGGAGTGAACTCCCCTCTTAGCTCCTGGTTTGTGACTGGTACAAGTCGTGTATGAAGCAGGCTGAGCAGAAAGCTGTGTCTACAGCCCCAGCACCTGGGGAAAGGAGAGGGTGATAAAGGAATCCCCAGACCCATCACTTTCCACTGCACTGGTTTTAACACCAACAATCATGACTGAACGTTTTTCAAATTTCTGCTTGAATTTCAGTATTATTTTCTGTATCAGTGCCAACTTCTACAGCTTCACAGGGGTGCAGGGACCACTTCTGGATCTACCTCAGAAGCCTCAGTCCACACACTGCAGGATGGGCTGACATACTGAGCACATGACAGCACGTTATTGGGGGATGATACAGTCTGGATGGGTTTTGTATAGCATAGACACTCAGTTCCCCAGAGTGGGAAGTTTATTTTTATCAGGATGTCCAGCATTCTAGGGCCATTAAGCAAAGAGGATCAGTGAGTACTGTCATAATGTCCCAAATCTTTGGTTCTACTTGTCTCATGAGTTCTTTACATGGGATTTAGATCTATTTTTACAATTTCTTTTGTCTTTCTAACACTAAAGTAATGAAAGTAAACCCATCATTTGAACAAATAAAGTCTGGCAGAAGGAAAAGGTCTTAATGAAGGAGCTGCAGCTGCAGGGATGGTTGAAATGCGGTGATGCGGCTGCCAGCTGGCCAGTCTTTCCCTCACATAGGTCTGAATGAACAGCCAAACTTCAAGCTCCATGTCACACATCAATGCTAAGTGACACCCAAGAAGGGTACAAATTTACAGGTCAATAGCCTGGAGCTCTAAAGGGAAATAAGGAGTAAGGGAAGAAGGTAGTAAAAGCAGTGACAAGGAATGAAAAGGAAGATTTAGAGTAGGAAAAAAATATGTCTTATGTTATTAGCCAGAAATTATTTTGGCAAAATTACTCTTCATTATTTTTATATGCATTTATTCCTCTTAAAAAGGAATTTTCCAAATTCTTCCTCACTCTATCTGTAAAATAAATTATGAATTGCAGGCAAGAGAAGCTGTATCACTTCCAGTGGGTCTAGTTACACTCAGTCCCAATATACAATAGCATTCAAATGCTTTCTCTTCTGTCGTGCTGGAAGAGTACTACAAAGCATTCCCAGTCTGATCACAAAGTCAGCCAACAGTGTCCTGCCTGTGCCTGGGGAAGTGTGAGTCAGTTCAGGACAGTGAGGAGGAACCGTCATGGGTTTGGCTTGTAGGTCTGTGGGGAAATGGGATGAAGAGGGGAAATTTGCTTTGCCTGGTGGGCTCAGAAATTGAGAAAGGGGAGAAAAGTAGCTGGTGAAGGAACAAAGACCTAATGTGGGACAACTGTGAGTCCCCTGCACATGGGCTGCAGAGTCTGGGGAGGGCTTTTTCTGAAAGCTGCCAAGCCATGGCCGTTGTGCAGATCTGCAGCCTCAGAGTGAGCCCATGCCCACACCAGGGCCAGCACCACATGCGTACAATGCCTAGGGAGCGGTGGGCATGAAGCAGGGCTGGGGAAGGAGTGCATCTGCAGCATGTCGCAGAGGGGCACAGGCTTCAGTGAGAGCAGTGGGAGGTCTGTCACATCCAGGGAGTCACATCTCTGCTGGGCTTGCATTGACTAAATGAATCTGTTTGGATGGCAGACCAGAATGAAGAGACGTCCAATACCAGTGAGGCTCCAGAGTCTGTGTCGCTGGCTGACACCTCAGCAGAGGAGGTCTCTGAAGGCTCTGACACCGACCTAGAGGTTGAAGGTGAATGTTTTTTCACAATCTGCCCTCACTAGCCTTTCTCTTACAGTCAGAGCTGTACCTACCAACTGGTATGTATCCAAAATGGAGACCAAAGACACAACTCGGCCAGGGTCCTGACAATCACACATAATCTGGCAATTGATAAAGGTGGGGTGGATGAATTTCCCTCTAAGGGCTCTCCCTTTGATGCCAAGCATCTTCCTTCAACTGCTTTCTATAGACCATGACTATTCCTTTGTTCCTTTTTCTCTCCTCTCGTCCTTAATAACCAATGTTACCAGACCAGCCCGCTGCCTGGGCAGCAGGAGCAGCTAGCTGAAACCAGTAATGGGACTGAGGCCCTGTTTTTGTGCTCCTGATGAAACACTGCATAGCAATCGCGGTCTGCGTACCATAGGTTTGCCACAACTGTCCTAGACTTTTCTCGTGGCTCTCCTCTTATCTCCTGCCTAGTAAAGTCAGTCCTCTGGCTAAACAAGTCTTGCACACATTTTTATAACAGTAGGATTTGTCCATAATTTAGGATAAGAACTTTTTAACTTGTTATAAATGGAAGGAAAATAAAAACCCATAAGAATGCAAGAAAAAAAAAGACATTTTTGTTAGAGGCCTCAGATTGAACTGGAAAATGGCTTTGACGAGAGGGAAATTTGTCTTGAGGTCAGACCATTGAATGCATATAACAACATCAAGAAATATGAGCTCTAAGTATGGGGTTTGATGAAGGAATTCCAAATGACAGGGTTTTGTGGAAATACAGCCGCCAGCTGCACTGATATGTCTCACTGCAGCTGTGTCAACAACACCCAATGGCCAAGATGAGAATGCTGGGATTCTTTCTGCTGGTTGTAAGCCAAAATGTTCTGAGCTGCCCTAGCTCTGCTGGCAATATCAGCTGCATGCTTCAATTAAGATTTTTAAGGAAAAAAAAAAGATGAAAATGTTTTGCCTGATGTCAAGAATTCTCAATTACACTAAGAAAGGTTTAGTCACATTGCAGACTGGTGAGAAGCTACAGCAAGTCACTGGATGCCAAATGGAGAAGCAAGGAGGACACATTAACTCTTGGGGGTCTAGGATAAAGGAATGGGGAGAACCAGGGGATGATAACCCTGGTTTTAAAAGTAAAACCCTACTGTCGTTGCATTCTGTTACTTAATTTTACTAAGTTACTTAATTTATTTAAAAGAGGAGGGAGGACATTGAATGCACCACTCATCAATATACTTTTTCTCTGTAGATCCTGAGAAGACGTTTGTGGGCATTACAAGCACAGAGCTGTACTTGGAAGCATGCAGGCTGATGGAGGTGGTGCCTGTCTCACACTTTATTCAGAACTTGGCCAAGCCTTATATAAATCTGAACCACCATGGTCTAGGACCCAAAGGTGTCAAAGCCATTGCTATTGCTCTGGTGGTGAGTAGCCAGTAAGAGTGGGGCCATTGTTCCGAAGAACAATAGTCATTTTAGGCCTCTCTCAGGCCTGAAAACCATCACTGAGTACACAGTGTGAGAGAAAAAGTCATTTATCTTCCCCATAGGAGCTCTGAGCATCCCCTGAACAGTAAAGTCTTGTGGGGCAATTGCTGGCCATTGCTAGAGTTACCCCCAAGAGCAAACTGATGCTTTTCCATGGGACACAAGTCCCCAGTGCTCCTAACCAGGGGTTAGGAGCCAGAGATAGGGCTGGAGGAATTGGTATGCCCCACTCTGGGTCCTGCGTAAGGATGCACTACACTCACCAATGGATAGGCCCAGGATACCTGAATTGGAGCTTGGATCTCAACCTGGGTCTCCAGGCTGGCAGAAAAAAATGGAAAGTCCTACCCACTCAAAACCTCTCCAAAAAGCATCTCTTTTGTACGCCAACTCCCACTGCCATGGCTCTGCTATGTCCCCTGATCACTGTCCTACTCAGCATCTGCAATGCTTTCTGAGGTTTGGAGGAAATGTCCAGTGTCTGTTGAACTGACTTCATTAACTTTTCAGCAGGTTTTTTGTGCGTCTTTGTTTACCTTTGTGTCTTCCCAGTCCAATGCAACTGTCACCCATCTAGAGTTGGAAGACAACTGCATTCTGGCAGAAGGAGCCATATGCATAGCAGAGATGCTACGAGAGAATTCCTCCCTTCAAGAACTGGTACACAATTACGATTTTAACCAAATAACCATTGTTCCCATGCAAAAATATTCACATTCTGAAAGTCATTATATTTTATGCTGCTCTACTTTTGAAAAGTACAAGCTTCTGAAAAGCAGAAGTGTGCATGTGATGGCAGTCTGTTGAGCCTGGAACTTTTCTCTTCATTAGCAGATGTGATAATAATTACCATAACGAAGTCTTTCTAGTTCATGCTTAGCCAATGGAAAAATGTTTTGGTCAGGAACTTCCATTCTCCAATATGACCTGGGGAAACCTCTCTAAACAGATTAAGGGAATAATGCAAAACTTTCAGATATGAACTGGTAGGAATGTTCCTTCGATCTGAAACTGAGGTATACAAAACGCATTTTGATAGGCTATGGGATCTTTGTTACACTGGAAGAAAAGATTCTTGGCCAAATGCCTCTTGGTTCACTGAAGACAAAGACCCATGTGAAACTGATGGCTGTAGGGCTTTATTCCTGTTAGGAAGAATAGAGGGTTAGATGAACCTATAACTCACATGTTAATTACTGTCTGGCTGACATTTCTCATATTGCTCGTCTTGCATTACTCCCTTGATATCTTGGGCATTAGGAGGACAATAAAGCTAATTTATTCTTTGAACTAATCTTTTTTATCCTCCTTTCTTTCTTTCCAGAACATCTCCAATAACCACCTAGACACAGCAGGAGCCGAGGCCATTGCCAGTTTGCTTTTGGATAACTTGTCCTACCTCCATGCTCTTCAGCTCTCAGGTGGGCTGTATGTAACAGTGATGGCAGTGGAAATGAAATAACATGTGTTTCATTCCAGTCTCTCATCCTGAGATTATTAGTCAGACTATGGGCAAAATCAGTCTCTCAGGTATGTCTCTCAGTTACCTAGAGTAACAGTGGAATGTAGGTTTATAGTGATGTGATTAAATATTTGGCCTGCTCAACCTCCAGCACCTCCGAAAACCAGTCCCTTACAAGAAGATGTAATGAAGTGTCTCCCACACCTTGGGGTAATCCTAGTCTATGGAGCAAAGTGGAATAGTGACTAACTTCTTCCAGCCTGACAGAGCCATGATTAACTGGAGGTTCCACCTAAAAGCACAGCTTCCTGCAGATCCCAGCACAGCACCACGGGAGAGATCAGCACACTGTTAACATACTTTTCCTCCCCAGGAAACAACTTTGGAGAGGAGACTGCACCATACTTTGCTGAGGCATTAATGGTGAGTTACCTGAAATCCACGGTCATTTGCAGCCCTGGCTGTGTAACAGGCTCTCCTCATCTTGAAGCTCCTGCTCACTGGGCATGTTTTCACTTGGCAATGCCCATATGATTTCCTGGCATAATTCTGCTAAGTGCCTCTTGCTTACTTAAGAAATGAGAGAGCCTGGGAGGATACGGAGCAGGATGGACTGCATTAACATTTTCTCAAGACAGCTGTGTGAGTCTGGCCAGGAAAGAAACCTTCAGGACTGTGTAAAGAATGACATCCGGGTGACAACAAAATTTAAAGAAGCATAGGTAACCCAACTTGCTATCATTTTGCAATTCTGCATTAAAAAGAAGATGCTTGACTTCTCTGATTAATTCCTGTCTCAAAGCCTCTGCATCATTTGGCACCACCAGAAGTTGCCCTGAAGCAAGGCCTTGACCTGATAGCAGACAGTGGTCTTGGTCAGGGTGCAATGGTGGGAGTGAAATAGGGACAGGAACAGCAATGCAGGATGTGGTGCAGGCCAGACATGAGTTGTGTGAGGGAAGTTTGCACAGCACAAAATCCCATTGCTTTTGCTGTTTTGGGAAGATAATCACTGTGACGTTATATACCTGACAGAGCTTTGTTTGGGACAGGCAGTGCCACAATCCACGTGCTGATGATCTCCCATGCACTAAAGTGTGTCTGATATCCCTCTGTTTCATCCTCATGTGGGGACCTTGGTGCGGCAGCTGGTTGCAGCTGACTAAATCTCATCGTCTCTGCACATTTGTCTCTCTGCAGGGCAATTATCAAGTGAAGGAGCTGGATCTCAGCCACAATGAGTTCTCTGAGAAGGGAGGACAGCTTCTGGGACAGATGCTCGGTAACTTAATTTATTACTCCCAGAAAGCGAGGAGTACAGGCACTGGGGGACTTGATGGCTTCAGCACAGTGAACGTGTATTTCCTTCTCCAGCAAAAATGCCCCATGTTCTGGTGGGTGGTACAAAAGATGGGGCACCCAGATTTAGAGCTTCCTGCCTAGTCCACAGGCTCACCCTCATCACCACAGGTGACTCCAGTAACTATGACTAATGTATCAGAACACAAATGCAGGATGAGAAACCACAGTAACAGCACAGTCTGGGTCAGAGAGAAGAGAGATGAAAGAGAAGTCCCTCAGGGAGTATAAAGCAGAAATTGGATTTTACTAAAATCTAATAGGATCAGAACTGTTGTTTGTTTTAAGCTTTTGATTACAAAGTTCAGGCGTGATTTCAATTTTTCTTAAGTAGCCCAAACCCTAATGGTTTGAGCCATCGCACAGCAAGCAGCAAGGGAAACAGATTAGGAAGAAATAAAATTAAGCTGCCTAATTTATCTGTTGAGACAAAGTGAGATTCAGAGTGTGCTAGGAGCCCTGGAGAGGGAAAGCAAACAAAACAGTTACTGCCCTTCAGTGATCTCAGGTGCTATTAGCACAGCAGAAAAGACTTGAATGAATATGTGATAGCTCTTCTTCCCTTAGTATCTCCAACACGCCCGTGCTGTGAGCAGTGTTTCTTGACCATTTCAGTAACACAGTGTCTTCAGTTTAATTAACGCTTTCCTTCTCCTGGTTCAGTATTTCCACTGATAAGAACCTCTTTCTAATTACAGTTGATGTCTTTAAAAGATGGATCAACTAAAACTGCAGTGAGGACAAGGCACTGTGCCCCTGCCTTGGACAAGCTTGCAGGCAATGCAGAGATCAGACTAAAACTTGTGACCTTCCCAGCCAATAAAAATGCCTCTCTGAGCTTAAAGGTCTTACAGCTCTTCTCTTCTTCATGCTCACTTGAGGCAGAAGCAGCAGAGATTACTGCAGAATCTGTTCCTTTTCTGGTTTGTTTCTTAAAGAAGTATTTTTAAGTCAGCTAAACTCACCATCTGCCTCCATCCAACCTCCCATCCATGGAAAATCTGGATAAGAAATTCTCTCTGAGAATGAGAAGCAAGTGTTGGCAGCAAGTGCTACCCCTCCCAGTGTCGCAGTAGACACAAATGAATTCACACGTACCCTGCTCCAAGTAGAACTTACACTGCGAGGTGTGCTATGCATGTGAATTGGCACTGGCACATATACAGCTGGGCACAGCTACCATACAAAGCTGAATTCCTCTCTTCTGCTAATCAAACATACGCAAAGTGAGTCTTAATATTTTAGATGTGGCAAGGAGAATCCAGCCATTTTTCACAGTGAGAAACAGAGTGTCTATTAATATAAGAAATTCTCCCTCTCTCTGCCTTCCTCCTTCACAACTTATTTTTTGTTTAAGACAGAAGGAAAAAAAAAAAAACAGTGTGTTCCCTTTCTGCTTGTGATCAACAGCCCATTCTCTGTTCTTTGTGTGCTGTGGACAGCAAAGACTGTATGCACAGGTTCTTCCTGCTGCAATCAATGAAGGCTGTTGCTGAACCCCCAGCAAACTTTCTTTTAGTCCCCAAGCGTGGGTCAGCAGCTGTGTCCAGACTATTCTTCATGAGCTAATGCTTCAGTTTCTCTCTCCTAGCCAGCAACACAACACTGGAGATTCTGGACCTGAGCTGGAACCACCTGAGGAGGAATGGGACAGAAGCACTGAGCAGAGGTCTCAGGGTAGGAATGTCCCTGTTTTGTGATACCCTTCACAGTGATTATTACCAGGAGCTGGTGGAAACACTGATTGGAAACTCAGATCCTTGAGGTCTGGGCAGGGTTCAGTAGCCCTAGCAAGGCTCATCCTACTGACAGTGGCAGAAAGCGCCACAGAGAGAGATTAAAGTGGTTTAGTTGGATGGAAAGAGCCTGATGACATTGCAGAGATGTTGGATTCATTGGGGTGCCTGGGTGTGACTTGAGGGATGCTCCTGACTCAGCCAGGCAAGAAAGGGTAGAGTGGAAGATGAGTGTGCGGTAGCTAAGATCCCTCTTCTCTCCCTGGAGGGCAATGGTACACTGAAAATACTCAGTCTTTCTTGGAACGGCATTGGCAACGAGGGAGCACTGGCCCTAGGAGAAGCTCTCAAAGTCAATAACGTGCTTGTTCACCTGGACATCAGCAACAACCAGATCACCAATGAGGGAGCCAAGAAGCTCTGCAGGGGCCTTGAAGTCAATGAAAAACTCAAAATCCTGAAGGTAAAATACAGCCCAGGCATAACTAAAGGAATAAACAGAGGGAGTAGAAAGATCTGAGTCAGAAGGGACAGACGACAGAGGTGAGCTGTCTGAGCTAGAACTGGAGGAAATGACTATTGCTCTGGGTTGAAGGTGAGAAGAGCGGAAGGAAATTCTATCCCATGAATTTCTTCCAGGGCAACTAAATTGCACTGTTCCCTCAAAAAATCGCCCAAGGACTGACTTGGCATAACCTCACACCCATTATCACCCCAAAGTGGTTGATTCCTGTTATGTCTAGTCTCAGTCAAGTGAGAACCTAGGCATTCAACATGTCTAGCAGAGAGCCTAGGCATTCAACAGGTCTGCATATAAATGTAAAATGTAGCTGTGAAGGTACATATAGCATAGAACCATAGAATTGTTTTAGCTGGAAAAGACATTCAAGATCATCAAGTCCAACAGTTAATCTAGCACTGCCAAGTTACCACTAAACCATGTCCCTCAGCACCACATCTACACATCCCTCCAGGGATGGCGATTCAACCGCTTCCCTGGGCTGCTTGTTCCAATGCTTGAGAACCCCTTAATTGAAGAAATTTTTCCTTATATCCAATCTAAACCTCCCCTGGTGCAACTTGAGGCCATTTCCTCCTGTCCTATTGCCTGTGACTTGGGAGAAGAGACCAACACCCACCTCACTCCAACTTCCTTTCAGGTAGTTGTAGAGAGTGATAAGGTCTCCCCTCAGCCTCCTTTCTCCAGACTAAACAACCCCAGTTCCCTCAGCAACTCCTCATAAGACTTGTGCTCTAGACCCCTCACCAGCTTTGTTGCCCTTCTCTGGACACACTCCAGAACCTCAATGTTCCTCCTGTAGTGAGGGGCCCAAAACTGAACAAAGTACTCAAGATACAGCCTCATCAATGCCGAGTACAGGGGAACAATCAATTCCCTAGTCCTGTTCACCTTACTATTTCTAATACAAGCCAGGATATTATTGGCCTTCTTGGCCACCTGGGCACACTGCCTCTTCAGTTGGCTGTTGACCAATACCCCCAGGTCCTTCCCTGCCAGGCAGTTTTCCAGCCACTCCTCCCCAAGCCTGTAGCACTGCATGGGGTTGTTGTGACCCAAGTGCAGGACCAGGCACTTGGCCTTGTTGAACCTCATACCATTGGCCTCAGCCCATCGATTCAGCCTGTCCAGATCCCTCTGTAGAGCCTTTCTACCCTCAAACAGATCAAAACTCCCACCCAACTTGGTGTCATCTGCAAACTTACTGAGGGTGCACTCGATCCCCTCATCCAGACCATTGATAAAGATATTAAGCAGAACAGGCCCCAATAATGAGCCCTGGGGAACACCACTTGTGACCAGCCACCAACTGGATTTAATTCCATTCACCACCACTCTTTGGGCCCAGACATCCATCTTATTTTTTTTACCCAGTTAAGAGTATGCCCATCCAAGCCATGAGCAGCCAATTTCTCCAGGAGAATGCTGTGGAAAATGGTGTCAAAAGCTTTACTAAAGTCTAGACAACATCCACAGCCTTTCCCTTGTCTGCTACATGGGCCACCTTATCATAGAAGGGGATCAGGTTAGTCAAGCAGGACCTGCCTTTCTTAAACCCATGCTGACTGGGTCTGATCACCTGGTTGTCCTGTATGTGTCACATAATGGCACTCAAGGTGATCTGCTCCATAAGCTTCCCCAGCACTGAGGTCAGACTGACAGGCCTGGATCCTCCTTCTGGCCCTTCTTGTAGATGTGTGTCACATTTGCTGTCTTCCAGTCAACTGAGACCTCGCCGGTTAGCCGGGACTTCTGATAAATGATGGAAAGTGGCTTCGTAAGCACTTCTGCCAGCTCCCTCAGTACCCTTTGGTGGATCCCATCTGATCCCATAGATCTGTGTGTGTCTAAGTGGTGGAGCAGGTCAACCATTTCCTCTCGGATTATGGGAGGTTCATTCTGCTCCTCGTCCTTGTCTTCCAGCTCAGGGGGCTGGGTACCCAGAGGAAAACTGGTCTTGCTATTAAAGACTGAGGCAAAGAAGGCATTAAGTACCTCAGCCTTTTCCTCAGCCTTGGTCACTACATTTCCCCCCACATCCAATAAAGAATGGACATTCTCTTTAGTCCTCCTTTTGTTGCTAATGCATTTATAGAAACATTTTTTATAGTCTTTTACAGCAGCAGTCAGATTAAGTTCTAGTTGAGCTTTGGCCCTCCTGTGGGCCAAATGCATATGTACACATAATATGTATCTCAACCTAAGGCAAAGGTTCACACTGAAGTTTACAGGTGAGCAACAGTGTGCCTTTCTCAGTGTGTTAATGATTTACTAAAAATTTATTCAAACACTGGATAAACTGTCATTGCTATGTCAGGACAATGCATTACCTAAAGGAGAGGAATATTATCAAGTCCTGGGAAAAGAAAGCCAAAACTGCCTTCTAGTAAACTAGGGATCAATAATTCTGGAAAGGGCAAAACTGAATGACTTGCCAAGCTGACTTCAGAGGTTAGGGTTGAGAGCTAACAAACAGGTCTTCTAAATCCAAGATAATTCTCTCGGAGCTCGGAGAAGTCAGCTAGCTTACGAGCTGCATTCTCAGCTAGATCTAACATCACCACCCTGAGAGCCTGAAAATGGCAGTATGGTGGTTGAGGGGCATCTTTAAAGCTGTTCATGTAGGTGTGCCTTGGGACACCCCTGTCCTTGTAAATCACTGCAACCACACCAGTCTTTGGGACTGCTGTTTTAGATTATGTAAATAAATGTGTCTGTTTGCTCTTAATGTGGCTCGAGGTAAGGTCACTAGCTTACACCAAGGCATTCCTCTCTGTGTAGCTGCACAGATTGCCTTAGGAGCTGGTAACACAAAGGACTTAAAGGAGGACATGTCTTTCTGCTGTCCAGTGTTAACCAAGAAAGTTTTCTTTCAAATAGTGGGAGTGGGGAGTGCACATGAAGTCCAAGGTGGGGGAGAGGTGCTATTCTCACACTAAGAGATGCACATGGCAATGCCAACCCCATGATACCAGGTAGCTAGACCCTGTAGGCCAGAGGCAGCTGATCAGCTTAAGCTCTGATCTGTGGTACTGCCAAGAGGAGCCAAGGGTATGGGAAATGTCTCGAGGGGCATATCCCCATCCAGAGGGGACCTACTAGCAAGCACACATTCAAATGCAGTCCATTGCCTCAGCCTCTGCCCATCATGTAACTGAACATGATCCACACCACATACTCGTGAGTGAGAGATGTAAGGGACCTGATACATGGAATTTCACACAAGAAGACCGAGAGAAGCTGAGAAGGCAATGCCACTGGGAAGTAGCATTGTAGAGTTTTGTGGGACAAAGACAAGAGATGGTGAGATAACAGACAAACCCATGGAAAGGGATGACAGTTATTCTACAGCCCTGCTGAAGAATGGGAACAAAGGGTAATCCTTGAAGTTACAGCATGCCTTCTGCCAGGGCATGAAATCCTCACTTTCACCATGTCTGGATCTATGTCTCTTCTTCTACAGATGGCAAATAATCCCCTGACTGTGGAAGGTGCCACTGCACTAGTCACATCTGTCAGAAAGAACCCCAAATCCATGATGGAGGAGATCAACATCTCAGTAAGAGCTTATGTGCTGGAAAGCCTCCAGGACCATACACTAAACATTTTTAGGAAGTGGGTGGATCACAGAGCTGTCCCCTTCCAAAACTGTTTTGAGACTTGCTGTTTGTTTCATTTATGCCCAGCCATTAATAAAAACAGGCTACCATTTGACAGCCCTTCTAGAACCCATGTGGAAATTACAGGACTTTGGTCTAGCTCTGGAGAAAGGTGCCTGTAGTATCACCACAATTCACTCCCTTCCATTTTGCAATAGCAGAACAAGAATAAGGATTGAATCCCCACTGGAGAATTCTCATCCCCTGAGCTGTCTCCCTCCAGGGTAGCCTAAGATGCTAGATACTGTGAAGTGCTTTGATACCCTGTCAGTATGTATGAAGAATAGAAGAAGATGGATGCTTCAAGGCATTGAAAGCAAGGCAATTTTATTAAAAAAAAAAACAAAAAAAACCCAACCAAACAAACAAAAAACCACAAACAAACAAACCCACAAAAAACCACAGCAAACCATTAAAAGGCTGCTATGGAAGGAAAAAAATCAGAGAGGCCAAATCTTAGTATGGTCCTGTGTAGCAAGTCGGGAGCACCATACATATTGTTGCTTCTAAAATAGGAGACCCAGAAATGCTTCTGAGCTCCAGAGTGAGGGCAGGGGTTGCATTGCAGACCAATGCTGGGGAGAGACCATCAGTCCTCTCCTGGCCTTCCTATCTGTACAATGGTGCTTCGTGGGAGCAGTTACAGAAAGCATCAGGGGCCTCAGAGCCCTCCATCCACCTTTGGGACCACCGTGGTTAAAAGAAAGAGCATTTTCACAAAGATTAGGTTTTGGACTTGAAACATAAATAATATGTTCATACTTGAAATAAGCTAAAAAAAAGTTCATGGGCAGTTTTGGAGACTCACGTAATGGTTTGTATCTAAGTTACATCTGCATGTGTATCTTTGTCCTGTATATACTGTATTAAAGAAATAAACTAGAATAATGTAGAATAAATAATATTCATCTATGCTCTTTCCTGAGATTATCGAGGACTTTCAACAGAGATCATGTGAAAAACAGGCATTCCTCTAAGGCAGACAATTTTTCCTGCATAAATTAAGATCAAAGAGAATTATTTGCCAAGCCTACAAGGAGTCAGGACTTATTCTGCAAAGGAAAACTAAAACGGGCTGTGTGGGGGTGGAGGACTTCATTAAAGTATACATGGTTCTGCTAGTTTTGTTACTAATAACCTAAACAATTCATAAACTTGGAAAGAGTAATGTATTTTAGCTAAATTCTGAGAAATCAAAAAAATTATTGAAATGCATTTATTTAAAAGGAGGCACTTGAGAAATTTTGAGGCAAAGAGTTAATGAACATTAAGAAACTTCAATCCAATCTAAATCTCACTATGCATTTCTGCTCTTTAGAGTTAACAGATGCTCTCTTCACTTCACCGTTCAAAAAGTCTGAATTATCTGGCATTTCACAAGATAAATGGTCAATGGCATAAATTTACAATGACATTTCAGTATTCCAGTCAAATGCTTGTAGGCAAACTTCTAATCTGTCTGACAGATTTCATTCCACCTGTGATGTAGGGAGTCTTGCATTTCAATTCAGAGCATTTGCAAATACACAGCTCCAAAGATCTTATGCTGTCTTAAACCTTTAAGAAATTAGTGAAGGTTTTAATCTTTTATAGGTAACTTAAGGGAAGACATAAACAAAAGCCTCTTCTGCTTCTTTTCCCAGTGATAAATGTTTATCTTGACTTTTAAAGAATGAATAATTAATGTGTCTATAAAAGGAATTTTGAATAAGGATCATGTCTTGAAAACTTTGAATGGGTTTGACAGCACTAGCAAAGACGAAGCAATAGAAAGGCACGCTTTTAACAACAGTTCGTTACTTTTGACAACATTTCTAAGTGTGATTGTTCCCCACATTCTTTTCATAATCTACTCTTTATAGGGCTTCAACTTTTGGATACTATCAAATATTTTATAGCAGTCACAAATCAACATAGCCAGGACACGCTCATCTTCCCCATCACAGTGCAAAAGAAAAAACCATCTCTTTTCGGCTGTCTGTGTGTTCTTTTTCTGGACTGTGAACTGACTGTGTCAAAGATGCGGAAATGCACAAGCTGCCCCCCTCCAGGTGCCACCCGACCCCAGCACGGTTTGTTAGGCCAGACACGGTGCTTTGGCTGTGCTGCTTCTGAGGCCGCACTGGAGGTCCACTGGCTTTCTCATGGGGTCAAGCCCAGGCTGGCAAGCCTTGGAGACAGCCAGCAGAGCCAGCTCAAGCTTTCCTGTGCTGTGTTCCCAGGACGAGGGCACTCTGCTAGTGTGCATAGTGCAGCAATGTCTGAATGGCTTCTTCATAAAACTGTTGGTGCTGAATGCAAGCTAGTAAACCCAGCCAGACACAGACTCATTCAAGACTGTCTTCGAGTAATAACAGTCAAGAGCTCACTGCAGGGTAAATCATAAGCTAAGATGGATCTTAAGAGCCATAGATCTTAAGCTTCTAAAAGGAAGCTATAAGAATGTACTGAGAGACTTTGTAAATAAACTTTGGGAAAAAATACGGTGATTGACGACTTGGCAACCTCCCACAATGACAGAAAACAGAAGCTTTCATGAATTTCCTGAACTGCCTTGAAATTTCCAACAATTAAATATATAACTAACATAATACATGAACAACTCCCATCATGGTTATGAGCAAAATCATAATCACATTTTTAAAAGATAGGTCAAGGCAAAGGCAAATTTGTCTTAACTTAGATTTTGAAGAAAAAATTACAGTGACATCAATAATATTTGCATTGATAGTTTACTAATATCCCAAACCCCTAAATCAGGACCCTGTGCTGCTGACCATTCTTTAAGTGCTAAGACAGAAAACTCACCGTGTGAGCTCTGAAATGCTATCACTACCCTGTTTGAAATTCTTAGGAAAAGACAAACGTCAGGTCTTGCACTGCCAACTGGAGCTTCCTATTAGGATTACACAATGAAACAGAGCTTTACCAAAAGTTCTTTTCATCTGGAGACACCCAGACCCTTCCCAGATAGGTGCATCTTTCTTGTCCAGGCTATTGCTGGAGATACTAATAATTTTAGGCCTTGGATGATTTTTTTTTCATTTTTGCATAACTCTATGGCACATTTTCACCATTAACTGTGCAACAACAAGTCTTTGTTGCTCTTTGGATGTCCACACTGACTGCACTCTCCTTCCTCCTATGAACCAGAATGTGTTGGTGAACAAAACTTTCATCAAGTTGCTGGATTTGGTGTGTCAAACGCATCCTGAACTACATGTCAGCTATGGTGAGATTGAAGGCTGTATCACCAAGATCCCCAAGCAGCATCCAAATCCCATTAAAGTGATTCAGGTGAGCTACAGAATTTGGGTCCACAGCTCCCCTGTACACAGAATACATGCTTCGAGTACTCGGAGGGATGGAGGTTGGAAGGGGTAAGCTTTCTTCCAAGTAGGAAATTCAGCCAAGTTCCTTCAGAAAAGTGTATTCACAAAGACTGTCACAATGTTCACATATCTCACTCCACGCAGACTGACTAAGCAAATCCTTTGATCTTCAGCAGAAGCTAATGTCTTGGGATTTGAAAGCACTGGGGGAAAAAAGAATCTGAATAGATGCTTGCTCACTGTGTACAACGCAGTGACTGATTTCAGGTCTGATCCAAATCAATGTCCATCCTCATCACAAGCCCAGCACAATAGCTGACTTTCATAGAACCTTTCACTGACAGTTGTGCTTTAGCATCAAAATTAATGTGCTTCATAAAAGTAGGATATGGTATTACCTTACAATCAAATACTGTCCTCAATAAAAACTACTTAGCTTTTCAAGGTCTGTAATTTCTATGGATAGCAGCAGATGGTGCTGTCCTCCTTGCTGAAAGGCAACGCAAGCACTTCAGCATCGCTGAGTTAAATAGCACTTTTGTACTACCAGCTTCACTGCGTTTCTTAGCTTCTGTGCAGATTTTTAGCTAATTGAATGAGACCTTACTGTAGATACGGATTCAGACAAACTTAAGCAAAAGCTTTGGCCGTTAGCTCACATCAAACAGTGCTGCTGTTCTTCACAGCTAGTGACGCTCACATTAGCATGCCTCGCAGTTTTTAACAGCAGGTATAGTACTCAGATGTGACCTCACTCAAGCAGACAGGAATTCAGAAAAGACAAACTAAGGTGATCAGAGATTTGGGGGTGAGGACTGTCTCTGGATTAGACAGCCTAGCCAAGCAGTGGCTGCTGGGATAAGGATCAAATAAGCATACACAATTATCAGAAGAAACAGGTTTACTACAGAGTCCATTTCAAGGTAGGGGAAGAAGGAGGTATAACTGAGAAGAATGGGATTAACCTGAACAAAAGAATTTTGTTCTGACAATAGGGTGGCTGCACAAGGAGTTATGGACTCGCGTATCTCAGTGATAGGCTGAGCAAAGGCGGGGTGACAGAAGAATAAGGGGAGAGCTGGAGGCAGGTATCAGTAGCTTTTTCATGGTTATGACCATGTTTTATCTCTGCTTTTCTTAGAACTACTTGAAAGAGCACAACCTACAGCTCTGGGACTTTTTTAGGAATATTGACAAGGATGGAAACATGAAGATCCCTGTGGCAGCCTTCCGGAGAGCCATGATGCAGGTATGCCTCTGAAAGCAGGGCCAGGATGCTCTTCTGGCAGGTTACTGCTCTGGGGAAAGCTCTCTGCTGCAGCACAGCCACCAGCCAGCCTTGCTGCTGAACATTGTTCAGACCAAAAGATTAAATTCACCCATTGCAAAAGTTGAGCCCTGAACAAAAGTTGAAACCCAACAGAAATGCTATGACATTCAATAAATACTGCAGGTGGCATCAGTATCACAGGAGCCTTGTGTATCACAGAGGTCAGCTGTTTGTATAGGATATACAGGATCCTGATAGATAACTATGTCTTACTGCTAAGGGAAAGTGAAAAAGAGGCAGTTAAACCCTTGCCTCTACACACTGAGTAAACAGTTCTTTTCCTGCCAAAACCACCATGGTGCTTGGGATCAGTAGCAATAGTCAGCCAGACGTGGTGCTTTAAAAAAAAAAATGCAAAAAAATGTTATTTTAATCCTAAAAGAGTTAAATTGCCTCCCCAGCAACACTGTGGATTTTTTCCACCCCTTCTTCCATGCACCAGGCCATCTGCTCACCTTTAAAAGATGATGGGTCCCAGTATGATATGGAGGATTTTCTGCTTGAAAATATGCAGGTTTGCTAACATTTATGTTATCCTCTTAGCAATCAAGCATTCCACTGGATCGAGACCAAACTGAGGAACTAGTGCGCAAGTTTGACCGAAATCGGACAGGGGTTGTAGACTATAGGTGAGTGAATGACTCCACTTACTGTCTTGGTTTGTCTTTATTTTTTTTTAATCTGGCTCAACACCAAATAAACATATCCTAATTCACTTTAGAAGGTGAAGGGACATATGTTTTTCGGGTGAAATAACACCTTGCGTGCTTAGAAGCCCTGCTGAGTCAAACTAGAAGTCAGTCTTATTTTTCTGCTTGATAAACTTGCTGTGAGAGTGCAGGGATCTCAGAGCTGTTGGCATTTTCATTCATGCTCATAAGCCTGTGTGAGAAGCATCAGCTCAACACTCTCCTCCCCCTGAAGCCAGTGTAAGATTTGCAAAGACAGCATATCTGTGCCTTCAGACCTTTCCCTCCATCCTCAGGGATTCTTGTTTTTTTTACTTTCTCTCTGATCCTTCTTCTTAGGAGACCTAGTTTTCCCTGGAAACCCACCTTCAAACTATAGAACTTTTCATTCTCTTGAAAGTGCCTCTTCCTTAGTGCCTGTAGCAATCATGTCCAAGTTCTGAGAGCCTGAGCAGTCAGCAGCAAACTCCTTGGAGGTTGTCAGTCGCTGCAGGCTAAACTGCTTGTCATTGGACCCAAAATTCTCCTTAGATTTCCCGTCAGTTCTGACATGTGACTCATCAGCTGAAAGCCCAATTAATCATGCCCAAATATTCCCATCCCTTAGGACATATTGATGGGTTTAAATACATGCTGTAGTCTAGTTTTAAGGCTAGAAGCAATGGATCAATTTTGCAAATCTTCACCTCTTATCTTCCTAATGTTTTCAAAGAGAAGCGAATTACTTCATTAGATCTGGTCTTTATTCCTTCGCATACATCGGTGCCATACTAAAAGCATCCATGCTCAGACACTAACAGGCCTTAGCCTGGTTAATCTTGAATCAGAGGTTACACGGGGTTCCCAAGTACTTTAGGCACAAATTACAGAACTGTGGTTAAGTAGTAAGCAAATTAGGAACAATTAAAACCCAATGGTCAGCAAAGACTTCATTTGGTGCCATTAATGCTGCTGAGTTGATATGTGGGGAAAAATAAATACGAATATCTATTCCTTATGTAGCTGCTTAATGCATTTTAGCACTGTAGCATGTGTGGTAGTGGTAATATTCACCTTGTAGACAATAGTCAGAAGAGTTGTGACCTTTGCTGTCCTTACTGTTCCCACCTCAGGCTGTTTCCTCAAGGTCCTCTCAGCAGCTTTAAGATACATGACCAGGAAGGTTCACTTTACTAAATTAATACTGGTTCACCTCTTTCTTTTCAATCAGTCACTTAAAAGAGCAGAAGCCAGCACAGAAGCCTGTGGAAGGGGAAATCGAGGAGGAAAAGAAGGAAGAGCCATAAAAATGAAGCAAGGAGGCAGGTCAGACAATGAAAGATTGTAGGAGAAATACTGGAAGAAAGCTCAGAGTGGCCCTGGGCTTTGGGAGGCCCAACAGTAGGGAGCTCTGATAGTCTAAGTTATTGAATGTAGAAATAAAGTTGATGTTCCACTACACAGCAGGTCCCTATAGTCTGGTTCTTTTGGTTGAGGGCAGAAGAGATTGGTCCTTTGAAGCTGGTTACCAAATCTGTCTCACTTTGCATGCTGACTACTACTGATTTATTTGCAGAGACAGAGACAAAAAGCGAGAATGGGGAAACCAAGAGAACTCATTACTTCTATTATCCCCTTTTGAGGGAGAGCAGATGGACAAAGAAAGACTGAAGGAAGTGCCCTGCAGACAACCCCTACCAGTCTTAGTGGTTCTGACACAGGGATCTTTGCAAGATGAGAAGAATTAAATTAATAAGAAACTACAGCTAATGTTGCTTAAAAAGTTATGGGTAATAAGAATTGTATTAAATATCTCCATGGAAAAAAATATGCTAGAAGTGTGGAAGCCATAACAGATTTTAAATGGCTCAGATACCAAGCTGATTTTTTTAAACCAGTATTTAAAAAGAAGAAAAAGATTTCAACAACTCTTAAGAAGGAATGAAGGCCTTGTATATATTAATATTTATACATAAGTAAAATTTATAAAATGCAAAAATATACAGATGTGCAGAGCCACAAGAAGTATATTTTGCCATGTGCGACTGCCAATATAGACTATACCACCAAGAAACTTGGAAAACGTTGGATTCTCTGGGAAGACCAGCCTTCAGTGGAAAGGAAAAGAAGCTGGTTACCATCTGGTAAGCCTCTGTGTGTTTCCCAGCAGAAAAAACAGCTGGAAAAAAACCTTTGAATTAGACTTAAGGTGTCTCCAGTGCCTCATCAGAGGTCAACATGACTGTTGACATGACAGCATTGGTATAACTGCTCAGTAGTTATTCTCATTATGTGACCAACTGCTAGGCTTTAACTCATTACCCCAGCGGGTCTGTCCTGTCTGATGTCTGTGACTCTTCCAGAATTTACTTGTGATTGCAGTCAGTGCCCCCTTCACATTCGGAGTATGTGGGGTTTGAGATGAAGAATCAGAACAGCAGAGAGCATTTGAGATGCCCCATCCCTAGAGGTGTTCAAGCCCAGGTTGGATGGGGCTTTGAGCAACCTGCTCTAGTGGGAGGTGTCCCTGCCCATGGCAGGGGGGTTGGAACTAGATGATCTTTAAGGTCCCTTCCAACATAAGCCATTTTATGACCCTACGACTGTATGATGTTAGGTAGATTGCACATGTGGGGCATAACACTGGGGAGTTTTTTGTTCTCTCTTCCTTTCCTAACCATTCCTAAAATGTAATTAGCTTTTCTTGACTGTTCCTAAGCACTAAGGTATGTTTTCATAGAAGCGTACACCAAACCTGCAAGATGTTACTCCAGGATACCAAGGCTAAGGGGGGGGCGTGGGGGGAGGGGGTGGGAGGGGGGTGGTCCATGCCCATCATTTTACAATTCGAGCTCACTTACTGCTAAAGAAGACTTACTGACAGACTGCTCCCCGAGAGGCCAGGCCGGTGCGGCCCCGGTGGGCTCGGGGGAAGGCGGCAGTGCCCGCGCTGGCCCCTAGGTGTCAGGCCAGTCCCGGCAGTGCCCGGCGCCGCCGCCCGCCCCCTTCCCGCTCTGCGGGAACTGACCCCCTGGGACACACCGGCCGTGCCCGGAGCCTGCTCACAGCTCCTCTTCTGAAAGTTTCTTCGTTGCTTTTTTCCTGAAACGTACGACCAGCAGAAGCATCATTTTAACTGTTGTAAGGCATTCCTCCACCATCCTGCTCCAGAGGCTGGTGGGTTGGTGGGCAGTGGATGTGGTACATTTTGTGATGGACTCACTGGGTCGGTGGCTGAGGGACTGAAGATACCTGACAATCGGTCCCTACCCGTGTGGCAACTCTGACATCTCTTGTTGGCCCGCGTTTGCAATGTGTACAAAGAGGTATCACTGCTGCAGGACAGTTTTAGTGCCTCTTGGATCCACTGAAGTTACTGCACATCATCCACGGACCTGAGTGTAGTTACTCATCATTTTTCTGGAGGGGGCTGATGTTTAAAACAGGTCATCTTCTAGGATGCTCTTCAGTGGCTCCAAGTCTGTTAACCAAGTGTTCATCACCCAATGACCATGCCAGTGTAAATTATTTATGTCTCTCTCTCCCCCTCAATACCAGGAAATCCTTTTTTGAGTCTTTCTTTCAGTTTAAGAAGCACACAATGTAAATCCCAACATGTGCAGGCTGAGAATGAAGGCCAGGGAGCTGGGAACAACTAATGATTTTATATTTCCACAAAAAAAGAGTGGGTTTTTCTTGGCATGACCAGCAACTATTGTTGCCTGACAGAGAACAAGATCCCAGATTTTCCTCAAAAACGAGCCTCTTTTAGTTTATCAGCAGGCAGATGCTCTATGAGTCAGTTAAGTTGGATCAGGGGTGAGAAGTTTCTCACTCAATTCCAGACTGGAAAACGTTTACAAAAGAACAATGAGATCTCGGGGTACCTGATGGCAGAGAGCGAAGGTCGTGCTTCACTGTCCCTACAGCACTGTGTTTGTTCTGCAGACAAGGGTGCACTTTGGGGTGGAGGAGTAGCACATATATACTGTTAAATATCTTCGTCTTTTCTTCCCACAGTGTCTTAGGTTTGTGTTGCATATGTTACACATGCATCTTTACCTCACGCAGAGTGCTGTTGTGTATTAGTCACGCATTACTATTCTGCTTAAGTTTACACAGAATTGGCTGCCCAACTAAACTGATTTGTCCAATTATCGCCCTTAAGATTCTAGATTAGCTACAGCCATCAAAAATCTTCTGTAAGAAAACAACATAATCGAATAGAGATGAGTACTGGCCTGCGGCAGGTGTGGCTTTTATTTATTTGAGTGTCCACTTAAACTACAGACTCAACAATGATGTGGCAGCTAGATTGTACCTTTACACCAGGAAAAACCTACAGGGAGATTGGATGGTTTCTTTCAGCTGAAGAGTTTGAGCCCAAATTTCCATTCCAGAAGGGTTTGATAAATAAATTTATCTACTTTGCCAAACACAAAATCAAAAGAGATTGGCCCTCTGGAAAGGAACTAGATGCAACATTCTGTCCAACTACATGACCTGATGCAACTAAAATACTAGCAAAAAACCCAGAAGTGCTAGTGAAAATTTTAGTTCTCCAAAATCATACGCAAGCAGCGAAGTGGAGGGGTGTAGCTGTAGTTTGTATTGTTGCAGAGTCTCTCTGAGCACTCTCAGATCAATAAAGCTTTTTTAAGCTTGGTGGCAGCATTTGTCCCCTTGCTGGGAATTCAGGGATAAACTGTGGTAGATACTGAGCAGGGGCGGTCGGGGAGTGGAACATGAATTGCTTTGCTGATCCCGCACCTGTGAAATGCTGCAGAAGGAAATGGTTTGGCCAGCATAAATTAAGGCAGCTCTGAGAGTCATCTAACATACCTCAGGAATTCAGCCTGCCAGCACAAAATTAGACAATGCAGAAAGCTGGCTAAACATAATCTCTGTGTCTTCCATGGCTTGTAAGAGTGACACAGCCGAGAGACACTGTCAGATCTCTTCAATATTAGAAAGAAAATAACACTGTTTAAGAAACATGTTTTGAAAACACAGCATGCATACCAAAGTACTTAATGTGTTAGCTAGTTTAGATGAACCTTTGGATCTCTTGCAGGGGAAATCATCTTTTTGTTGTTCAGACAGATTTCCTAGGTGCCACCGCAACACTTAGGACAACATATCATTGCATTAAAAAAGACATTGCTAGTCAGAATCTCTGGAAATCTCAGAGCAAGTATGAAGACTAACATTATATGCCAAACTATCTCAGCTTGTTCATGTTGAAGATCTTTGATCTATCATCTAGCTGATCTGGCCTAAAGGTTTTTTGGTTTTACTTTCAAAGGAGAAATCTCACGGGCTGCTGAAGTGGGTACACTGATACTAGTCTTCATCTTTTAAGCTTGCATCAATAGTTCTTTGTTCCAGTGGCCTCCCATCCATATAATGAGGATATCAAAAGGTGTTCAGTGTATATCAGTGGACATATGCCTCATGCAAAGGGGCAGTCTGCAGCTATGGACAAAATCAAGCATCATGGGACTGGGAGTGTGCCATGCCCAATGCACTGGTCAGTGCATGGTCCCCTGCCCATTCATTCACAGAGTAAAACCTCACCTGGATCTGTCATGTCATAGCAACATTATAGAATCTGAAGAGATGATGGAGTGAAAGTTTTCAAGGACAAAATTTAATTTTTTCACCATGAGGCAGCAGATTCAGGTCAATTGACTGATGCGAATGGTTTTTACAAGACTCTGGAAAGGGTCAGGATCATAATGGAAATCTCAGTTCTTGAAAAATGTATATTATAGTTTTTCTTTTCTTCTTATGTGGGTGACTCCTTATCTATCAACAATACTGAAGCTTTTTCTTAGTTTCTTAATCCAGAGAGCCCAGCCAAAGGATTGCATTCCAAATTTGGCCCACCAGAAGAATGCGATCAACCCATAGTTCATTTCTTGCTACCCTCTTTCTTGCAGGTTGCTGAGATGGCAGCCAGACACAAGCCACAGGCTGGACAGATTGCTCTGGTAGCCTCCTCTGTTCCAGACACTTCATGAGGACCTTAGTTCCCCCACTGACATGCTATTAGCTGTCCATCTCTCAAAGGACAAATATGCTAGCTTTCACAGCCTCACAGGAAGGGGGCACCTCATCATGTCACAGGAAGAAAAGGAAATAATGTCCTGACATATAACCTTATTGACAGGATCTTCCAGGAAATTGAGTATATGCATTCCCTGAATGTCTGTGTTTGCATTTGGGGTCATAGTATAAAGTGGTCATATGATGGAGGAGGTCTCCAGGATATGGTCCTCCGTATGGGACTGAGACCAGATCCAACCATGACCTTCCCCACTAAGGGAAGATCAAGACATTTCAACAGTCCTCTTTGCTGGTGGTTTCTCCCCACCCCATCTTTGTGGAGCTGGTATGAGAGCCAGTAGGATGAGAGGCTGACCGCTGTTGTACAGCTTACAGCATAGCTACCAGCCCCCCCCTCGAGTCACCGTCAAGGCACTGATGGTGTCGATGCACCATGCACTGGCTCCTCTCAGTGTGCAAGTGTCTAAGGAGGGCCCACGCCTTAGCAGCAGCAGGGAACTCGCTTCTCCACCCCAGAGCTGCACCTTTGCCTGTTTTTCCCCCCTTTCCACCTAGCAGAGGGCGCTCGGCTCTCAGAAGTGAGTCCTCGGTACATTCCTGGGATGGAGCTTAACCACTGGAAGGAAAAAGTCCTGCACACACATACACTGACACACATACACACCCTCGGAGACAAAAAAAAAAAAAAAAAAAAAAAAAAAAAACAACAAACCACCCCAAGCTCAAAACAAATTGCGCGCTGAGAGAAGGTTTGTTGAAACCCTTGAAAACGCAGCCGGGCGAGCGTCCGGCGAGGCAGGGCGGCTGCGGGAGGCCCCCGCCCAGCACGGCCCGGCCCGGCACGGCCGGCGGGCAGCGCTGGAGCTCTGCTAGGCTTGTACCCTCGCAAAGGGCACCCCGCTCCCTCCCCGGCCTCCCCGGGATCGCCGGGCGGTCTGGTCCCGCTGCCACGTTATTGTGCGGCGCGGTGGAAAAGCCACAATGCGAGCTGCTCTCTGGGGGGGTGGAGACAGACACAGGCGGAGTCAGGGCTCAAATTCTTGAACCTTTCACATCCTTTCTGTAATTTGAAACATACTTGTTCCCATTCCAGAACCTTTTTTTTTTAAAAAAAAAAAATATCCTTCCTTGAGGCTGTGGAAATACGTTCAGAAAAGAGAGAGAGAGAGAGAATGAAAAGAAAGGAAGGAAAAAAAAAGCAAGCCCGCTACTTATCAGAGGCTCCAAAACAAAACAGAGAAACGTGAGAGTGTATCCCTCCCCAGCACAACTGCTTGCGGGCTCAGATTTCCCTTCAGAGGGGTCATGGCTGCTGCAGTCACGGGTTTGGAACGCAGCTGGTCCTGCCTGCAACAAGGCGAAAAAATCCCGTCTCTTCTGCAAATGGCATTTACCTCCATTCGCTTTGCAAGCTCTCAGTGTTCAGAGCAGAGGAAGCCGTTCGTAAAAAGGTTGGGGCACTGGTTTGTGCCTTTGCAGTTCCTGGTCATCTTTAGTGCGTAATTCCCCCTCCCCACTCCCAGCCCCTTCAACCCCCATCCCAGTTGGCCTTGGAGGGAAGGGACATCAGCATGTCTCTCTCCTGTGCACTTCAAGTCACACACCTTCAAGCACTCCCATTTACCTCCTTCCACGAGACCAGCAGGGAGACAGTTCCCATGTTTAGGGTGGAATACACACATATGGGAGAGGAAAACTGGCTAATGTGCACTCTGAAAGGTTTTGAATGTCCCTAACCTCCACAAAAAGCACAGAGCAGCACGGCGCAGCATGGAGTGCTCTCTTGCATCAGCCAGGCCATCACTGCCCACTCCTTTTCCCCCTGGGTAAACCGCAGCAGGTGACTGTGCTGGTGCAGGAGGACTTTTTGTTTGCTTTGTGTAAGGAAGTAACAATTACCAGTGACACTAAACACCACCCTGGGTCAGAAGTGACCTGAAGCCCTTGAGCTGCATACAAGCAGTTGCAGCGCAGCTGCCTTCCCAGTGCTGGGGCAGGCAGTGCTGGAGCAGGGCTGCCAAGTTGTCAGAAGGAGCATCCACCCCTCTCCCGTCCACTCAGAGACTCACACCCTGCCCTTTCAATCCAGAAAAACAAGGACAAAGGGAGAAGATTTCATGTTTCGTTGCCATTATCATACGTCTCAATTGCGTTCATGTAGTATCATGCTGTTTACATGTGTATGTATGTGGATGGGTGTGAGCAACCCTTAACGAAGGGCGTGAGGTTTCCCAGGAGAATCAAGTGGGCACATCATCACCTGAAGCAGCTGGATGACTGCATCACCAGGATTCATCTCTGCACACGGGGGAGAAGTCATCCAGAGGGAAGGGCAGTCTGTGGGCACAGGTCATAGCCCTCACATGCTGTACTCTTCCCTGTCACAACCACTGCTCTACACAGCTGGGGCAAGTTGGGGAACTTGGAGAGTATTTCTGTTTCCTCGGGTGTATAGCTAGAGAAGGAGGAGGAGCAGGACTCTCTAGAAGACAGAGATGAGGCGGATACATCTATTTATTTTTTTGGAAGGGACAGTGTGACATTTCAGGGTTTCCCCATAGCCGAGTCATGCCTTTCAGCCACATGCCCTGTGTAGGAACAGCTAGGTTATGCTCACCAGGGAACTCCTTAACACAGCTCCTGGCAGCACAAGTCACCACACTGATACTTTGCAGATTGGCAGGAAACGCCACAAAGCCCATGTGTGCTTAAATATTTCACGTCACATAACACATGTTATTCTGGCTGCCTGCAACACTGCAGCATTCGGGCTCCCTCCCCCTGAGGAGATCAAGCATCCTAATGGCTTAGCTGTGTTTATCCAGACACGCTCAAGACAGTCTTTGTCTCTGAAGCTGGACATTTGGAGCTTAGAGCATCTTCTGAATGTTGCCCTCAGATGGGAGCCATCCTGCTCAGGGCATCCCCACCATCTCTCTGTGTCCATCCTTTGCCCTCACCCTGGATTACTGCTTTTTAGCCAATACACTGTAGCATTGTGTCTGGTTTATCACATTTCTATCACTTCTTGCAAATAAGCCTTTGCTACAAATACAAATGTTGTGCTGACTTTTTTCTTAGGCATCGTGGATATGAAAGGGTTATTAGTCCTCTGTTCAGGTGTGTGTTGGCCATCCCCACCCTTCTCTAGATTGTCATGCAAGCCCAGTTGGAGTTGCTATTAAATATGAGACAAGACCTCAGTTAAACATGTATTAAGCTAGTGACTTCTGGGGTGTTACCAACTTTCTAGAGATATCACATGTGACTCACTGAACTAGATGACAGCCTGAGTAATAAGTTATTTCACCTGGTCATATTTATCAGAGCAGGTTTGTCCTGCCTTTTATACAGAGATCCCTGTCTCACAGGTAGCAAGCAGGGCCAAGTTAAATCTATTCCTACAGGCATTGCTCTCTGCAGCTCATTTTTACTCTATTCCAGTCCTACATACTTAATTCATGCCCTGGTTAGCCGAAACAAAACAGTTCAGTCCCCTTTGATTCAAAGATTTTTGGAGGAAGACACCTAGATTTCTTGGGGTGATTATTCAATGGACAAACTCCCACCCTAATCTGAATGGTGATGGAGAGAAGTGATGGAGAAAAAACAGCACTTGTCAGTTTTCCAGAAAATAAAATGCCCCAGGCCATGTGCTTCCTCCCTGGCTGCTTCCCTGTACCTATCATAACTCCTGGGCACCATCCATGGACCTCTACAGAGCTCATGATCTAAAGCAAGCAGCGTGCTAAAGATAACAGGGGCAGAGCCTTAGTCTGCAGCTTGTCAATATTGTAATGTTGGGCACCTCTAAAGGTTTACTGAGTCCTTCAACAAGGTAGATGAAAATTCTCCGTCCATAGGGAAATCTCTGTGAGATGCTGGTTAAGACAGCCATCCTACCCATCTGGCCAAACTGCAGAGACAGGTGGCATTTGGGACACAATCCAAGAACTCCTTAGCTGTTCAAAATGGGGACCTTTGTATCTTCAAGGCTGAAGGAAAGTAAGAGAAGCTCTTACCTGTCTTTGCCCCTATATCGGATCTTAGTCTTAGGAGATGTGGCTGGGATAGACATGCCAATAGCTGCAGGCAGATAGAAACCTTCTGTTTTATAAATACCAGCTTGTACCCAACTGCCCTTTACATACCAGGCTGGTTATTCATTGCTGAAGTGAGTTTGAGGAAGGGACTAGGAGAGCAAGAGGAAACAGCCCATGGAGAGAAGCAGCAAAGAAGAAAGGACCAACCCGGCCTGGAAGAAGAGAGCTGAGGTGCTGCCTGCTGACAGAACTTTGCAGGGGCTGAAAGGACACATTACGACAAGCTAGCTGGAGTCACAGCGCTGCTGGGAGGTGGAGGGGTGCAAACATATGCTCTCCAGTGACTTCACTCTCTGTGCAAAGGAGTATGCACTGCTTCACAAGGGGTGAGTGTGGGGGACTGCTTTAGTAGCCTCACCTTCTCTGCTAACTTCTAGAAATTCGTTCCTTTTGAAGAGATACAAGCACGTAGGCAGACTTGAAATGAGGACAAGAATCCTGAACTCAGTGGGACTTCCAACCGCTTGCCCCAGACACAAGCTGGGACTCCATTCCAGGCTCTGGGAAGCCCAAAGGAGGATTTGGCTACACAAGAGGGATTCTCCCGCATCCCTGCACAAAACAGAAGCAGGGTGGTCTGTGGGTGACAGCAGGGTGCAGGGAGGCAGGGATTGCTGAACACCAGCCTCTCTTTTGATATTGATTTGCAATGAAACATTTTGCCTCGTAAGTCTGTTTCTCCCTCTGATTTTATCTCCCTTTTTAGAAAATGGTGCAAATAAAGCTGAGCTGCCTCATAGCTTGTGGATGTCTGTACTATACTAAACAGCCCTCCAAGGAGAGGAGAAAAAAAGGGTAAACGACTAATATGAGTCTTTGCAAGAACCTGTGTCCATGCCAGGAAAGGGTGTGATCCACAGTTCTGCTCCAGTTCCATTCCCCAGCCTGTTCCAGTCGGCTGTGACTTTTGTTAATCCCCATCCTGGGGCTAGAAGAAAGCAAGACCAACAGTTCAGTTTGCTCTGACAGGACTGAGCCCTGCTTGAAAATACTAGGAAACCTCCTGAGTCAGCAGCTCACTTGCTCCTACTCTTGGAATAGCTGAGATTCCCGGACACAGTAACTTGACTCTACTCCTGGCTTAGGGTAGCCACTAGCTGAACGGCAAAATAAAACCCCCTCCTGGCCCATTAACGAGGCCTATTCTGGGTTCAGGAGAAACCAGTCTGACTGATGAACTCCCCTGGCTCAGGGGCTCTGGCTGGGGCTGGGAGAGTTATTCTTTCCTTATTCAGCAGACAGGAGGATGTTAATGGAGAGCATATGGGAGGGGAGGGAGTACTGTGGATATTGCTGGAGGACAGCCAGACTGAATCAAAGCCCCAAGAAGCCTATTCTCCATCCGGGCAACACTAAAACAGGCCATGGAGAGACGAGAAGTCCAGCTGTAATACGGGGGAGTTGGGAAAAAAGCCCTCTGCCTTCCCCAGCATTTTTACTCCCACTCCAAGGAGGACAATGGCACAGTATTGTCACATAGTCCTGTAGGCATGGTATTCACAGTGGAAGCCTTTCTGGGGAGGAGCGTGCCCCAGCTAGGCACCCCATCCTGGGAGTCCTGCTATAGCCTTCAGGGAAGCAAAAACTGCCTCTGTGCTTGTGAAGCGCCATCTAATTTATGGTGCTATAGAAATGATGAATTACAACAGTCCTACAGGCTAGAAATGGAAAAGCCCTGTTAACTCCTCCAGCCCATCTCCCAGAGCTGATGCACAACTCTTGCCTCTCACACATTTCCTCAGTTTCTGTCTGGACATGTTTTCAGCAAGTAAGAAACCAAGGTTCCTGTGTTTTTCACCTATTAATTCTATTTTTAAAATCAACCCCAATGTGATTAATGTAGTATGGATTACCCAGCTGCTTGGATATGTCAAGCAGGATGGAACAGAGTGCATCAAAGGCAGTCCACATCTGCCTTACCTTAAAGATAAAATGGAGGACTGGCTAGTGAGGACTTGATCACAGCTTGAACTAAGATGCTTCCCATTAAGTAGGAGGGCAGTTAGAATCAGCTCCAGTAAGAATTAGGTGTGTCCTTTTTGGCTCCTGAAGATCTGTTAATGTAGCCCTGATTTTGGGCATCCGCGATGCTTGGCCTTGCATCATTCACCAGAGCTTAATTAACTAAGGAGCCTGGCTTGTTTAGCCTAGCAAAGGGGGATATAATTGCAATCTATAAATAAATACTTCAGGGGGTGAACACATGGGGAGGAGGAAAGAGCTATTTAAAGATAAAGGACAATGCTGGCACAAGAACAAATGGGTATAAACTAGCCATGCATACATTTAGGCTAGGGATTGTCAGGTTTCTAATGCTGAGAGCATTGATGTTCTGTGAAGGCCTCCCAATGGATTTAGTAAGGCCAAAAACCAAGCTGGTTTTAAGAGGCAGTTACACACATCTACTCAACGGATTATATGAAATGGCTGGCTGTGCAAGGAAGGAGCTGGAATTGAGAAGCCCAGAAGGAATGTCCTGATGTTCTCTGGGCTGCAGGAAGTACAGGATGAGTTTTGGCTAACCAGCTGCAGGGCCCAGTAGAAGCAAGGTGGGAAAGAACTGGAAGACTAATAAAACCCGAGAAATATAAACTGCGCCTTCATTGCACAGCAGGCAGATTATCAGTCCAGGTAAAACTGGAACTTGAAACTAACCCCTCTCCGATGACTAGGCTGGCTGGCTTGGTTTAAAGAGGTTTGTGGTGGCAGGAGGAGATTATTAATAACAGTCAATAAAAGTAGTCTGTGATTAGTTTTTGTGAAGAAATAGGCAAGAGAAGAGAAGACAAGAAATAATGATTGGTTTTCCTGTGTGCAGGTTGAGGTTGGGAAGCCTGTAGTTCTCTTTTGCCATTCTCAGAGGCAAAAAGATCTCACGAGCCAGAAAACCTTCAGCTGTGAGAACATGTTGTCATGTTCTCCAGTGGAGTAACAGCTCAGCCTGACCTCAGGCTGGGACCAATACACGGTTCCCCTGCATGCAGTAATCCTTCTCTATCAAGTCATTTGCCGAACAGACAGTTAGTGTCTTTCCCTGTGGCTATCCTGCAAAACAGAATAAGAGACCTTGACCCTTGACTAAGGCATGCTGGAGAGGCAGATGTCCAAATCTTAGCCGCCTTATCCAACTGGAAGCTATAACAATAAATCACATACTCCAGTTTATACCACCAGCACAAACAAGGTAATGGACCTTATACCAGAGAAAGATCTGTTGTAATATAGCACTTTGTTTCATCCCGTTCCTGCTGGGAGTAGAGGGATGAGGGACAGTCAGCAGAGACGAGACAGCTATACAACTGGCACAGACCTCCCTTGTATTGAGGGAATTTTCCTGTGGGAATCTCCTGCCTGTTTGAGTTCTCTCTGTGCTCCATAACCAGTGCAAAGCAAATTTAGCAGAGACCAGAGAATCCATCTTAAAATGCCTTAGGGGGGACAGAGAATATGGTATAAATGGAACTGCAGCAATGTCTCTTCTAATTCTTGTAATCTGTCACCTAGCTGCAGCAGTGATAGGTGCTTTAGAAATCCACAGACAGTCTGAGTATGATTTGATCACATTAGTGGTGGCCCATGCATCAAGAGATTCAGAGGTTTTATTCAGAAAGGCATTAAAATAAAGATGGTTGTGCCTCCAAATCTCTTTTGTCTGGGAAGAGGATATCTCCTAAGGCTGGCTTTACTCCTGACATTTCTCATTCTTTGCTTTTCCCTACAGATCAGAAATGTAACACAAAATGCCTTGTCTTGCTATTTTCATCATTCTGCCGTTGGTCTCAACAGGAATCTGAGGTAATGAGGGTGGGAGGTGATGAGCTGAGTCAGGTCTGAAATATGGTTCCTTGCACTAGAAAGATGTAGATTGTGGCTTCTGTTTAAGTCACCCGTTCAGGTCTTCTTGAGGTTGAAAGGTGACGGCTCTTGAAACAAGGTACAGGGTTTCCATCCAATTACTAGCTAACTTTTTGAGGTAGTCTAGGAAGGTGAGAACTGAATCAATGAAAGCACCAACATGTTGGCTGGGGAACAGCACACAGGGGAAGCTTGTCCTGTCACTACTCGCATTTTCCTGGCTGTTGTGAAGCTCAGACATTTTTCATCCTCCAGGTCTAAAGTTCTTGACTTGGTAACCTTCGTCAGGTTGAATCAACTTTAAAAAACAGGAAAGGAGATGAGGAAAAAAATTGATTTTCCTTTGAGGGGGGCTTTTATTTGAGATGCAAACTGAGACTTTTTCCTTTGACCTCCCAAAACCGAAGAGAATTTATTGGTCATTTTCACATTTTTAACTGACATTCTAATTTTCTTCACAAGAACACTTCAAACATAGGAAACTTCAATAAATCTCTAAAGCACACAGTTAAAAGTGTTCACACAGGCCGTAAAATTGTAACTCTGGATTTGTACAATTCATGCTTATGGTCAGTCATGTCAAGCTTTAAAGAATCTACCACTTCAGCCATCTCGAAAAGGCAGTAAATCTAGATTATGCATTGAAAGTGCTTAGGGAGTCTGGGTATTTATACCAATGAAATGCCAAAATATTTTACTGACACGGTCCATTTTTTACATTCTTTTACTAGCAGTTAAATTTTTTATGTATATATATATATTTTAATGCTGACAGTTATATTTTGGCTATTCTTAGTTTGCAACTGACTAGGCCTCCTCTAGTCAAAACAGGAGTCTGAACAATTTCACACACATGGCACCCTGGGCAGAAGGCAGTGGAAACCTCACAGATATGTGCGCGGCCTGGACTGAATATAGTTAGAGCTACATCTTTGGAAGCTCTGCAAAAGTTTCCATAGGACTGATTCATCGAAGTGCTGCTGCTAAAGAGACTGTGTCAGTCCCTGGTGTCCCCACACAGGGCCAGATTTGTGGCACTGTGGAAGTGAAAGGGGTGACTCAGTAGGGAGTATTTCTTCTGTGTCAGAAGCACTTTAAAGCACCCGAGGGATGTATGCAGCTAGAAAGGTAAACTGAAGCCTCTAAGGGGTGTCTATCATATAATGCAATTAAGAGATGTCCAAGTCAACCCTAGTATCCAAAGCACTGCAGTTATATTAACATAGTTCTCTCATTGGGCTCCTTACCCTCTCTTTTAAATGTACGCACCTAACGTGGCTACATTTCTTCCTTGACCCAAATTAGCTCTCCTATCCAATTTTGAGCATCTTTGTATGATATTGCTTGGTGCTATGCAGGCATCACCAGTAGCTCTCTCTACTGGAAGGGAGCCAGGAGCACATTTCATTTACAGATGGAAATCACTTAGAAGAGGACAAATTCCTTCTGGATTGACAATGAAGTCACACAAAACTGGTGCATAAAAGATTTAAATCTAGTCAACCAACTCAGACCAAGCTCATTCAGACTAAAGGAAGAGTGGGAGCATGCTCAAGGGAGCCCAAATCCAGCCCCAGCCACTTGCTGACCCCAAACCAGGCAAATGGCATGAAGTGTTTATGTTTTTAAACTGCTCATGTTGTTTTAATCCTGACTGCCAATGCCCCAATACCCTGACCTGGAGCTCCCCCCACCCTGCCCACACCCCAGGACCCCATTTCAGTCCCCTCAGGGAGATCAGTCCCTGCACCAGTGACACTGTAGGATGCCAGCCTCCAGCTCCCCACGGGGCAGCTGACATCACAGCCTGGCCTTGGCCTGTCCCCATGCCCTGAGAGTTGCCCAATGTGCCCAATGCCCAGGGCTGGGGCTGCCCCGGTGCCCCTGGCTGGGGTGGTGGAATGGGCCTGGTCTGGCAGCCCTGCCCTGCTGCCCCATGGGGTTCCCAGCATCTCCCTGCGCCCCATCCCCAGGGAGCCACCAGCCCTTGCTGTGCCCTGGCACTGACTCCTCTACGCTCAGTAACTGCTGCCTGGCTCTTTCCTACAGGTCAGGATGTTAAGAAGGAAGGACAAACTCCGAAGATGACCAGACTATGTACTCAAAGGTATAACTGAATATAAGACATATACTTAATTCCTGGCAGAAACAGAAACTGCTTTTGGATTTGAAAGACCAGCTACCCTCTCACCCCATGAGGAAGGTTTGCTTTTATTGTATTGTCCATTCACTCCTCTGAACGGCTCTCACTTCCCGCTTTGTGTCCCTCTGGCAAGTATCAATGTGCTGCTTCTTTGCTATGAAGAGGATACCATGAACCTGTCTTCCTTCAAATTGTTTCTCAGCCCACCTTTTGCTGTCATGTCTCCACGAATTAGGTACCAACTCTAATGATTAAAGAGAGTGAACCCACTATGTTGGTTTTTTTTTTGCTTCCTATATATTTACAAATACCTGGCATAGCAAGTGAGACAAATTCAAACAAATCACATTCCTAGGTTTGTGTCTCTCTCCAAATATGATAGGATAGCTACAGATGACTTTACTCCATGCCTTAGGGAACAGTTTAGCTATCAAGCAGTTTTGGAAAAAAACAAAAAACAAACAAACAAAAAAAAAACCAAAAAAACACAAACAAACAAACAAAAAAAGACCCAGAAATTTGGAGATTAGAAAGCATTAGAAAAGCCTGCTTCTGCCAGAAGCAGAAGAACATTATGGCACAAGAGGTCATGCAGTGAACCCTCCCCTGCTCTTCCTCCGTACCTGCTCCCTTAAATCCAAGTTCCTAGAATGAATCAGCAGATCAAATAGCAGATCATGACTGACGTGCTTTCTCCAGGCAAAGGAGGCCCAGGCCAAGCCAGAAGCTATACTGGCAAGGTCTAAGGGGAGGCTTCAGATTTGCCCCAAAGGTCTTTCCATACAATGCTGGGCTGTGGAATATTATTTTACCTTTGCCAGTCAAAAGCCAGAGGGACATTATGCTCACCTAATGTTATACATCAAAGCAGTGACACAGATGGAAGACAACCAACCGTGTTCAAGACCTACAGTATTACAGAAATGTTTGAATAACAGTGTCATGTGCTACCGAGCTTGAGAAGAAGTAGTCTACTCTGGCAGCAGGCAGCAGGAGAGCCACCAACTCTTAGGTGCTGCAGTAACATCAACAGTGACAGAGTCATCCTGTGGGGAGGCAGCCTTGTGTGCTTTCTCATGGCACTTCTGGGTGCCGTTAAATATAAATCCTGACTGTAGCAATGGCGTGGAACACAGGGGTGCTAGAAGGGATCGGCCTTTATTTTCAGGCCATAGCCATATGATCTGGGCCAATATGGATGGCACATATAGCCATGTGGAAGACTTCATTCTTTCCAGCTGCTCCTCATTACCATTCGTTTTCAGTAATTTCAAGGAATACTGTAGCTGCCTTTTCCAAGTCTCTGTCAGACTTTCTTCCAGACAGGGATTCAGGTGGCTTTAGTTGTTCCAATTTTTTTTCCAAAGAAATCGGAGTTCTTCTAATACAGTGTAATAAGGGCACTGTGTCCCCAGGAGGGACTAATTCTCTTTTCCTGGCCCAACGCTGGAGGTAGGTAAGTTACAAAACCAATCCTGCAATCTGTGGCTACTGTGCACGCTGGAGCTGGCACTCTTAGGGGAAGGTTTCAAAATGAATCGCCTATTTACAAAGGAAGCCCAGTGTAGGCAGGACTGGCTTGCTCCATAAGGAGTACAGCGGGACTCCTGCAGCACTGCTAAAATAACAGGAAGAGTAACGGGGGCTGCTACAGGAATGAGTTGTAGGCGTCCAGAAAACCCAAAGGAGGCAGTGATTTTGTCAGCTGCACAAGGGCAGCTATCACCTCCTCCCGCCGCCATTCGGGGAGCGGACAGTGAGCGATGCATAGCCAGCCATCTTGTTTCCAGTCAGACACAAAAATCCACGTTTGCCAAGTAAGAAGGAACAAAAATGTGTTGAGCAAAAGATTTAATTTCCCAGTGTCTACAGGGAAATCAACAGACAATGGGAAGCAACATAAAAAACATATACATGAAAGACTGTTATTTAAAACCAGTTGACATAGTCATTTTCAGTGGAATCTGGCTGGCTGTAGCCAGTATTTAATTCAAAAATTCCTCAGGAATGAAGGTCTTTTGCAGGCCAGCTTTATTTGGCTGGGGTTGGGCTTTGCTTTTTCCCACATCCCGCCTGCTGAAGTTAGAGGTTGATGGCAGGGAGCCTGATTCCTCTGCCTCTTCCTGTGCCGGACACAGCCAGCCAGCATCACCTCTTTTTTAAATTGTCTGCTAAAACTGCTGTATGCAACAGAAGCTGGAGTGGGGCAGGGAAGGAACAGGATCATCTGTTCTCCCTTCTGAGAACGGAGCAAAAAATTACCTGAAAATCGATCCATAAGGAATCAAAGAAGTTAAAGAAACCACATACAGTCCAGAATGGACTATGTGTGGTCCCATGGTACTAACAGCTTTCCTGCCTGATACCCCATAAGCCATTAAGTGCTGCAAAAGAGTCTTTCTTGCGCAGCAGAAAGCAGCAGAAATGCACTTGCTACTAGCACTAGACATAGAAAATTAAAATAACGACAGATTTAAAGAACCTTTTAAAAGCACTGACCAAAAAATGTTAGATGATCATTTTCTACCCTCTAAGATGTGCAGCTGAACTAGGGGCACTTAGAAACTATGGCTTTACAAATGAGGGACACAAAAACTAGTCCTACTAAAATGTTCAGCAACACATGTAGCAAGAAAGAATACACAGCAGGCTGACGTGGTTGAGCTACTCCCATGTAAAGCCCCTTATACGACAGTAGTAAGGTAACTAACCCAATCCCACCCTTAATAATACTCTCCACTACACTTCTCCTCTCTCTTGTACACCTCACTCGCTCTTATTTTGCCTCCTGAGATGTTCAGCACTAAGCCTGCCAAACCTGGGGGGGGATGTGGGGGGGTGTGCAGCCGATACGGCGACTCCAGATGTGCTTTTTCTATTCTTTGAAACTGTTCATCAGAAAAACAAAAAGCCCTGCGTTGCTATGGAGACAGTATCTCTGGCACTGATGTACCCAGTGGGCGGCAGCAGCTTCCTGGCTGGGGAGACGCCCAAGGCCTGGTACTTGTGCAAGCTCCTCACTGCGGGGCGAGCTCTGAAGCAGAGGGCTCAGCTCGGATGGCAGGCAGGGCTTTCTCAAGGTAGCCAAGAAAATGAGACAGTGGTGGACCCAAGGATCTGGGGATTTTACACCTGAAAAGATATGTCAAAGTGAGACTAAGGTGAATTTGGAGGCAGGCAAAAGCCATGCAAAACCCCGAGAGGCAGTACACAATGAAAAGCTGGTAGCCTCTTTTGAGAAGAAAACATTTTCAGATGTTTGAATTATTGTATTTATAGGGATAATACTAGGAATAGCAGAGAAACTAAGCAAGATCTTTTTGCAGAAGGAGATATTTTTTTTTTCCAGGAAAGCAGTGGAAACACCATCTTTTGAAGCATTTAGAACTTATATCTGCACTTGGTAAAGGAAATGATCCCCTGTTGGTCCCCAGGAGACACATGAAATGAGACCAATTAGGGCTTCTCCAGCTCCAAATACTAGGACTGTGCAAAGACATACTTTATCCTTATTATCTTTGAAAGTGAAAATGAATAGGGTGTGCCCCAGCTGAATTAAAATCAGGGCTTGCATTATGTAAAAAGCCAGAGTAGATGATCTGTTCTGTCCTTAAAATCTCTGAAAACATGAGCACAGGGTTACCAGACTGACTGGGAATATCTGTTCATGAAGGCCAGTCTTAATAGTGTCCACTTGATGAAGCCTCAGAGGGCAGTGAGAACAGCAGGTAATCCATCTGGCCAAAGGTATATTGTGGCATACAGTGAAAGAAATTTCCTTGAACAAGGGGAGTGATCCCTAAAACCTGAAACTTCTACCTGTTTTAAGTGTATACTGCGTTTACCATATCGGACTACCACTCCTTTCCCAAGCAGATACTGCTAGTGATCAGAGATCATCCAGACCATTTTACAGCTCAGATCTAATGAACGGGCCACTTTCATTCCCGGCGTAAAATGGTGCATCCTAATTGAACTCACAGAAATCACTAGAATTGTAACAACCTTACTCTGACTCTCTGGCTCTGCAGCGAGCAATAGGACAAGGATCCACAAAGTGGACAGAGTAATTCCACTAATAAAGATTAAGCCGTGGGATTGCTAGAAGAATTGTGTTGTGGGTTGCCCCATGGAGTACATGTAGATGTGACCTTCTGGATGTGCTCACAAGAACCCTGGGAAAGGTCTGGAGTGTTGCCCACTTTCGTCTACATTTTTCTCCCCAAAGCAGTTTTGCTTCATTACTGTTCAAGAAACTGAGAACGGCTGTTGACAGGAAGAAGCCCTATTAGCAGAGACACCCTCCTGGAGGTGGTAAGGAACAGACATTAGGCTGCTGTCTAAATCATGCAGCAGTCCAGCTGGCCGGGGCTTATTCCTCCTGACATCTGCTTTCTGAGGTACTGCCATCCATATTAGATTCCGTCAAAAGCCATTTTGCCACCAAGCTGTGTAGCTTCCCGGGACATGTGTTGCTGCAGGGGGCCCACCATGCCCCATCCATCGTCCTGGAGAGATGACATCAATGCCAACAGCAGAGATTAGGGCAATTACAACACCTTTATTCAGAAGCATTGAAAATGTCCCCCCCATGGAGACACTCTGCATTTGGCCAGCTAAAATGGAACAAACTCATAATTTGCTATTGCAGAATTAAAAATGCAGACACTTCTGATGTTTGCTCTGAAGCCATCTAACTCAGGACAGTGTTCCCATTGGGGCTCAGACGCAGAGGTGTCTGACTGGACCTTCTCAGAGGAGTCAAGGTAAATAGGTGCTACAGGATGGAGCGCTGAGAATTCAGCAGGTGGTGAGGAGTGATCCCACAAACCAGTGCTGCGCTGGGCATGTGGTTTAGATAGAAGACTCATCTTGTTTTCAAAACTGAAATTCTTTTCCTGCCCCTGACATAATGCATGGCTCTGCTGGAGAACCATGGTGTTAATTGGTATTCCAATTTGACCAATTTCATTTTGCTTCCTAAATTTTCCATATCATAGATAGCTGGATGCAGCATCCTGCTACTTCAAATGTTGCATAGCGTTGCTATGCTCTGTTAAATAACTTCCTTCTTCCTTGCCAGAAATAGCTACATTTCAATAGCGAGTGAAGAGATCCTAGTATTTATAGTTTCTAGAGCTTCTGGTTGGGATCACTGAGATGTATAAACTTAAATCTATGGTTTGATTTCACTGTCTGAAGAAGAAGCAGTTAATAGGGAGGAGCATCCAGTACGGTCAGCTTAGCTGCTGTACTAGTACCTGCCAGGTAAAGGACATTTCTGCCCAATCATTCTCTCCTCAACCCTTTCCACTGATCTTTGTATTCAGACAGCCACAAAGACAACCCTCTGGAGCCTGATGAAGACAGGTTACTTCACTAGCGCTGTTGTAAGCTGCGTTTTAGACTCTGTGACAGAATATTGAGTTGTTTTAGAACTTCAGCAGGCTGATCATGTTCCCCTTCCTTGGGAGTCAGCCCACTGAATAGTAACAGGCAACAGGACCAGTCAGAGTTACTGGCAGGGCTACTGGGAGGGCATTGCTGCAGGCAGGAGTGTCTGGGGAGGTGAATGTACCCAGCAAGACAGTGAGCTGTGCTCACTCACCCGAGGGCTGATTTAGCTCAGAGGTGGTACATGAGACCTTGGCCCCGCTCCAGCTCTAGCCTTTCCCCTTCTCTCAGTAATAACAGCATGGGTTAAAAGCAGGACTGAAGAAATCACAGCCTTACTTAACCACACATGGAAATAAAGAAACTACAGCAATAGGGAATCAAGGGAGAAGAGGTGAAAAGAAGGAGGGAGATAGGAAAAGAAGGAGGGAAAGAGAGGATGGCAGGGGATCCTTTCCAGCCCTGCTTACAAGGTGCTGGATAATTCATGGCTCTTGTTTACACTGCTCCAGACCACATCACAGACATTCCCAGTTAATGGCTTCCATCTGGAGCAGCCATGTGCTACCCAGCCTCCCCCTCACCATGCTGCGGTCCCTGCCAGCAGAGGAGTGTCTCCCTCCAGACCTTCCCACCCTCCTGCCTCTCACACACTGCTGTCACCGAGAGGACTGGTGCATGCGCTGTCTCTCCCCGAGACATTACTGTCAAGTTTCCATGACCCAAGATAAGGGGGCTGGGATATACCTCAGACAGTGGAAAGCCCCGTTAATGTGGGGCCCACAGGATGTGCTGGAAACTCGATGCAGGGACACCCAGTCGTTCTGCACAAGCTCAGCGCAAGTCCAGCAGGGATTATTAGCTCTGGCTCAGCATCAGCCTTGCTGGACCTGGGCTGCTTCCCAACAGGACCACTCAAGTGTCTCCGCATTGTGCTTCCCAGCACTTTGGATTTGGGAGGGTTTATTAGCTTGGGCACGTTGCCAGACACGAGCTGCCTTTCTGCATCTATGTAGTGCTTGAACTTAGAGAGCTTCACCGTGATCAGAGCACAGTGTAAAGACACCTGAGAGATTTCGGCACAAGGATCCTGCTGATCCAGGCAAGGTGGCCTGTT